>NC_136001.1:22325916-22630916 GCF_048128805.1 Centroberyx gerrardi | reverse complement strand
AAGGGAACTTGGGCAGTAGCTGCTGGAGGAAGAGCATTTCTCATGCTACTACCACAAGATGTCTGCAACCGGTGTGATTATTCAGACCAGTGACCACCAGTCACCCCAACAAAACAATCCACCAATACACTGCTCACATCACACAGACACATGCACACACACTTGTACCACATGATCAATAAGGTACCCAGCATTATATTGAACAGCTTACAATGTTACACACCTCACTGAAAGTCTACCTTACTCAATATTCTCCATATTCTGACATTTCTCCTGAACTTTCAGAATCTACTCCTGTCATCCTACAGAGTGATGCTAAAAATATTTTCTGTCTCTAGCTGCCCAGTTTATTAGGCCATTACTGACCACCAGTGCTGACTTCTCCCTCAACAGATTTCACATAACAATGACATCAATTCAGGATTCTTTCCAGGAAACATTTTATTATTAAGAAATAACTTGGAAACTAGAGGGTGAGGCCTATTTTGTTTTATTGTCTATTGTGTGAAATTTGTGCATTATACATGCTCAAGCCAAATGAAAAGCATCATGCATACTTGGTGATTCTGATTTACACTTTGGTCAAAATATTGTTGCAGCCTACACAAAAAGCCTGTTTGACCAAATTATGATGATGGTGATGATGATGATGATGATGATGATGATGATGATGATGATGATGATGATGGTGATGATGATGATGGTGATGTGGATCAGGAGCAAAATGACATTCTGTTTGTGGCACACCACATGGATATATTTGTAACTAGATATCTAAAGCTTCCATGAGATATAAGTGGTTTTGTAGCTTCAACATTGACTGGCCCTTTCAAAAAGAACTATAGAAATCCTAAAATACATTTAAGAAGGATACTATACAGTAATCACAGCTACACTATCAGAGCCTGTAGGAATAATAGGAATATTACAGTGGTACCATATGAGAAAAAAAAGATCACTGTAAACTTACTATTGAATTTCTCAGACACTAGAAGTCCCTATAGTAATACTGTTGAAACGTAATTTTGCTCTGGAGGCTGTTAGAGGTGACAAAACAGATAGTGGCTAACATCTCCTTACACTGAAAGGGAAACATTCCCTATTTCTGTCTTTGTTTCTGCCCAGACATCCACTCCACAGACAGTCTTCCCCATATTGGCAGATGATGAGACCATGAGAACTGCTGCTGACAGACATCTTCAGGGCCTTCACTCATCTGCCTACACTGCAAAAAAAATATTCAACTTAAAAACACAAGTTTCCTTGCTGCCTTAAGATTGAAAGTTGACTGAAATAGTGCAGAACAGTTGGTCCAATGTTCATTAGTTGTTCTAATGCAGTAAAGCTCAATAAATGTCTAGTCATGTTGACAAGTGTTTTTTAGTTGAATCCACTATGAACTGCATTGCAGTGTTATCTATTCTTTGACTAGTGAGGAGGTTTTTAGTGTCAGAAGTTCAGGTGTCACTAAATGATTATACAGTACACTATGCTGTGAAGTCACCAGCTGAATCTGCACTAATTCAGACACAAGACATATCACACTTGCCATGTCTAAAAGATAATGACTACTGTAACATAAATAAATTCTAAAATTGTGTAGAGCATTGAGGTACAGATTTAACTGGAAAGTAATTTTCATCATGGTTATCATTACTTAGATTTTTTTATCAGAAATATACCTATGAACACCTAAAGCTTCTATCCTGCATCTTTATCCAAACAAGAAGAAGGAAGGGTTTTTGGCAACTTAACTGAAATGCAGTGCATGCTGGGAAGAATGCTAATAAGCCAACAACATTTCTAACTGAACATTAAAGGGATAGTTCACCTCAGAATAACACTTCAGTCAGTGGGTCTATCTACTCACCCCCATGTCAGACGAAACTCAATTAAAGTTCATAGAACCACCGAACACACAGCGACATTACTTTGTTTTACTACGCACCAAAATTCACCCTCCTGCTGTGCAGGGCATCCACAGAATTGTCAGTGAGGAAAATATAGGAGATAATGAGGCAAATTTCGGATTTTTGGACCCACTGTACCGTCACTTAGTGACAAAACACTTATGGTGCACAGTGGAGAAATTTGTTTGACATTCAATGCATTTTCGAGCTGTAGAAAGATGGCTAGATAGTTTGTGAGAAGGCAGAGATGAACTACGGAGGCTAACTCTCTGTGTGTGTTTTGGTGGTCCTACAAACTTCAGTGGAGTTTTGACTGACATGGGCTTGAGTAGATAATGACTTAATTTTCATTTTGGGGTGAACTGTTCCTTTAATGAAACCAATGAATGCCAGGTAAGATGATTCTTCCTTTCAATTCAGAAATGTATGTCACAAACATGAACTCATGATTATAAGTTATAAAGCTTACCACTAGCAATTGTAAATTTAAACAGACAGACACTCACCGACTCATTGACTAAAGATGAGTTGGTTTCACTAAATTGCACTGTGAGTTTTTACAGTGTAGTGCAGGCAAGTCCACATGCAGATCAGTGAAGGCGATTGGCTGGAAACTAGCAGCTCTCTGTCGCTGGTGGGTACGAGACTTTAAATAGACCTACCTGAGCAATTTGGATTGCTACCTTCCATCAGACAGCAGGTAGACCAAAATGAGGAAATACGGCTGGAGCAATTTCAAGGATCTTTTTCTCAGAAAGTCCGCTGTTGTTGACCAGGTAGGAAGGCAGCACCTGTTTGATTGGACTTTCACTCATTAACTGACCGTAGTAAATTATACTGCCGCATCTGGTGCTTGTATTTATCTTTATTATTCAGCAAAAAAGCCAAAGCAAATACCACGATGTGGATTACATAAAGCAGCCTACAGCACTTAACAGTTAAAGTCTTAAGTGAAAGACTTTAACTGTTAAGTGCTGTAGGCTACTTTATTTAATTCACATCGTGGTATTTGCTTTGTTTGTCACTATGTGCACGAATACAATAGCTGACAGAAAACAAACTCAAACAATAGTCGACTCGTGCATCCTCAAGGAAATCTCATTGTAGGGACTTAAAGTGCGTCTGTCTGTGGTACTCTCACAACAGAGAGTGTACAGTGAGTTAATCGCACTTACTTATCATTTTATCTCCTATTGTAGGCTATATCGCTATCATTCTAATGATTTATACTTTCGCTTTGCTGTTTGTAAAGTATCTAAACCCTCTAAAATGTATCATAGAGCTACAATATTTATTTTTTGTAAAGGATAGGTGTAATCTTTTAAATTCGAGTAACTATTCTTCATGTTTGACATTTAATTCGAATAGCCTATTGAACTTAATTGAAATACGCATTGAAATACATGCGTCTGTCGGCGTCATGTGAAGGATGCTGCTGCCAGGGTTTCTTCCCCTCGGGACTGAACTGACTTTTCAAACTCCACCAAACTTATTAAAACTGCACACACAACCATGTGATCTAGATCATGACACCAGTGGGACAGGTGTGACAGGCTGCTATCAGTCAGGGTATACAGGCATCAAAGACTATGTAGCTCATCTTGGCAGTGGATCCTCCTGCAGTCTCAATGCAAAAGTCCTGTGAGTGCCAGCATGACTAACCACCACACTAATAATGGAGCTAATTTAAATGATCCCAATGGAAAATGACTGTTATTCCAATAGAGACTTATGCTCTCTCTGTCATACTCAAGAGTGAGGTTATAATGGTTGTATACTTATTGTACTTTATGGCACTTTTACTATATCTTCGCATAGCATCCTTCTAAAATGTATTATAGAATTGCTATAGTTATTTTTCTTAAATTAGACCATGGATAATCTCTTACAACTTTTTACAACTCCGTTACACCAAGCAGGACTCGCATGTCGATGAAGGAGATGAGAATACTGTGCGTGGGAACTGGACCAACAAGAGAGAGTACATTCTCTCTATGATTGGCTATGCTATTGGCCTCGGAAATATCTGGAGATTTCCATATTTGACCTATAAGAATGGAGGGGGTGAGTATCTGGCATCTAATCATCAGTGCTTTAGAATCACAGACTCACTCAGACAAGCAAAATCAATAAAAAAAAACAGTAAATATCATGAACTCTTACTTTTATCCCTATGCCACCCATCCCAATCCCTCATTTTGAGCAGGTGCCTTTCTCATCCCCTATTTGTTGATGTTGGTCTTGGGTGGTATTCCTCTTTTCTTCCTGGAAAGCTCCCTGGGTCAGTTCTGCAGCCAAGGCCCCATCAACACATGGAGAGCAGTGCCAATACTCCAGGGTAAACCTGCCATTAAAGTTGCTGATTGGTCAACTGACTCAGATGTGCACTTTCAATAGCATTTCTCCACTTGTTTCTACATCGTACAAGTGAGAAGTTATTCATGTTTGCTATTTGGGGCGATAACTATGACTCCAGAGGGTTAACATGGGTCAAACACTCAATTGCATATTTTAATCACAGGTTGTAGCATTTCCAAAGGGTCAGTAACTTTGCTGTGGATTTTTCTGTCTTGATCAAATCTTGATATGCCTCTGAAAAGGTTTAGAACCACTTCCCTAGTGTTTGTAATCCTTTCATCTTGGCCAGTCTTTACTTTCTGATTCAGGATGAGAGAAGAAACCAAACAAACCATGACAATCTGATTCATTTATCTTGGCATGTTTGTACTGGAAGAAGGCCCAATCTTGCATACCTGCTTGTAAATAACTGAATACATATAAATTGATGGAACTTGCCCCAAAAGGGTGAACTTTATTTTAAAGACTACTGTTTTGTTACGCAAGTCACACTATGTAAATATAATGTCCATTATAGTGTGACTATATGGGAGTATACTGTAGATAAATATAGTGTGACTGTGCTCCATGTCCCAATCCCCTTCAGCCCATAGTCATGCAGTGCATTATACTCTCTCTGATATAACCTCTCTCTATTCTCTAGGTGTTGGCTATTGCATGTTTATGGTGAATGCACTGGTCGCCATTTACTATAACGTCATCATCGCATACGGCCTGTACTACATGTTCGCTTCCTTCCAGTCTCCTCTGCCATGGACCAGCTGCTCCAGTTGGGCTGACAGTAACTGCAGCCCCACACCTATAGGTGCTTTTCAACTCTGTCACATTTACTTAGGAAGAAGTGTTGATCAGCTCTGCTGTTTTTTGACCCCCGGGTGAGCCCTACTATAAAGCCATTATCAGTCTCTTGTCAGCCACAAAAGAACTGATTTGTCAATCTCATCCTTAATCCCACTGCAGTTTACACCAATAACAAATGACATGTTTTGTATGAATGAAAAAACATTGTACAGAGTATGCCATGAAGTACAGTTGAGCGCTGATATCTTCATCAGTATTGCAATGCTTTAGCACAGACCAGTGTATTCTGTAGAAATTAAAGCCCCCCAAATGGACCTTCAAACCATTTCAGGTCAAAGCTAATTTAAATCATGCTTTTTGGAAATGAATGCTTGTACACACTCACTGTATATACTGACATTTTCAGTCAAGTCATTTACTGGCCATCTTTACCTCTCTAGTGAAGTGCAACTTATCTAGTCTGCCACTGGCCAACTGGACTCAAGATAATGGCACTTGTCCTTCATCCAACATCATCTCAATTCCAGTGCAGAGCCCCACCGAGCAATACTGGGAGTAAGAACCACACATGCATGCAAACAAGTGCAAATGCACACACACTTGGTACCCCTTTTACTGTACAGTCAGATCACTCACTCACTCCCCTCCCTCCCTCCCTCCCTCCAGTCGTGTGGCTCTGCAGCGATCCAGTGGTCTTGATGACACGGGGCCTGTAGTCTGGCACTTGGCCCTCTGTCTGCTGCTGTCTGTGACCCTCGTTGCTGCAGCTCTCCTCAAAGGTGTCAAGTCGTCAGGCAAAGTAAGACCGCTTCCACTCCATATCTGCTCCTTGTCCACATTTTGCCAAACTTGAGGCCCATGGGCAACATCAAGCCCACCACAAATTCAGCAGCCAATTTTCACAATTTTCTTGCAATACAAAGCGAGCAAGCCTCTCCCTCAGTGAGATGCCGACAGAGGCTTGGTCCTCAGATACCATACACAGCTGCAAGTATGCATTTCAGAATTCAGAAATACCAGGTTTCTGAGCTTTTGTAGTGCTGAATTGGCGCTACTGGCTAATGGTGGCAGGTGAATGCAGGGAGGAAAAGGTACAGGCACATGCATTGACGGTAATATGCTGCACACCATTTGATTCATAGCCTGGGAAAGATTTTTCATACATTATCAACACTTAAACATCAAGCAGGGATGTAAGTAGTTGAAAATGTATAAAAGTTTGTTTTTTCTTGCCTAACATGTGTGACCAGTGCTGACTTAAGGCACTTCCCTTGCCCAGTGCATAACCAGATTTCCTCTGTTCAGTGTGTGTTTGTCTCCCCAGGTAGTGTATTTCACAGCCACATTCCCTTATGTGGTGATTGTGATCCTGCTGATCAGGGGTGTGACACTAGAGGGCGCCAGAGATGGGATAGAATTCTACATTGGTTCCCAATCCAATTTGACTAAACTGGCTGAAGCAGAGGTAAGAGCCCGATGTTCACCTTTTAACTTCAGCACAAACCACAAGAAACTGTAGCAAAGTTAGGCTAAGTTTGCAAAACTTGTCTCTTGATCACTGTCTTTTTAAAGCATGTAGGTATGTGTTTTAGGTCTGGAAAGATGCAGCAACTCAGACCTTGTATTCCCTGTCCATTGGGTGGGGTGGAGTCACGACCCTGGCTTCCTATAACAAGTTCCACAATAACGTGTTCCACGACTCACTTGTTGTGACCCTCACTAACGCTGGTAGGAAGGTTATTAATTTCTCAGTTATGAAATGTATATAAGAATGAATACCGTATGCCAGCATATTGCCCTCAGGGCTTTAATTGCAAAGCCACAACCACCATTAGCTTTTAGTCTAGAGGTTGGAATAGTCAGCAGTGTCTTACCTTAAGGACATTTCCAGCGTGATTTGAGTTTTTGCCAACCGTGTAAATTTTCCATACCTTTAATGTTAACTGTGACAGTTTTTGCATGCATGCGCCATGATATTTTTAAGTCAGTTTTGCCATACCTCTTGGGGTCATTCAGTTCCAAATGGCATAGAAAACATGTCCAGAGTCGTCTGATGGAGTCTGTAAAGGTAATCCATCACTGTGAATGAGAAGATGACAATCACATTTCGAAAATTTGCATCAGAACGCTAATATCAGGCTATAAACTTTAACATTTTGAAAGAAGATCCAGTCACCGTCTGCTAAAAGTAGGTCATATACTTGAAAGTAGTACAATGGATTAGTCACGTGGATTCTTCACATAGAGTAATGTACAGATAATTAATGAATGATTCCATTAACATATATGTCTATTTGACTATTCTTCATCTCCTCCTAGGCACCAGTGTGTTTGCTGGCTTTGCCATCTTTTCTGTTTTGGGTCACATGGCTCACATCTATGGAAAGCCTGTTGGGGAGGTTGCCCAGGAAGGTATACTATACTATATACAGTATATACCTATTAGTACAAAAGTTCTTTCTTTTAGGCTGTTACCTGGCCTCTGATATTCCAATTCCCCATCTTTGTGCAGGATTTGGCCTGGCATTCATTGTATATCCAGATGCTTTGTCTAAGCTTCCCATCGCTCCTTTTTGGTCTATTATGTTCTTTTTCATGTTTTTCACCCTCGGTCTGGACTCTCAGTTTGCAGGAATAGGTGAGTTTGTCAATTGCCAGTGACTATCCTATGATGCCTAGTTAATTTGCGTAATCCCTACCTTTTTTTTCATTGCACCCTTTTCTACATCAGACTGTTTGATCATCTTTTTACTGTTTAGCCTGTGATTGTTTTTGAGTTTGAGGTTTAATTGGCTCAGTGCTGTCTCCTGAAATCTCTCTTTTTGTCATTAGAGATGATCTCCACCTGCCTGCTAGACGCCTTCCCTAAACTCTTCCAATCCAGGCGCAGCTTAATCACTATAGTGGCATGTGCCATCATCTTCCTCCTGGGCCTACCATGTGTCACAAGAGTAGGTCTGCTTAAAAGAGTGACTTCATGTTACTGTTGTCTGACATTATCGACCTGCTTACCGTGCTTACCACTCGTGTGTGTGTGTGTGTGTGTGTGTGTGTGTGTGTGTGTGTGTGTGTGTGATAGGCAGGAATATACTGGGTGACTCTGATAGACCAGTTTGTTGCCAGCTGGCTGCTGCTAATTATTGTTTTTTTGGAGATCATTGGCCTCTGCTACATATATGGTAAATATGAGTGATCACAATTACCGAGATATGTGCGTATAAAAATGTCGGAGCAGACTCACTCAACTTGACGTGTGTGTGTGTGTACGTGTGCATTTTTTCGTGTGCTTCACAGGAGGGAACCGTTTCATTCAAGACATAGAGATGATGATTGGGAGTAAGAGCTTCTGTTTCTGGCTGTGGTGGAGAGCATGTTGGTTCTTCATCAGCCCCTGCCTCATCTTAGTGAGTACAACCTCAAACACTGTCTCCGTTTATTCATCTTTACATTCTGTGCAATGTTGTAGAAATGCAAGCTTCAGCACAGCCTCTCTCTTCCTGCTCTCTATGCAAACACATTGCCTCTGCTCTCCTGGTGTCTAGGTGATCCTGGTGTGGTCTCTGCTGACGTTGGAACCCCCCCACTATGGAGCAGTACAGTACCCTGCCTGGGGCTTGGCTCTGGGCTGGTGCATGATTGCGTTCTGCCTCGTCTGGATCCCCGTCGTCGCTGTGTATAAACTGATGAGAGCGGAGGGAAACGCCTGGAAGGTGTGTGCTGTGTTGTATAATACAGGGCCCCAGAGGGTTGTGATGTCTGGGAAAGTGTTAACATGCCGAGAGGACCTGGGCGGATCAAAACGCTGCTCTACCTCGCCTGTGTGTTTTGTCACTTTTTAAAGTGCTGCTGCAATGTTACCGAAATTGTTTCTGTAAATGCCAAGAAATGATGCCCTGGAAAAAATCTGTGCCCACATTCATGAGCCTAACCTGTTACCTCCTTCCTACAGCGTCTGAAGTCGGTGTGCTGTCCCTCGGAGGATTGGCATCCCTTCCTGGAGGTCCATCGAGGAGAACGCTACTCAGAAGAACGCTGTCGCCACAGGAAGGACAGCGTCAACCAGTCAGATGCTGATGTAAATGTTATCTCCAACTCATGGCTCTGATGTGTGTGTGTGTGTGTGTGTGTGTGTGTGTGTGTGTGTGTGTGTGTGCACAGGCGTTTATTTGTATCTCCAACCTGTCATGTTTTTGTTTGTTTGTGTTAAATTTTAGATATTTTTTAAGTTTATGTCTTGGAAGACATTTTAGTATTTTATTTGTTGAAGCAGTGTGACCAGTGAACACATGTAGGTTAATGGAGTCAGGTGATTTATACTGCTGTGTCTCTTTGCACCGTCATCCTGCCACAATCTTTAATGTTTTATCTGCTGTGATTATTTCTGTTTTTAAGAATCATGTTGGTCTTTCAATATTATGTATACTGTTATGTTTCCTGCTGTTTTGGCTGTCTGTGCATTAACTATTGAGGAGGGGAATGATTGCTGTTGACTCTCTCCAAGTTTTTACTGCAATAAATAACTTCCTTCTTGCTTGCTTCTCTGGTCTGTGGTGAAATGATTTTGACTGACTAGAAACATAAGTGATAGAGACAAAAACATCAGAGATCCCAAGTTGCTTTAAATGCCATATTTATTTATGTTCGATCAGAGAGATGTTACAGAGCTGATCTTTCATGGGCCTTTGCGGCATGGTCTTGTATTACACAACATTAGACCCAGCTCCTAACTTAAGAACAACAATTATGATGTTGGACCATGGATTCTTTAAGCCCAGTTGCAGCACTTGCAGCTGTTATCGAACACCAGGCCGGCGGCACAGTGCTGGACGTAGGTCCTTCCCTGGCTGCACTCATAGAATTGGTTCTTGTTGGTGGGGTCTGGGAAGATTCCGTTGCCCTTGCCAGCGCAGAAGCCAGATCCTCCGCTGGTGCCGCCGCCGCTGGTGCCGCCGCCGCTGGTGCCACCGCCGCTGGTTCCACCGCCGCTGGTTCCACCACCGCTGGGATGGGGCTGGGGCTGAGCGTGCTGGGTTGGGGTGACTGGAGGCAGGGGGACGACACGGGACTTACAGGCTGGGGGGGGGGAGAGAGCAAAGAGAACAGGAGTCAAGCGATGGAACTGTCAATATGTAGATCTCTGGTTTGTATGTGGTGTGTCTATGTGTTACCAGCTCCGGTTCCCAGGCCACTCTTGATGGTGTTGATCAGAGGGTATTTTCCCTGTCCGCAGAAAGTGCCACTGAAGTCATCGAGGTCCAGACTCCACACCATGGCTCCTCCAAAACCACTCTTCTTCAGCCAGTCGATCTGTAGAGAGGTCGAGTGGTTAAAGTAGCGATAAGTAGCGCCTAAAACACAAAGGGCTGGCAACACATACAAATCTGAACAGTCAAATACAAGTTCGGACCTTGATCTGGAAGCTCTTGACGTTGTCGTATCCAACCCATGTCTGGCCCTTGAAGGCATAAGGCACATCCTGGGGAGCATCCCAGGCCTGGGTGGCTCCCTGCTTCAGGAAGGTGCAGATCTGAGGGGAAGCAGGGATTTAAGAGATTTAGGGATCTACACAACACGGGTGAAAATGTCCTCTTTCTTTTTCATATACATACACACACATTGACACACTCAAAGAGGAAGTGGATACCTCATAGTAGGACCAGAAGCCAGCCTGACGGGTGAAGGGTCCAGCAGGTCCGGGTCCATTGGCGGGAGCTCCGACAGCTGTGTTAGAGGAAGCCAGGCGGAAGGTGTGGCCATAGGTAGGGAAACCAACCAGCAGCTTCTCAGCTGGGGCACCATTGCTCTTCCAGTAATTCATAGCGTAGTCCTATGGATGAGACAACACAGACCGGTGTGAGCAGCCGTTCCTTACCTTCATTCATCCATGCATCCATTTCATGACATCATTTTCACTGTAATCCACAGCAGAGAGGAAGTTGTTGAAAATATACAGAAATAAAAGGGAGAAAGATGGACCCCCTACTCACCACATTGAAGTAGATGAGGGCTCCCTGGTCAGCGGGTCCTTTGTACAGAGGGCTGTTCTCTCCGACAACGTGCTCCCAAGGACCGTTGAAGTCATAGGTCATCACATGGAAGTAGTCCAGCACACTGGCAAAACAACATCAGGATCACTGTTAAGTCGGGGTTGTGTTCTGCTCTAGTCTAAAGTGTTTGCTTGTGCTGTATGTGTATCTGTGTTTGATCCATCTGTGTAGGGGTGCAATGCATGCATGTGTGA
Source organism: Centroberyx gerrardi (assembly GCF_048128805.1). Classification (NCBI taxonomy): domain Eukaryota; kingdom Metazoa; phylum Chordata; class Actinopteri; order Beryciformes; family Berycidae; genus Centroberyx; species Centroberyx gerrardi. The sequence goes on along the minus strand of NC_136001.1, from coordinate 22,619,606 downwards.
GGGTATGTATATGAATGTGTGGGTGTGGGTGTGGATGTGGGTGTGTGTGCCCTATATACTAACGCTCCAATAGCGGCAATCTGGTATCCGGTCTCAATGGTTCCCTTTCCAGCAGAGACGGCAGCAGTCAGCATCAGACGAGGACGGTTGGTTTTCTTGCCCTCCTCAACAAAGGCGCTCATCAGCTCCTACAGAGAGATGGGCCAGGGGGAAAAGAGTTATGGGTACTGTACGGTTGCATGTTTTAAAAGAGACATATGAATCAATAATAGATATATACATGGAGAAGCTAAGTGGGAAAAACAGACTAGCAGGATGCACCCATGGTTAAGGTGTTTTTTTGGCTATATATTCCACCACCTCAATGCAAACACATCCAAACCACATATTTTTAGATTAGTGCTGGACCAAACCTAACCAGCTATGTTGTGTATTTTGTCACAGTCTGTCTGACCTGAACCAGGACGGTGTAGCGCTCCTTATCCTGAGGTGGGGAGCCACGAGAGCCGGGGTACTCCCAGTCGATATCCAGACCATCAAACTGGTACTGACGCAGGAACTTGATCACACTGTTGATGAAGGTCTGGCGATTGGCAGAACTGGACACCATGGCTGTGAACCTGGAGAGAGAGAGACAGCCAGAGTGCTTTTACCTGCGGATCAAGGTCCTGTTGCTGAGAATATTGATACTCATGCCCAGTACTCACTTCTGAGTGCCGAAGTTCCATCCTCCAATGGCCAGCAGAGTCTTCAGGTTCTTGTTCCTGCAAGCAAAAAGCAAGTCCACTTTGACTTCTCACACTTTATTCTCTGTGTGTTCATGCATTTATGTGTTTTGATGCGTGTCTCTGCGTGTGCTGGAGTCACACCATCAGTCTATGAATTTGTGTTCCCCCTGCAGCACCTCTGTCAACAGCCAAAAGCTCTAGCCCACCCATCAGAAGAAACAAACACTGACTGCCGTGGAATGCAAAGATGGCCTGTGATTGTGTGTGAGTTTGTTTCGTGTGCCTGCAAAGCTAGGGTGCGTATGTGTGTACTAACTCGTTCTTCAGGGCCTGGAACTGTGCGTAGAGTTTCTCATCGTCCCACTCGTAGGTCTTGATCATGTTGCTGCCCATACCAGCAAAGGCGTAGATGAGGTGGTCACAGAGACATGGGTCCACGTTAGCGGGGAAATACTTGCCTGCTCCGGGACGGTACTGTCCCCAGTTAGTGAAATAACAAGAGAGGATGTAGGATGATCCTGGAAGATATGGTACAGTTAGGGTTTGTTGTTTGATTCTGTCACGCACTATGATATGTTCAAGAATATCACACCAGAACCGAGTGGACAAAGGAAATAATTACCTAGCTGCACATGCAGCAGGAGAGCCAGTCCTGCAGAAAGAGGGAGAGAAGAGAGTTGAATAAGAAGTTGATGAGAATTAGTCCTTAGAATTAGAGTTATGCATGTGAAATACACTGGTAGACAATTCTTTTGAATATAAGATGAGATTCAGAAACTAAATTTAAAAATTCCTAAGACAAGCAAGAAGCTTTCTACTTACCGACGCAGATGAGTAGTTTGCCCATGGTGCCTCTGTACAATGATCTGAAGGCCAGCAGGGTCTTATATACTCCTGGGTTCCTCTCCGTATCTGTAAATCTGTTTGATCTAGCTTGACTACTCAGCAAAAAAACTCAGCAATGTCACTCACTTGTTTGGTCAAGACCAGACTGTTCCATTGGTTTTGCTAAAAGCGCTGATAACCTCCAAGTGTCCTTTGATAATGATGTGATCTGCTGAAAATTAGAACACAAATCAAGGTTAAGGTTTTTGTTGGCTATACATTCCACCACATACTACTACACACTACTCAGTGGTGGGTAGAGTACTGAAAATCTGTACTCAAGTAAAAGTACAATTACTCCCATAAAAAATGACTCAAGTAAAAGTGAAAATTACCATTTGAGAAACCTACTCAAGTAAAAGTAAAAAAGTACCTGGTTAATAAATTACTCAAAGTACAAGTTACTTTCCATTTTAATATTTTTTAGGGTGTGCGGGCCAGTGAAAAATAATGAAAAAACAGCACTTGTTGATAAAACTTTCTTAGCCCTTTATAAAACAGAATATAAGTCTGTTTAACTCTAGTATTTACAGACATTATCAAAGTAACCAAACCTATTACAGCCCCAAAATGCAGTAGATACCGAATACAATACAATTAATTAAAACTCTGATTTTCTGGGTTAGGATTAGTAGTATTACTCCCTGTACCAAGACCTCAGTCAATCAACTAGAGAATGAAAACTTCTCCATTCACATTTTTCATTTGGGGATACCCATTTGTTGGAAGCTGCCTCTTGTTCTGGGTTTTGCTCCGTCATCATCGCATCGTGGTCAAAAGACAGGTGGTGCTTATTTTTCTTCCAGGCAGCTGGCAACTTTGCATCTGCAGTAGAGATGCTCCTCGTGCTCTCCCCCCCTACACTCAATCCCCGCATTTAGAGCAGACTAGTTGTAACAAAGGTATAAATGGCAAATGTAGTGAAGTAACAAGTAGATTACTGGCTCAAAAATATACTCGAGTAAAGAGTAGAAGTACAGTTTAAAAAAAGGAACTAAAAGTACTCGTTCCTTAAAAAAAACTACTTTTTTACTCATGTGCGTTACTTGTAATGCGTTACTACCCACCCCTGACACTACTTTTGCATGTTTACAAACCCGACACTTTGTTTTATATTTCCATGAAGTGTTTCAGTATTGTACGGACTAGAGGTTAATGTCTCAGATTTCTACAGTTAATTGATTTTTAATGAGAGCTCCACATAATGTGAGTGAGAATCAGTAAAGATCATAAAGTGCTTGGACAGCAAAATTTGGGATGCACAGTCAGTCTGCCAGTTAATTTATGTGGTTGATATTGATGTTTGCTCTGTTGTGGTTAAGTGCTCTGCTACCTGCCTTATCACCTTAAACATTGTTTAATATCACAGTGCTGTTACTGTTGTCGCAGTCTGTGACCTAAAACGAGCCGGCCTCCATGTCATTCGGCACTTTCAATGAAAAGCGTCTGTCCTTTCCTGTCCTTGGATGTCGATGTCAGCAGTTCGGCTTCTCCTGTCTTTCCACATCTCAATGCTCTGAATGCAACAATCTGCACAGACACCGACTGATTGAAGTTTAATCTGCAACAGTCAAAGAGACCATTTAAGTGACTTTCATTTACATGGCCTAAATTTTGTTTAGTTCCTGATCAACAATATTTCACTCGGTTTTTCACCACAGACTTTTCTGAGAACGCCATCTCAAAATGTTATCAGTGGGAGAGGAGTAGAGGCAAAAGCTGGAGGGAGAAAATCCACCTAAAAAAAAAAAATACTTTCAAGACTTTCAAGACTTTCCTAAAGCTAGAAAATGATCTGTGAGGCACTTTCTGCAGCTACGTGACAGGCGACCCACATTATAGACAGGGGACGTTGTGAGGTCCAAAACTGTAAGTAGGCCTACTACTCTTAAGTAGTATGAAATAGTATATTAGGTAAAAGTTTGAAAAAAAAATGGTAGTTTTATATAATGTTCATGTCCTCAGATTTGTCAGTGTGCCGGTCTTGATCACAGATTAGAATCTGGTTTCTTATTTGGAAAAGAGATTTTCATGTTAAATTTGTTAATAGGGGGGAAAAAAAAAAAAAACGTTAAAAGTTGTTTTTCTCTTTTGATGTGGCATTGAGGTTTGATTTATTTTGTTTGATTGACTTCATGTAGCTCTAATAATAATCTCTGAAACCAATTTAGGAGTACGCTGCAGGAGCACTATTTAAAGCCAATGTCTATAAAGCTGATCTCAGCTTGTCTAGTTTGTAATGAAAGCTATACTTAAGCCCATGTGATAAGATTATGCTTGGAAAAAACACACATAGCAGGGAATTAGTGAATACAAAAGGACTGTAAGATTAAAATGATCCCAATTATTCAGTTCCCTGCCATTTTTAAACCTGCTCACATAGATGGTATCTCCTCTCTAGTCTTTCAGGACATTTAAAAGAAATGAGCTACAAAGAAGAGGAGAAGTAGAGGAAATGATTTGTCAGATGGAACGTTTATGGCTGCATACATCTTGTGGGTTTAAGTGAGATTTTGATACAGGGTGTTTTTTAACCTTTATTTATCCAGGCAAGGTTGACCTTGGGAGCTGCCCAGTACAGCCACAGTCTTCTGCTGGAGGCCACTGAGCTGCTCCACTGGAGACGGAGGTTGGGTTCCCTCCTCAAAGGCACCTCATCAGCAGCAGAGGGAGGGGAGAGCGTTACTCATTTCCCCCTTTTTCCATCCTGTCCACAGATTGAAACTGGCAACCTTCCAGTTACAAGCACACTTCTGTAACTTCTAGGCTACTGGATTGTGTCTGTCTGGTGTGTAATGATGCATTATTCCTGATGTCTGTTGATATACTGTATCTTTCCACAGTGTGTATGTATTTATTGTTCCCTGACTGTGTGTTTTTTCTACCTTATGCTCCTGTAGATTTTATAATTGGATACTGTTGCATCCTAGATGCAGAGAGACAGTAGATTTAAATCAATCTGTGGCGAAGCTTTTATTTAACACAGCAAAGCGCAACACCATTCAGCCATTTTCTATACTGGTCAACTCATCTCTCCCTAAGCGCACTACACACTTGACCCCCTCACATGACTGACCAATCACAGCTGACCATCTCATCAGAACTCATCCTCCATTGGATGCTATATTATCGTACCATAGACACCTGAACCTAAATGCCCTTTTGAATTATAGGAATACTATTTTTAAAGCATAACCAAATAGTTCAATACACCACAGATACAAATATTTGTTGGCACATACTCTGGTATATTGTGTGCTATTGCATATTGTCTGCTTTACATATACTGAAATAACCAATAAGAACTCAAAGAAATTGCATTATATTCAGGTTTGCATGTTGTGATGAAGGTTATCTAGACCAGGAGCTCGGCCAATAAATGAAACTTTGCTCTCATCTGATGTCATGCACTCTATCCAAAATCTGCTCTGAATGTCCACACATAATAACCATATTTCAGAACTTGTTATTTGATAAGCGCATGCAGTGCGTGAAAAATACCATCCGACTGCATGAGAGTTTCAACATTATTCATTCAAACCATACTGAAGTCTAAATGTTGTCACTGTTTTATTTGGTTGGTTTATTTGATCATCATTCATATTGCACTGCATTAATGGCCTGTATCTTGTGGTTAGTCTTTTCACAGTGTCTCCCAGAAAGCAGCTTCCTTCCAAATAACTTCCTTCCAGTATGAATAGTCTCAGTGGTACAGTAAACGTCTCAGGTTGGTTTATGGTTTTCATCTGTGGCCATTTTGAAGGGGCCATTTTGTGCTCTGAGGAGACGTTCTGTTTAATTCATTTCAGGAGGATAAATGGTTTGATTGGAGCTCAAAAGGAAGAAGTGAGTGAGTGAATGTTCGGCCAAGATTGCCACATATATTCAGGTGTGTGTATCTATACGGTCATATGTAGGCCTACATGATGTGGAAAGATTGTATTGTCAGAATGTGATCATAGTGTTAGATACACTACCAAGTCTGACCACCAGAGAGAGTCAATAGGCCATGTAGAGTCCAGGGTCCTTTTGTGTAAATAGTCCAAGAATGAGTGCTTTCATCTTATAATCCTAGATCATTTAAGCATCCAAGTTCCCCTTCTAGCAATGTCATCGACCCTTTGAAACGGTTAAGCCATAGCTTGCAAGCAAAATTGCCCAGAACTCTTAACTCCTGAAATGTTGTTTGTTGTGTAGGACAAAATGGTTGCAGTGGTTGCCTCTGGATCTTTTTTGCTGTAGCCCTAAATTACATTCAACTTATTGAACCACACTCTAAACTCTCTCTCTCTCTCTCTCTCTCTCTCTCTCTCTCTCTCTCTCTCTCTCTCTCTCACCATGGCAACAATGAAGAGGAAACGTACATATAAATACGAACCTGTTGCCATCTTCCACACAACAGATGAGCATGCACACACGCACATGCACACACACACGCACACACACACACACACACACACACTCTCTCTCTCTCTCTCTCTCTCTCTGCTGGTTAATTGGAACATGTTAAGATGAATATGCATACACACGTACACATTATGAAAATGCTGTGTGTACAAGTTGTCTATTAGTGAGAGAGGATGATCCATAGGAATACGCCCACCTGCTCCTGTAAACAATAAAGAGACATATATACTCCTAAATAATAGCAAAGCTCTTTCAGTACAGTATATTTAGCTTTAACTGGGTCTAACTCATCATGGGGGCAGGTGTGACGATGTGGTAAATCTCTTTGTTGTTCACTGTGTGATTTGTCTTGATCGGCTATAAGCACCTTGTGTTCTTCCTCGGATGTATGTATGCTATGCTGAGTGTATATTCAAGGAAGAGAGGACGAATACCGGGAGCAAGCCATCATTAGTGCTTTCCTCTGCCGTTTGAGTCAGAGCAGCATGTCATACATACATGATGTCATGCACATAATATAAAGAACATGTCATCAAAGGGTGAATATTCTGCAAAAGTGTGTAGCACTTACTACTGCTGTGGAAGAACACAGATGAGCTTAAAGTGTTATACAATTCTCAGTGTGTGCAATGTCTATTTCAGTCTGTTTATCTCTCTATCTCTGTCCGTGTGCCTCTCTGTCGGTTTGTCCGTGTCTCTCTCTCTCTCTCTCTCTCTCTCTCTCTCTCTCTCTCTCTCTCTCTCCCTCCTCTCTATCTCCCTGTCTCTCTCTCTATGCAGGCTTCTCAACGACCCGTTGCTATTAGATACTGCTGGGCTTGTCGCCATGGCAGCAAATTCTCAATCATTTTCTCTCAGCCATGTTTCAGTGCACACACACACACACACACACACACACACACACATTTAGCGGTGACGTGGGAGGGTTGTATAAGTCCTTGAGCCTTCCCCGGTCCAGCTGGGGAACAGTCCACCTGTGAACAGAATTCAAATGCAGGAGTTTTCACCTCCTCAGAGAGAGAGAGAGGGAATACAGTAGCATACCACATTTTATCATTCAGATGTAACCTATTATAGAATATCATGCGCCATCATGCATCATGTGGCCTATGTGCACCTGTGTCTGTCTGTGTGTGAGTGTGTGTGTGAGTGTGTGTGTGTGTGTGTGTGTGTGTGTGTGTGTGTGTGTGTGTCCCTGCCCTAGAAACTTTGTCTGATAAATGAATCACATTCCCAAAATTGACAGAGCAACACGCTTTCTGTTCAGATGTAACTAAGGGTCAAGTTACTCATAATATCAGTGAATGTGATTCAAATGTGATGAAAACACACACTCAATAATTACATACTGTATCTGTGTCACACGGTGCCAGAACAGTGCCAGTCTCTATACTGCTTATACAATATTGACCACCAAGCTGCTAGGATGACACGCGTTCAGTCTACTTCTTATGATTGATGAGTGGATTCCACCTGTATGAAGTGAAACACATACAGTATATATTTCTCTTTCCTGTGAAACAAAAAGTACTAATAACGAAAGAATTTCACACAAAACCAGAGTTGAATTTTGCGATCTTTTTCAGATGTAACAAGTGACGTCAGCTTGTGGAGGATGAAATGAACACACACAAAAGAGGTGAGACGGAGAGAAAGGGGAAACTGAGGAAGAGATAGGAAGGGAGGCAGAGCTGGTTTTCTTTCTCCAATAAAAGCGACAACCCCCCAGTGTTGCTATGGCGACCTCCTCTCTCCCTTCCTTTCAGCGAGCTACCACTTATCCTTGCTGCCTTTCAGTCAGCAGGGCATGTGGGTGTGGGAGTGTGTGCTTTTGTGTGTCGGATCCTGAATGAATCGACCAAATGAAGGGGAAAGCCATTAGAGAGCCAGATCGCATACAATCAGACTGCTTAACACACACACACACACACACACATACACACACACACTAATATGAGCCCCTAAGCTGAAAAAATGCTTTATGCTTTCAAGTCAACTGACTGCTTTCTGAGTGGCGCTTCTCCATTTTCCTCAATTCCTTCTCTCTTTTTTACCCTTTCACCTTCCCATATATTCGGCAGCAGTGGCTCCTTCCATCTCTTCCTTCCTTCACAACCACTCTGGATGATATTCAGTTACACATGCGCGCACACACACACACACACACACACACACACACAAAAAATACAAGGAAATGATGGAGGGGAATATGAGTGTCTCCATTTAATCCTCGCTAACCTATTACAAGTTTAATACCAAGAAATAGAATTTAAGAGTTTACAATAACCTAGTTCAGAGAAACCAACTTCATTCATGAGTGTTCAGCAAACTAATTTCCTTCCAGTGGAGCAGCTGAGGGTAGTGATCAGAAACGTGTAAGGTGATCCCCAGTACCACAGAACTGAAGCATCTCCAAAACACTGTCTCTTCAGTTGAGCTCTCTTTTTTACGATTTTTCTTTTTTTGACACTTTTGCCTTCATTTGATAATTCACAGCAGAAAGAGACAGGGGGATGACATGACTGTGACAAGGGTCGCAGGTCAGATTTGGACCCAGGATGCTGCGGTTACATGCACCTTGTCCAAATGAGCCATCAGGATGCGCCCCAGTTGAGCTCTTGCCAGCGTTTGTTGGGTGGTAAAATATATTTACTTGATGTTTTGCCTTGGCATTCAACAGCATTAGAGGAATGGCTGAGGGCACAAACATGGTGACACATCGCTACCGAGAATAAAGGCGTCACCATAGGGAGACTGGGCCTCATTACGGCTCTGTAATGTTGTTCACACTGTCTCAATGTGCTCTCACACACACACACACACACACACACACACACCGTGTTTTCACATACCACTCATGGTGCCAGCCTTTTCTCATATTATGGAGGAACTGCTAAAAGCTGAGATCCTCTGTGATTACAATACACCAGCACTGGTGTATTTTTCATCAGTGACCAGAGGCTGTTTCTATACGCCTCTTTTCACAAGCACCTAATTTAATCAGGTCTCTTACTGCTGAATTAAACATTTATGTCCTCATTCAAGTTTCTGTCAGTCGCCAAATGTTGGCGACTGACAGAAGGCTGACCCAGTAAGGTAGGAATGTCACTGCTGCTGTCTGAATAGTTTAACACATACATTAAATTTAACATTTTTCTCTTTTCTGTATCATCATTAATTAAATTCATATAATTTGCAATTATCAGTAAGAGTTGGACAAAAAGGGTGGTAGGATGGAAGTAAAGTGGGTTGTTGACAACTAATGAAGAAAAAAAGTAAATGTCATACCAAAGACATTACTTAAAATACTGAAGTCATACATGAAGAAACAATGGTTCTTACTTTGCCTTTTTGTTCTTCCCTGACAAATTTACAAATTTCTAAATGTATCTCTTTTCATTAGCATTTCAAGATTTGTTTTGAAAGAAAATTGCATTAACCACCCCACTGGTATGTATATACTGTATTTACTGTAACACATATAATATTGGGTTGTGTGTCAAACACTGTGAATTACATATTTATGTTGATACTATTGTTAATCAAGTGAATCTTCAGGCTGGTTTCAATTTTATTTACAAAATCACAAGCTGTTCAATGTTTTTCTCTAGATCAAGAAATGCTGATGTCATTGATGTGCACATTTGTAACCTGAATATAGTTCAAATAGCACAAGTGTCAGATTATGGAAGTCTGAATGAAAAACGAATCCATGATGATCATTTGACAAGAACGTGAATAAACTGTGAAGCTGACACTCATTGCTCTTCTCAGCTATGGTGATGTGATTTATTCACACGCTGCAGCTTTTGTCCCCAAACAACAGAAGTCTGATAGCCGCTCTGCTTCTGAACCCATTACTGGACTTTCATGCATAAACCTCCAATCTACCTCCTTCAGTTTTACATTATACATGAGCTGTTATCAATGCTCAAGCTCCGAGCTGTTTTCTGCAGACGAAACAGAATTAGATAACACTTTTATTTTTAAGAAACCTGAAATGGAATAAATTACTGGAAAACCAAAGCAGATTCACTTGTTCCCATTTCAGATCCATAATCTGCACAAATATACCTGCTGTATTTACATTGTTTTTCTATTTGGATCTTCTTTGTTGCTTGTTGGTCCAGACTAAAGGTTCTTACTTTGTAATTACTTTTTAACTTTCCAGTGTTTGACATTTTCTATAATTTAGTGTTTCAAAGATAAAGACTTTTTAGGTGTGCCCTTGTACACAGGACATACATATGGATGAGAGCTTCACTCTCAGAGTGTCATTGTTTATGAATAAAGGTCATTAAATTATTGAAACCTGAAGTTATCTAAGCTCACAGGCTGCTGGTTGTGTGTGAAGAGCTGGTGCCAAAGCACACAGTGAAGCAGAATTCAGATCTGAAATAATGTTGGCGTTGTTGCTTTGTTAGGATTTATAGCCAAGACAATTCCACATTAGGACCCAACAGAATTTAAATATTTAATTCAAATTGTAAATTTTATGGAAAGTTTCATATTCTGGGTGGAATTTGTTGTGATCAGCAATGGAGAAATTAAGATATTCTGAAACTTTTTTTAATTTAAAACTCTGTGACGAGCAGCAGAGACAGGTCTTCAGCCTGCAGAGGATGGCAGAATATTCAATATTATAATGTCATCAGGGGCCAAAGCAAACTTACACAAGTGGTTTCCCATCAGCAGAGAGAGAGAGGCGGTAGAAAGAGAGGAAAAGAGAGAGGGAATGTGATAAAGAAGAAAGGGGAGGGACAGAGATGAGAGGGACAGAAGCTCGGCTGCTGAACACACCTCACCTCTTTAGCTAGAGGGAGAGAGGGAGGGAGAGAGGGAGATAGAGAGAGAGAGAGAGAGAGAGAGAGTGGGAGAGAGAGAGGGAATGAGAGAGAGAGAGAGAGAGAGAGAGAGAGAGAGAGGAGGGGAGAGGAGGGGAGAGGGAGAGAGAGAGAGAGGGAGTGAGAGAGAGAGGGGGAGAGAGAGAGAGAGAGAGAGGGAGGGAGCGAGAGAGGGACTCAGTCTGTGCCAGTTTCTCCTCAGCTCCAGAGATAGAGAGAGGGAGAGCTGGGGAAGTGATATTTCAGGAATCTTGAGAGATCCGCGAATGTGTCACCGAGAGGAAGAGGAGAGAAAGCATCCTGGCATGCCAAGCATTTGAAAAGGGAAGACTGACAACGGGTTAAGAAGCCAAGAAACGAGAGAGAGACAGAGAGAGAGAGAGAGAGAGAGAGAGACATGTAGTCAGCCCTTCCTTCACGGTAAGAAGCCTGAAATGTGTTGATAGGATTGTCAGATTGTCACGCAGACAGGACACTGCAGCAGTCACACAGACTCACTCATGCACACATGAGTTACAGCCGTATCGATTCATAGGTGATGGTAGCAGGTGTGTGCACTGGAAACGGAGAGGCACCGTGATCTCAGGTGACAGGGGGGGAATAAATCATAAGTTTGTGTGTGTGTGTGTGTGTGTGTGTGTGTGTGTGTGTGTGTGTGTGCTGGAACAGTCACAGCTGCAGGGCAATGCGTCTCTGTTTTTATTAGGATCAGCATCCAGCACCTCTATCTCTGTCACACCATTCCTCTCTCTCTCCATCCCTCCCTGTTGCAGTGTCCCTGTGTGTCGTAGTTGCACAGCACAAACAAACCTTATGCAGTGGACCGTCTCATGTCAGCATGTATTTCTCCTCCTTTCTTGTTTTTTTTTTCCCCTTCTATCTGTTAGAAAAACAAATGTGGGTCTTAAAAGCTTTTCTCTGGCTCTCTCTATCTCTCTCTGTCTGTGTCTCTCCAGCTGAGAACTGCACTGTCAAACGGAACAGAAAGACAGAGAGCATGTTTGTTTATTAGACTTTATTTAACTTGTACAGAGGTAAGAATTTGACTGGTCTGAAATAACATTGACGTATCACTCTGTTCACCCCTTTATTTCTCTCTCACCTCCCTACATCAGGGGTTCTGAAACTTTATCAAGCTAAGCACTCCCTGATAGACACCCATTGGACTGTAAGGACCCCCATTTTAGATCAATGGTCAGTGTAATGTAGAATTGTGGAACAGATTTTTTTATTTTAGTTTATTTTTTTGCTTGTGCATTTTGCTGATATTTGAGCCTGCTGCATGCAGCGTTATGAGAAAAGACAATAATGTGACGAAATTCCAAAAGCAGTACTTAAAGCAAGAGAAATCTATAAGTTATCATCTTTCTATCCAGCAAGGGGTAGGCAAGTGTGTGTGTGCGTGTGTGTGTGTGTGTGTGTGTGTGTGTGTGTGTTACTGTCTCATTGTACAGTATTGGCTTGTTTTCCACTCTTGTAGTACCTGCTAAGTGTCTGTCACCTTCTCATTGTACCAGACAGGCTTGGACTAAAGGAAAGAGAAACTCAGATTGCAAATATGTTGTATATGTTTCAAAATTAAATGTCACTTGAAGTGTCAAATCAAATGACAAATTGACAAAAACAGGTCAGGTAAAGGTGATTAAACTGATCAAATCTCTAATATATTGCATTATTTGTTGCTTGCTTATTGGTTAATATCTCAATTCCCTGTAGGTATAGATACAGAGGGCAGCTTTAGCAAATATGCAGAGCGCTGTGTGTGTGGGTGTGTGTAGGAGGGAGGGAGGGAGGGCCCTTTATGTAAATGAGATACATAATAATAATCCAAAACTGGTGGTTAAAAAAAGAAAAGAAACAAAAATGTTCAGTTCAATCACAGACAGTTCAGGTATTGATCCAGAAGCTCGCACGACATCTGTTAGGCTTCAGGAAGGATATGAAAGTCAAACAGCTTGTATGCAAACTGTGCCGTGCAGTGCAGTGCCTTCTGATAGGTAGCTTTGGCAGTATGCTGAATTTAAAATGGTTTGTTGTAACTCAAAAGTCTGCATATTGTAAGTGCCAGGATTTTATACAGTGTTCCGAATTTAATTGAGTAGACTTTGGAAAAGTGCAAACCAGAAATTAGTAGAATATGAAAAATTGGCAGTTCTGTGCCAACAAATCACAAACCACAATGTGCTCCATTAAATACACATCTGTGTTAGCACTTCAGTATGGTTTGAATAATAACGACTGAATCATGTAGACTGCTGATATTTTTCACCCAGCATGCTACAGTGTACAGTACGTGCGAATAGCAATGATGGCACTTGCGGTTGGGACTATGTATGTATTTAACAGTTTTTGTAGAAAGCGACTGTATGTACCAAAAATGTAGAAACTGCAGTGGCATTTCTCTGTCCACTAAATGCAATTAGTACAAGCATTTTAAGGTGCAGTAAGAATGAATAGCACTTAGGCTATTCTTAGGATTGTGTATGTGAGTCTTTAGACACAGTGTGGGATAGTGGGATTAGGTTGGGGTGCGCATTAGGTTAGATTGATAAATGTACGTATTAATACGGCACACTGAGAACATTCAGTCCTGCCCAGTCAAACAACAGAACAGCACAGCATCCAGAGTCCTGAGAGAGAAATGAGAAATGAGGGGAGACTGAGGAAGTGGAGCTGATTAGTGATGGGAAACAGCTGTGATAGATTGCTGGGCTGCGATCATTTGAATACTCTTCCCAGGTTTCTCCTTACCGCCTTAAAAATCTTAAAAATAAAAAAAGGAAGATGCAGATACTGTCGTCTCTTGCATCTTCCTGCTGGATTTTTAAGGCGGTAAGAAGAAACCTGGGAAGAGTATTCAAATGATAGCATCTACTGAGCATCTACTGAGAATGGAGCTCATCCACTGTGAGACTCTGACTCTGACTTGTAGGCTAGGGCGACATTTGGCTCACATGTCGTAAACTTGCTGCACTCATGTGTCCCCAATTCTGGCTGACTTGACATGCAACTTCCTTTGAAAAAAGTCAAAAAGTCATCAGGTGAGGTTGTGCTTTATGGAAACTGTCAAAAGTCAAAACACTCCTGACACAAGACCATAAGATGAGTTTAGAGACTTCTTCAACCCAGGCCCTATATAGTATACATGCCCAGTCATGATATTCTCTTATTTTAACAAATAAAACCATATGCAACAGATAAATCCTGCCACTGTATACAAGTTGTTTAAAGAAAAAGGATAACATGAACCTCCCCTCACCCTCCTCCCTGAGCCGTTCACTGGAACATCAGGTTTTGGATTAGGCATAGTGCTTGTTTGTTGTCTTCTTGTAATTATTACTCAGCTGCTCATGGCCTGGGTATTGTAGTGGGTAATATGTGCTGTGCAATAGTGAGCTTTCAAAGAAATCACAGTCCGAGAGTCTGGAAAGTAAAAACAGCAACTGAGAGCAGTGGCATGACATCGCTGTAAAACATTGAAACAGACTGGGTTGAGTCATCCAGCTCTGTTTTACACTCCTATTCTGAACAGTTCAACCTACAATGGCAGTACAAGTCCTTTGTATACACACATTAGCACACAGTGCTGCTTTTGTGAAAGGGCCAAAAACACACAATGAGCATATGAACGCAAAAACGGGGGGCATCAAAATTAAATGAACATGATGAATCCATTATTGAGCAGGTTGCATATGAAAAGATAAGAGAGTGGAGATGAAAGAGAATGGCTGAGAGAAGAGTAAGAACAGCCCCAGGAGGAACGGTCTGCTTGTGCATTTCTCTGTTGTGGTCTGCCTCCCCACCTCTCTTTTCTCTCTCTCTCTCTCTCTCTCTCTCTCTCTCTCTCTCTCTCTCTCTCTCTCTCTCTCTCTCTCTCTCTCTCTCTTCAATTCTCTCATTTTTCTAAATTCCCTTTACAGCCCCGATATTAAATGGCCTCAGTGGCTGGTTAACATATACACATGCAATGCATGCACTTAGCACACACAAACATAAACACAAGCACACAGACATGTGAACACCTTGAGTACACTTCTTGCTGCCAACAGGTGTAATTAAGCCCCATGAGAGTGTTTGAGTGCTAATAGCTTCAATGCTTCCTCTCAGTAATTGCTCTAAATTGAATCTGTCAATTTTTTCCTCTTCCTTCTTAGTGGAATAGACTTGGCAAGCATCTCTTCACACTCGTCTTTCTCCTCGCTCTTTCTCCCTCCAGAGAGTAAAGAACGCACAATTATTGTTCTTCCTATTAGCCCCATGCAGAGCGCAGACCTCAAACTGGCTTCAGTGGCAGATGTAGATTTTTATCACAATTGTCAGGATGGAAGGTGTAGGAATTTGCAGATGTCTGGAAGGGTGAAACTCCCTCTAATAACAATTTTGATAATAAATGTGTCAACCAATAGAGGATGTCATGTCAGTAAACGCAGGCAACAGTTTGCAGGTGGATCAGTGACAACACATGAAGGCTGATGAGCGAGGAAGTGCCGTTATGCAGCTTCAGGAAAACATTCCAACTGTCCGTTTCCTGAATCTACTGTTTTCCATCTGTGTTCCTGTTGTGTTGTTATCAAATGATGCAGTTTGGCCCACAACAAATTTTAAAGTCAATCTCAAAACACTGAGACAGAACTGGGATGGGAGATTTGTCTCCATGGCAACCATGTAATAAGCCTTGCAAGGCTTCTTGGTGTGTGTGTGTGTGTGTGTGTGTGTGTGTGTGTGTGTGTGTGTGTTGTGGCATGTTTTGGAACCTTATGTTGTTTCAAATTAAATGGCTCCAAATCAACAGGGGGCCCATAACACCCCCTGTGTTGTTGAAATTGTTCACTGACTATGTGGCGATTTTTATATTTTCACAAAGAAATGATAAAGGCAGCTGCAACATGATGAAGATGATATGGAAATAACAATGTTGTTGTTTCTATCTGTCTCAAGGGATATTGCCACTTTTAATTACCACTCACTAATTTAATACTTGGCCTAGTATGTGTGGGTCTGCACTAAGTAGATGGTATCTGTCATTTTGGATAGAAAACACAAAATATTCAACAGGGTATTGTAAAAGAAACTTGTGAAAGCTATTTCAGAAACTCAGGAAGCGAAATCCCAGATTGGCTCTGAGACGTTTCATACAGTGAGAAGTGGCAGCTGTGCCACCCACACCAGCGTCTGATGCCACCTGGCTAATTCTACCCCCCTTCGCCATGTTCTTGTGTGTGTGTGTGTGTGTGTGTGTGTGTGTGTGTGTGTGTGTGCGTGTGTGCATGTGTGTGTGTGTTTGATGTATAAAAATTCTGGTGTTGGTGTAACATTGCAACTTTTTGTTGCCTAGATAAAGAAAATCAGTATTCAATATTCAGAAAATAGTAATAATAATGATAATGATGATGATAATGATAATAATAATAGTACTAATACATATCCATGTATTCAATCAAGTCCAGTCGAAATGTTGCTTTAGAATCAATTTTTCCCATAGAAAACCAGTGTGGTATTGATCAATTATACAATAATTATGTAATCAAACAAACTGTGAACATCGTATCATCATCAAATCATCATATCAGAGGTGGATAACACCAACTGGCTGGTATCCCATTTTTACTGAAAGGCCCATATTGGCCCAATAGCATGCCAAACAATATACCATTGTAACCCCAGTGTGTGTGTGTGTGTGTATGTGTTCAGGTAGCAGCTTTATACAGCAACCTTTTCCATATTGCCTTGAGTGCTGCAGGATCAACCCTCTGATAATATAAAAGGTCCCTGGAGTGCTATAGACTGTTGTGACTTTAACTGTTGCGGAATAGATCACATTTGTGGAAAAAGATGTTCTAACAGACAATGAATGAAATATTGTAATGAAATATTTGTATGCTACACAACTTCATCACTGCATATTTAGCTATTCCCCTCAGAAGTGCAGAAGGCTGAAAGTTACAGTAGCCCACTGCCTTTCTCTCTCTCTTCCCCCTCTTCCCCCTTCTCTTTCTTTGTTTCTTTCTCTCACTTTTTCTTAGATCGTCTAAGTTTGTCGCTACTCTGTGTATCTAAATGTGCTGCTACTGTGTCGACCAGGTCTCCTTTGGAAAACAGATCCTCCTCGCTACATGCTCTCTTCAATCTGTTCCCTCCTCTCTCCTTTTCCCCTCTAGACACTGTCCATCTTCTCCTCTCCACTCCTCCCCTGATCCTCCACAACTGCATCGCATTGTGTTGCTTTTATGAGTCTGCATAATACATTTCCATCCTTGATAACTATATGACCTCACTAAAGCACCTAAACTGAAATGTTTTATAAATTCACACAGATTTGGTTTAGAGTGAGAACTGGATGAGGCATAATGCTGAAAAAAAGAGATGTGTTTTGTGTATTTGAGTGTTATATTCATTTTTAATAGCTGAATGTATGAAATGGCAGATTTGACTTTTAGCCCTTATTAATCTTAGTATCTCTCTTTCTCTCTCTGATTTTCTCTGTCTCTCTCTCTTCTTGTGTTTCTGACATCACAGTGAGCCACCACACCGCGAGCCATGTGTCCTCCACCTGTGGCCAGGATGTAAGATCGATTGCGTGACAGATTAAACAAAGGCCATCATCTAGCAGCAGCCGATGTGCAATTACTGTTCTACCGCTGTAATCAAAGTCACTCATAAAAAACCCGCTTGGTATAAGAGAGCCAATCTTAACTACAAAGGGATGTCAGATTTTGTTTTTGTTCTGTCGAAAGCCACTGTAGAACGCTGAGACCAATCAAATCTCTCTTTTATCAGTTACCTTCTTATGAATGATGACGTTAAACCATCATATGCAGTCTGTGCACACATCTAGAATCTACTGCTCTTGCACATGAATGACTTTACACACATCGCTGGCCCAAATGATTCATCTCAACTCCTCATAACCAACTCCTGAAGCATCCTAACTTCCTTCCCTTGTCTGAATCAACTCTTGTGAGCTGTGAGGATTATGAGGCCGACTTCAGTGCTTCTTCAGTCACAGTGGCTCCTGTGTGCGTTTGTTGGCGTGTGTGTGCCCAGCGTTGTGGTGATACACTCACTACCATGGCATGTCTCCTGCCCAGTGCGGTGCGTGTGTCAGATCAAGCCATGGTTCTCTCCTGAGTCTGTCTACCATGAAGCTCCTACTGTGGACTGCAATGACCTGCTGCTGACCGAGCTTCCCTTGCCCCTCCCGCAGAACACACACACCCTGCGTCTGCAGAGCAACCTTTTGTCTGAGCTGGAGAGTGCGGTGCTGCACAGCCTCCCCAACCTCACCGAGCTAGACCTTTCCCAGAATCGCTTCAGCAGTGTCAGGACAATAACACAGATGTCCTCCCTGCCCTCCCTGCTGTCCCTGCACCTTGAGGAAAACCAGCTCAATCACCTCCCCGAGGCCTCCTTCTCCTCCCTGCCAGCTTTGCAGGAGCTCTTCCTTAGCCACACCAACTTACACTCGCTAGCACCAGGAGCCTTCATTGGTCTGGACTCCCTATTGCGCCTGCATATCAACAACAACGGACTCACCACCATCGACCCCCGATGGTTCAGAGCCCTGCCCCGCCTGGAGGTTCTGATGCTGGGGGGAAACCCTGTGGAGGCCCTTCCTGAGCGGGGCTTCCAGGCCCTAAGATCTCTCCGTAGCCTCGTGCTCGGCGGTATGGGTCTGAGGGGCCTGGCTGAAAAAGCACTGGAAGGGTTGGACGGCCTAGAGAGCCTCTCCTTCTATGATAACATGCTGACCAAAGTCCCCACTCAGGCCCTGAGGAGAGTGCCGGGCCTTAAGTTCCTCGACCTTAATAAGAACCGGATCAAACTGGTTGAGACGGGAGACTTCAATGACATGGTCCACCTGAAGGAACTAGGCTTGAACAACATGGAGGAGCTGGTGTCCATTGAGAGAGCTGCCCTAGATAACCTGCCAGAGCTCACCAAGCTCGAGATCACCAACAACCCCCGTCTGTCCTACATCCATCCCCAGGCTTTCCTTCAGCTGGGCCGGCTGGAGAGTCTCATGCTCAACTCCAACTCTCTGAGCGCCCTGCACCAACACACACTGCTCTCCTTGCCAAGTCTTCAGGAGGTCAGCTTACACTCCAACCCACTCCGCTGCGACTGCCTGTTTCACTGGGCAGCAGAGGTGGCCTCTCACCCACACACAGTCACACGGACGGACACACGAACCCCTCGGGTGGTGCGTTTCATCCAGCCCCAGGCCACCCTGTGCTCTGAACCCCCAGAACTGAGAGCTCGCAGGGTGAAAGAAGTGTCCACCAGGGAGATGTCAGCCTCCTGCCTCCCCATGATCCCGCGCGGTCCCCTCCCCTCCTATGTAGGTGTGAGAGAAGGGGGCAGTCTGGCTTTGCACTGCCGCGCTCTGGCAGAGCCACAGCCCAAACTCTATTGGGTGACTCCCTCTGGGCTAAGATTGGGTCCTGCACCCGGCCATGCATCCAACCACACACCAGACCCTGCTCCCTACCTCGGCCTGACAGCCTCCAAAGGATCCAACCACACATCCGCCTCCAGCCTCTCTCCCACCCAGGCTCAAGATGATACGCCACATACCCGCTCCAACCACTACCGGCTGCTGCCTGAGGGAACTCTAGAGATCAGCATGGTGAGCCCCAGCGAGGCGGGACTGTATACCTGTATAGCTGAGAATGCACTGGGAGCAGACACACACAGTGTTACCGTGGGCTTGCATGGGAGAGAAAAGAAAAGGAAGAGGGGGGCGGCTGCTAACCTGAGGGGAAATCCAATCTTCAGAGTGGAGGCCAGCTTGGAGGTGAGGGAGGTCGGACAACACTATGCTGTTCTGTCCTGGCAGAGTGGGCACAACCTCCCCTCCACTCGTCTATCCTGGCAAGCCATACACTCGACTGCTCATACGCCCACATACACCACGCGCATCCTGGCTGGTACACAGAGCTTCAACCTGACCCACCTGCAGGCAGAGACATTTTACCGTGTGTGTCTACATTTAGGGATCAGTAAGGGTGCCAAGCATGCGAGCAGGAGAGCGAGAGAGAGCAGGAAGCCTCCGTGTGTTTCATTCAGGACAAAGGACGCCCCTGAGCCACAGCCCAGCCTGCAGCTAAGCCCAGAGCTGACCTCCACAGCTCTCACACTGCTGTTCCTTGCTCTCGTACTGCTGGTGCTGGCAGGCCAGGGTTGGGACACGGAGCCTGGGGAGGGGGACGGGAAGCACCACAGTACCCTCCTCCAGGAGATCAAAAGTCACGAGGCTCAGATAACCAATCAAAAGACAGGTGGCAGCAGTGAACATCAGCCAACGCAGAGTGAGAAACTGTCATTACACCGGGACTGCTGAGATAATTACATTTGTGAATATTCAAAAGCAGACAAAAACACTGAGACAAACACACACACACACACACTGCCAAATATACACTTGGTGAATCACAATTAGCAGTGAGAGAGCGGTAATACATTAGAGCAGCGGTGTAAGAAAAGATTTGTATTTATTTTATATACCTTATAAAGTATATATTGACATTGTTACTGTGTTAAGATGTATGTAAAGAATACTGAAACCCCAACCAGGGAAACAAAAATGGACAATCAATTTGTCGTCATATTCCCGCCGCACAGTGAGTGAACAAAGGAGAGAGAACTGAGGAGTCTGAGCCACTGACGACCACTGGACTGAAACTGGGCAACACCTGACTCAATCCAGGGACAGATATTTACAGTATTTACTGTATAGAGGAGAGTGGCTCAGATCACCAGGGCATTTCTCATGTTTCCTGTCCATGCACCTCCTTTGCTCTTCCACAGATTCAACCATACCTAATCCAAACAGATGAAACCTTCTCTTGAGTGTGCTATTGAATGACATTCCTGCTTGTTTGGGCTCTGTAAGTAAAAGTGATTGATGTAAACAACCCTTTTGCTTAGCTTTCGATACCTTGGCCTAGTTTCTCCATCTTGCAATACATATACTCATCCAGATTCCCCTGCCTAACGTACCACATCCCTTTTAGCATAAAAGTGATCTAAAAGTGACTGTGTTAAATTCTATTTTGAGCTATTACACAATAAAATCTTTTTAATTTACATGATTTCACATTGTCATTTTGTCATCTGACTACTAATTGAATTTGAATTAGACAGACTGGAAGTGTAATGATCATTAGACAGGGGATCAAACCCATAGGCAGTGGCACGAGTGTATGGTAAGATAAGAGATGACAGCCAAACTCTCCACAAAAAAAAAATCATACATTATTGATTCATCTGCAACTACAACTCCTTGCATTATCTATGTAGTTGCTGTGGTCTCTCTACAGTATGGATGTCTGGGATAATAGTTCAACCAATCCCAAGACACCGACTCATGAAACACAAGATACAGTCTGTCCCCTGCTGGCTGAGGCCTGCAACTGAGCAGAGGCAGGTTAATGCCAGGTTAAAGGTACTGCAGTCGGTGAGCAGGCTTTACAAGTGGCCTCATTAACATAATTTGTATGACTGATAGCAGCTGGCAGCATTGTCAATTTTTGTGGGTAAGAATTGTAAACTGATTTCTTAGTTCACTAATCCTTTCAACCTTAACATGGATCTATGTGAAGATTAAAACAATGTAATGGCATGTAAAGTAAAAAAAAAGAGTTCTAGAGTAGTTAGACTTTGTATTTATTCACACAAAACATAATACATTTTCTTCGATAAGGCAACACAATATATACATACAATGGTTTATATATGAATACCATATTTAGATTTAATGTTGTTATTTCTTAACTAACAACATGTCATTCATTACTAGCACTAGCAAGTATAAATAAATAGTTTAGCAAGTCATGTAAAAGAGTACCAGATGCTAAAACTTCAAGTCATACTGTTAGTACATCCAATGCAGCAATCCTTTACTTAGTGTGGCATTTTGTGGTTACTGATATATTCGAGCTGCAGCTTCAACATTGTGGCAGCAAGGCCTGAAAAAACTGCATGACCTACCGGAATATAAAATAACTTCTTAAACTGACTAATTAAAATCTCCAACTTCAGTTAAAAATAGAACAGAAAAACATTTTTGAAAAAACAAGATTCAAATATAATCCTTTTCACAAACTGTACGTATGACAGCATAACCAGTAATGGCATTTTTTCGTATTCTCATTAGTAGTATAAGATACATCAACACTGACATCATTAGGTGCTGGGTGAGTGTCATTCCTAAGCCTAATTCAACACGTAGTACTTGTGGTTTAAAAAATGTGATTGTGATTTAAAAAATGTCACGACTGCAAAAGCTTTTGTTCACCGTAAAATATCCTTCCACAGTAATGAGCGAGTGGAATATACTGTACAGAGTGGCACAAAATGAAACGGCTATGTTAATTCAATATCCATTCTCTTCACAGCTGATAAGACTATACAATCATTTACAAAAATATAATTCTATTCTGCATAACAAATGACAATATTGATTAGTACTGGATTAAAAGATAACGGGACACAAAGTGACATGAATAAACTACCCAAAACCTTTGTAACAAATAACACTTTTGAAGCAACAGTGCTTAAACTAATATTACACTTCAAAAATGTGATAATTCTTAGCACACATGTCCATGTGGATTGATGAGCAGTTAGCAACCAAATAATAGCCGTCCCTGATGCCAATGGCCATGTCAGCTGCTTTTGATTTACTTCCATTGGTCTGAAGGTTACACTTCTGGCACATTAACTAAAGCAGGCCAACAGATATCTTTTTTCCCCCGTGGTTTTTGTTGTTTCTCATGTTTGCACTTTGATTAAAAGTCTCAAATCAATCCTAAAAACTGGTTGTTAATTCAGAAACCGGGGGCATCTAACATCAGAGGGTGACTCCTGGCAGAGGCATGTCAGGGTACGTACGCTGTAAGATGAAAACGCTGACACCAAAGAGAAATATCACTGTAACTTATCGCTATAATCTTTCAAAATATATAGAGAGCATATGGCTGATAAGGCAATGAAGTGAGTATGATTAAAAAAAAATAATAATAAATTTCAGGTTCATATCAAGTATATTCATGTTTTTTAATGCACTGGTACAATGTCTGAAATAGATGCAAGTACCTTGGCCCTGACTACCTGGCACCCACATTTCAAGTGTCAGGGCATTAGGCGCATAAACTATTGACAGTATGTTGGGCCCGGGAACAATTCCTTACATCTCTTAACATAAAGAACCTACAGTAAATCTCTAACTCTGCACACACATTCACACACACACACACACACACACACACAGTACAGAAACACTAGGGATGGGCATCTTCAAGAATTTTCACAGATCAAATACTTGCATGATTTGATTAATCCAATGGAATAATCTATTTACTTCATACAGTGGACACAGTGTGTAATAGGCTATAAAAGTGTGCACTGGGCTAAGGAGAGAAGTACGTCAAACAATCTGGAGCAACATGAATGTTAAGTAAACAGAAGGCTTGACTACATACTGATATCAACACTTTGGTGTTCCAGTATGATAAACAAGATGAAAGTAACAAACGTATAGTAGGAAGCAGCAATTATCCTCCAACCATACCTGCGTCTGCATTCTATCTGGCTCGCTATTCTGTTACTACATTTTTTAAAACAATATTTCTAGCCTTCTTTATCACAGAATTCCAGTTCATTTTTTTCCAACTGTCAAATCAACTGCTGATCATTCAGATATGCAACACAATGGAGAGCAGGGTGGTGAAGTGATTAGGGAGACCGTCCTTCAACCAGGGTCACTGCTCTATAGCTGACCCTGACCTTTGACCTCCCTGTGGAGGTGAAAAGACAAATCTCTCTTTTGGGGGAACAACAGAGTAGCGGTGCTCAAATTTGAAGCTAAATTCATGTCGTTTTTTTTCTAAAAGACTGAGTATACCCATCCATCACTAACACACACATGCACACAAACGCACACAAGCACACCTCAGCTGTAGTTATAGGTGAAGTTGTATGAGCTAGGCTCCTTCGGCACGGGGGGCGGGGCTTCTGGAATGGTGATGTTCTCAAGGTCGAGGAGGCGGAGTTTCATCTCCATGCTGATGAGAGTGTCTAGGTCGCTGCGCGTCAGGTCGCTGCCCATCTCTCTGCCCAGCAGCGCACACAGCCCATCAGTCCAGATACAATACTGGTGCAAAATCACACACACACACAGGGACATTTTGAGTTGAAGATAAAGAGTTGCAAGTCAAAAGTGATACCAGTTACCTATATAGTACTATATGGCTAAAATAGTGAATTCAGAGTCTCATTGAAATTCATTAGGGTTTGTGGATATCTGCTTACCTCGTACTTGTTGGGAGCTACAAAATTGAGCGTCTCATCAGGATCATAGAGGACAGAGAAGGCCAGCTCCAGCACCTCCTGAAAACAGAAAACAGGTCACACTACATGCCTACTCTCCACACTGAATGAGAGGAAAGAATGAGAGAATAGCTATATAATGTTATGCTAATAAAAGTGCAAAATGACACTACCTTGTTTTGTTTCAGTGCACTTTTCTCTTTCATGTGGGGGCAGTCCTTCCCTGTCACCACTGACTTGATATCTGATACTGGGACTGGAGGGAAAACACAAAAGAAACAACTACTATAAGTCGTTTGAAGCGTTTATTTGGGTCAGCCTGGCCAATTCCACTGATTCAGTATGATCAGCCAGTGTCAGTGTCATGGTGTGCGTTATAAAAGGTTGAGCAGTTGGGTGAAACGGTGCAACACTGGTTTAACACTGACTCACTCTTGTCACTGAGTAGCTCAAAAGGCACTTCCCCCTGGGGCGACTCATCCAAGTCCCCGTAGTGCAGCACTTTGTGATTCAGAGAGAGTCTGCAGAACCAGAACTTCTCTACAAAGGAAGAGACAGGAGACCAAACGCTTAGTCGATAAGGAAGAGTAGCAGCGCTCCTTTAGTAAATGATGGGAAAAGAGCTGGTTGAGTTGTGATACTGTACCTTGCCTCCGGCGGTTCCCCAGTTTACGGAAGCAGCTTCCCTCACACAAGCGGTTGAGACGCTGCTGCTTGATGAGCTCCAGGATCTCGGGCTGAATCCTCTCCCGCAGCTCACTACAGCGGAAACACAGTCTCAGGAACATGAACAAGCATGGGATTTGACATGCATACAAATAATGAGCATAATATTACACTAAAAACAGACTGAGACAGAGCAGGTTTTTTTTTTTAGATGGATTGAGCATCTGTCGCTAAGACAAGGGGCTGAAAGGCTGAAATCCTTAGATGGTAAGTAAGGAATACTCTACATATGTCAAAACGACACTGATGCATACAATATGAAAGTCTACAGATGACAAAAGAGGAGCAGGTTTAAATTGTAACAACAGATAAAGATCCACAGTAGAATGGGAGGAAGTTTAGACAGACTGACATGATAGGTGGAGACTGGAAGTCGTCCTGGCTCATTCTTTCCGACTGGCGCAGACGCAGAATCTCTGAATAGCTGAGGCCACGCAGTTTACTCTTCAGCTGGTCCAGAGACGAGGGCTTCATGGCCAGAGCCCTGGTGATCTGCTCACGGACCACTTGCATCACCTGCACACACACACACACACACACACACAGAGAGAGTTGCATCAGCGAGTCAGGTAGTCGACAAATAATTGTGATCAATTAGAAAAAGATTCCAAAAATATCTAACATTCCCCTGCATTTGCTGTGAAAAGATGTTACAATTCATAAGATACTTTATGTAAAACCTTAAAAATTATTCATAAATGGCCTGTAATTATTGAGAAGGGATCTGGGCTGAGTCTCTTGAGGATGGGTTGAACAAATGTGAAAACTGGATGGGAAGGTGCCAAATGTTGATGGCAGCTTGAATAATTCAGTGACATCTAGGGAGACAAGTCAAGGACTTGATTTGAGATTCAGCTTCCACTAGAACCAATGGTGAGGAGGATTAAAAACACAGCAGGTGTCCATGGTAACAGAAACTGATATCTAGAGACATACAGTCTATTCCCATCAGAGTTTTATGCTTTATAGATAGAGCTACCTGGATTGGTTTTCAGTGTGTGTGTTGTTAAATATGTAATTCACAGCCCCATTACTTTCCATTACAATCCCACTCAGAAACTTATCCTGCTGACAGACATCCTTGTCAACCCAAAGGCATCAATACACACTAAATGGTCATCAATATTCTGTACCAACAGAACAGCCAGACAGAAGTTTCTGGAGCTTGAATTAAAGTAAGTAGAGCTTGAATTAAATGTGTTCAGCCTGACAATATTGTTTGCATTGGAATTGATAGCCTTAAGCATTTAATTGTCCTATATTATTTAGTCAACCAAAAACCTTTCATCTACCTGCTCCAGTGTGCTGCTCACTCACCCCCAGTAGAAGACTATGGCTGCTCTGGGCAGCTACTAGTTATGGATGTGTAGGACTGTATGAATGTGAAGCCTGCCATTGCTGAAAAAGAGCATACTCAGCAATCCCACCCTGGACAGATAAAGGGCGTTTGGTAATGAGGGTCACCCACTATAAGCAATCTACTGAAACCTTCATTTTCAGCTGATGGCCAGGAACCATCCTCTGCTGGGTTAACCATTACAGCATCCATTACCTCTAGCCAGTGTTTGCTTTTAACATAAAATGCTTTTCTCAAATGGCTTGTCCAGCAGTGTCTGATGCTGCCTTCATGGACTGCTTGTAAGCTCCGTGTTTGGGAGTCATAAAGACGACTTTTCATGCATTCAAGCGCTTTTGATTGGAAATAATAAAATGGACCCTGTAACAAAAGCAGTTTTTAACTGCTAATGTTTTATTTTAGAAATCAAGCAGCACAGAGGTACTTTGTGCTGCAATAGAATAAAGTGGAGAAACTGTGCATAATGTAATTGATAATTTAATTAATTAAATGAACTGAAAGTTAAACAAGGATAGAAAATAAAAACATACAACAATACTAATCATTTACATAAAACAATTATAATAAACAATAATATTATATGGTATAATAATACCATAACTTATTGATATGACTTTCATGCTCTTAATTCCTTGAGGTACTTAATTTAAACGTTACATCTTGGCAACTCAGGTACAAAATAATCCCAATGTCCTATTTACCACTTTGTTGTGCTATTCATGTACGCTCAATTCATAATTTCCAGATTTCCGACAGCACTTTAAGGCAGCATAGGTCGGTCCTTTGGCTGTTTAGCTATTCTCTACGATGCACTCAAATTACATGTTGACCCACGCAATTTTAAACTAATCTCGTGCCCATTGTGGTTGTAACATGAGGTTTCCAACAGTGGGAAAAGGGGAAACAATCATAGTAAATGACAACCATGCTTGACACCAATGAATGTATTTGTGAGGGATGAGTTAGTAGAAAGTCACGCAGTGAACACAGTTTTGGGTCAAAACATTTATCACAATGTCTCTATGATCTCTATGTGAAGGCAAATTGTGACAAAATTTGAACTGGTGATAATTTAAGATCGCCCAGCCCTACACAATAATTCCACTCTACACACTATATCAATCTGAATGAGATGACCGGTGTTGAACTCTGACCTTGTTGAAGTCCTCAGCTGTGGCCCTCATCTCCTTCCAGGTTTTATTGAGCAACTGGATGCAGACACAGAAGAACTCCTCCCAAGCCCGGTCATGGGTGAAGAACATGGGGTGGTAGTCATTGCATCCCTCGTTAGCTACAAGAATAGATTTAAATTATAAAACTTAACAGGCCCATATACTAAATGAGAGATCAGTAACTTGGATGGTTGGATGGTGGTGGGAGCCAAAGCGGTATTACAAGCAAACAGGATAGTGTGAGTGAGAGAGGTATTCTTCCTCAAGAGCCCTGGAGCTGCAGCATCAACCGCCCTCGTGCCGCACCACGCTATCTGAAGGCTTACTGCGGGTCAGGAAATTCCCTGCCATTACCTCATTGTGCAGAGGCATTTTTAAAGTCAAGTAAATGCATTTACTTGTAAAGACAGAGGTGTTTCTGAGTAACTGTTTTCAATGCTGAATAGGCAGCATTACATCTTTTGAATATTTTGAAAGCATTATTATGATTACTAAAAATAGAACAGCAACAAAACCTACTGTTACTGCTACCACTACTACTTCTAAAAATAATAATAATAACAATAATAATTCAAGTGCCAGTTTGCATTATGTTCATCTCCACAAATAGCCAGAATTTCTATTGTTCTTATAAATATAAAAATTTACTCATTCCCTGCTTGCATAATTTGGGTCCTGAATGTTTTCCACTGAATCTGCTTGAATAACACAGAAAAACGGTTGGCCACCTGTGTTAGGTGGAGCCACGTCTTATCCAGTCTGCATCAATGCATGGCTGTTGGAGAAATACTTACGCAACTCTCCGACCTGCAGGATCTCGCACAGCATGCGGGTGAGCTCGATGGCGCACCGGCCGAAGGGACATTCATGCTTATCCTCGCGGCTGCTGTTCTCCAGGACGATCTGTTGTGGGAGAGCATGCATGTTAGCGGCATTTCACTTGTGATTGACCTCTCAAGTTAAATTTCTGTTCTTTGAGTGGCACCTGAGGCCAGAACTCACCCTGATGTACGTGTCCTGGTGGAGCTTGGCCAGGTACAGCATGTTGTCCAGAGCCAGCATCCCTGGAGGGGTCTGGGTGAAATCCATGGCTGGGTTCACATGGTTCTGCACTCACAACAGAAAGGACAGTCCTGAGCCCGCTCCCCCTACAGCAGATTGCGGTTTCTTAACATATTTCTAATCTATATAACTTCTTTTTCAAGTATTCCCCAGAACCCAGAACAAGAAACTGAAATCTGTACGAGAGACTCACAGTGAAACCTAGCATCTTGTAGTCCTTGGTGTACATGGCCTTTCTCTTTTCTGTGCCACTGGGGTCATTCTCTCCATCAAAGGCGATCCTGCGCAGCTCGAAGATGATGTCCCTCTGAGCCTGGGCCGCAGCAAGCCAACAGGATTATCAGCATAATAATAACAACACTGACGTCCAATCATCCTATTTCTTGTTTCAAAATAGCTTTAACCTGACAGAAGCATCATTCAAAACAGTTCATTGAATCAAAATAGTCAGCAGACAACAAAATATGAATTTTGAAAAACTGTATCAGTAGTTTGTCGAAAAACAATCTCAGGTTCAGTGTGTGTGGAGTAGAAAATCACCACCTATCTCGCCTCTTACAAACAGAAAAGCAGCATGTATGAATGACTGAACTATTCACACCTCTCAGAGTCTAAAGGAGCTGTTGAGGCAAGCGGCATGGTCCATGATTGGTGTTATTTGAAGTGCAGAATGGACCGGAAATGTTGTTACTAGTTTCCTGCTTGTTTTACATACACATTTACGCTTGCATGGGACGTGTGTGCTGTGCTTATGCATTTGCAGTGTAAAGCTGTAAACAAGCATGCATGAAACAAGCAGGAAAATTCAACATTTCTGGTCCATTTTTCATACTTAAGTCACAATACCATCCGTGCATCTAATGAGCACAACAGGAATATTTCCCTGTAGAGAAAACCTATGGGTTGACAAAGCTACCCAACAGAAAGTCGATGGGATAAGAAACTCTAATTATTACAGCTCTTTGTGATGAAGAGGGGAGTAAATATGAAACAAGACTTTCACTATTCAAATTAATGATGCTGGTAATGTAGAGATTCCACTTCACGTTTCATCTTTTACTGCATTCAAATGACATTAATTATATTGCACTTAGTAGTCTGGGAAACAATTTTAACAGGATTCTGTGGTTTAAGAAAACACAGAAGGAATGACCTGCCAAACAGAACAACCATTCTTTGAATTTTTACCTGGTCATTAGGATCCATTTTGGTCATCATGCGTTCCTCCAAAAGGTTAAAGGTCAGCACCTGCAGCACGTACAGCTGATGTGCCATTTCTGCTTTGATTGGTCGATTGCCTCTGATAATATGCTGGAAAAGAAGAGTCGTGTGTGAGTTAAGAGCAGAAGCTATATGTATAATTTATTCACAAACAACAGCACATTATATTAGAGCAGAAAGCACAGAGCAAATTCACCCCTAGGTGGAAAAAGCCCAACAAATTGTTCTGCCTCTCCTCCATCCAACAGCAACTACAGTGAGTCACTGCAACTTTGGACAATCGCCTGAACAGAATGTGGAAGGCAGCTAACAAAGATTATCGTTTTCATATTTTTCGTTTTTACACGTCATGCGAGACCAAATGCAACAAATATTGAAATAAATAATTTAAAAAAGCAACAGTTACGGCAGTAAAGTGCCCAACTTCAAAGTATGTTTCTAATACCATGGTATGTTAATAATACGTTGACTGTGCCAGTCCTGCAGGTAACCAAGTCCCATGTACAGTACACAGAGGAGGGGTTTGGTACCAACAGAGACATAAAGCTGCTGAGGGAAGGTTTCTTGCTCAAGGGCACACAGCAGTAGTGCAGCGTCTTCCCTCGTGACATTTCCAGCCAGTTCAGCCTGGCACTTCCAGACAAGTTGGTGTCAAAAGGAATCATTTTCAGAGCAGACATTCTTCCACTCCATGGACTTCATGCTGTATCACATTTGCTGGATGTGTGTCACAGTTCTGGAGGCTAATATATTTTTCCACTTTCTGAACCGCTGGTGCCAGGGACAGAACTTCCAGCCTTGTTATTGCCAGTCTGCACCTCTCTTC
This sequence comes from Centroberyx gerrardi, assembly GCF_048128805.1. Lineage (NCBI taxonomy): Eukaryota > Metazoa > Chordata > Actinopteri > Beryciformes > Berycidae > Centroberyx > Centroberyx gerrardi. The sequence continues at coordinate 22,589,049 of NC_136001.1, read as the reverse complement.
TGCAGTCTACCAGCCCCACTTTGGATAGTGCAAAGGGTGGAAAATAATACGTTGGAGACACGTTGCATTTTGAGGCGTTTCCTATGTTTCAATACCAACAATCAGTTTCAGACAGCATCTGTTTATGCTTTCAACAGCACAATTTGTGATACACACAGCATACGACTTAAATTCAATTCCAAACAACTTGGAGCAGCTGCTCAAATCCTGTTAACAACTGGACATTTGACAGCTGTATGCTGTAACAAACAATGGAGTTCATTGTTAACTCTGATGTGCAGTTGAAATAGCCAGAAATACTTTGTTCTTTGTGTTTCAGACTTGATACTCACATTGAGGATGATGGATCGCAGGTGTTTCTGAGCCAAAGTGCTTGCCATTTCCTGAGGGTAAAGAGGAACATCGATCCCACAGACAGGCCAGATGAGTGAAGATGCTTTACTACCACACCAGAGTAGTACAGAGCAGTAACTTTATTTGACTCTGCCTAGATGAGAACTACTGAAATACAGCAACACTCTGAAGCTACATTTCATTTCACCACACCACTGGTTCGGATTACCAACTATCTGCCCGTCACACTCTCTGTAAAACATGACAACAGGGTCTGACTTAAACCTGTCCACATGGTCCGTCTGCTGCCGCAACAAGCCATGCTTCAATCTTAATTTGCATGAATCGTGGAGCGGTCATGGAGTCATGGAGAAACAGAGAGAGGAGGAGAAAGGGCCGTGGGGTGAGAGGATGGTGTGAGACGGTAAGGGATGTGTACTCACAGTGAGCTGCTGGTCCAGCGGGTTAGTATAGTCCTCCTAGGGGGTGAGGGTCGGTGGGGGGGCGTGGGGGGAGGGGCGTGGGCGTAACAGTAATGGGAACAAAGAGTGCACACACATGGACCATGAGATACAGGCATACATCACAGGGCACAGCGTGCAACGGAGTAAGAACATGAAACAGCAAAATGTGGTGTCCCAGTAGTGTCAAACATGGCCGTCCCTGAAAAGTCTGCTGTTGTTGGGTGAAAGCCCTGTATTCCCAAAGTCAACTTTTTAGGAACTAAGAAAAAAGCCTGGGTTTTAGTTTAATTGTCAATGCATTTTTGAGTTTATGGCATAAACCGCAGTTGCATGGTTTTTCTCATCCCATAGAGCCGTGGTCATTAAACGAAGCAATGCCTAGTCACAAGTCGCGACTCCCATCACAGGCTGCATATGCAGAGTGGTGAACAGTTCACCCAAAAAATTATTTTTGCTTTCCAGCTCGTTTCATTTGATTATCAGAGGAGACCTAGAGGCTGAAAACTATTCAGTATTTAACAAGAAAAAAGCAAAAATTAGAGAAAAATTAAGAAAAATTACACGATAATAAACTTGTATAGTAGAAATATGTATGCAAACAAGTGCACACAGGCAAAGACACAAGTCTCTTTTTCTGTATCTCCTCAGCTCTCATTTTCCAAACCAATCTATGCAAAAAGTCTAGACTGTAGCTTGTTGTCGTTAGATAACCAGACAGATTATTCAATTATTCAGCTCCCTTGACTTTTCGTACATTTTGTTATGCTAAACCATTTTCAAAAAACATTTTTTGGGGAATTTCTGAGTTACATCTGAAGTATGCTATTCTATTTTGTAAAGAATACATGATACTTAATACTTGAGACAGTGTAATTAAAAATCTAGTCTGCTTTCACCCCCTTAATTTACATGGAATAAATTGCATTAAAGACCTGAAGTGTTTCAGCATTTCACATTCTATTTTACTCAAACTTCATCTTTACATTGTTTTGCATATTTACGTACGTAATATGTTCAATGTTTTGACATGACCCACTAATATGGCATTTGGGATGACAGCCTTTGAATTGTTATAGATAAAATATAATCACCCTTGTGCCACTATATGTGATAATACAGAGGGTGCAGCAAGTTTCTCCTGTCCAATTTTCACACTGACGTCCATCATAAAATTGGACAAGGGCACCCTCTGTTTTTTTCCTATTTTATCCCCAAATTATGATATTTTTATGTCTGGCATAGAATAGTAGAACAGCAAATTATTAAACTGTACTTCATCCTATGGTGAAAAACCTTAAAATGAATAAATGAGGCATTATTTAACTCTTAGCTTTACCTGACAAATGAGATTTGATTAAGTAAAGCATGGACAACCCTAGTTTAGAGACAGATGAGATGAGACCGGGAATGAAATGGCATGGGACACTGCAGTATGCTAGTGCACAATGTGAGCTTTGATAATCACTACAGAGTGGAAGCAAGGCAACATGGGAGGTCATGACAGTGATTAGTAACATGCTGTACACATTCAAACAAGTACTCACTCCTTTACTTTTTGTACATTTGGTTGTGCTACAAAGTTCGACATGCATTTGTTTTGGGTGCTTCATTTCATTTCATATTTGTTTGAATTTAGTCTTTATTGCTAACAAAGCCAAGACAAGGCTTCTTCAATTCATCATAATGGGATTTTAGTCCATGCAGTATACTCTCCATCATAACCACAGCATGAAACACCAATGGATGGCATCAAGTCCAATAATTAACTTTTCACTTTAAAAGAAAAGAGCACTTTGCCTAGAATTCAGATGGAAAAATAAATCCTTAATTACTGCATTTTGAAATTTGCCTGGTCCTAACCAGACTCTTTGAACCCAAAAAAAACTCTTTTCACCTTCCAGTTACAGCTGGATGGGAGGTTTATCTCACCAGGCTATTCTGTAATAACTGTAGCATAACAAATGTGCAAAACTTCAAGGGGGGGCAAGTACTATTTTGAGCAATCATATCATTACAGCAATGACTGTCAGACAGAATCCACTACATGACAGCTGGCAGACAGACGTCTATTCATGAGATTAGCATTAGTGACTAAACTTTTCTGCATACATAAGCAACCAGGGTGAGGCAGCACTTAATCTCTGCAAATTTCTAATACCAAGTAAGATATGACTATTTTGGATGAAGGTCAGTCTAAAACGTATGGGTGGTGTTTTTAGACTGTAATGTGATGACAGGACATGATCAGTATTCCAGTTATGTCTATCTCATTCTATTCATGCATTCATTTTCTCTAACAAGGCATTGTGTGTGGTGAGAGCTGGGCACTGACCTGCCGTCTGTCCTCTGGTGCCTTCAGGAAAAGAGCATTGATGAGTGCGATGGCGTAGGTCTGGATCTCCTGGTTAGACCTGAAGGCACATCACAACCAGTTAGAAGCATCTTGCTCCACTAGTCTCCATACTGAATTTAAACTACAGGAGCTTTAGGGTTATGATTAAAAATTAGGTTATATTACAGTTAATCTTACTTTGGAACTTCTGTTATTTTTATCACTATTACCACTACTACTTAGGGTGAGTCCAGGATTTTTAGAAGCCTATCTCATTGATCAAAAACTATTTTTATACCAGTATATTTGAAAAACTGTAGAATCCAACTGGCCTGTTATTCTTAATCCTGCTACACCCTCAGTCTTTAGTAATACTAAATAGAATATCTTACAATTTTTAAAGGAATGTTTTTATCCCACACTGATTTGCACTGATATTGCCAACAGTTGCTGACAGGTGACTTTTGCCAATTTCTCAAAAAAACCACCAGTGTTATGAAAGGAGTCGTTGGTTGTCAATAGGATGGGTTTCTAAGCATCCTGAACACACCCTTTAAATAGCAGCAAGTAACACTGAGCATGGCAAATCTCAGCATCTTTATTCTATTGCACCAATATTAAGTTACTTCAAAATGCTACAGTTACTCCTCCGCCCCACATCAGAGAGTGGGAAGCCCCTGTGCGTGTGTGTGTGCTCACACTTGCAGGTGTCCGATGAGCTGTCCCACGGTGATCTCCTGTGCCACTCGGTGATAGAGGCTGTGGCTGTTGAGGACCATGCTCTCCAGGATGGCCAGAGAGCGCTGCAGGATGGACACATCCACCATGGGCTGGTTCACGTAGCCGGCAATCTGAGGACAGAGCAGAGGGGGAACAGACTTAGCAACACGGAGATAACCCAAATACAGAACATGGCTGCTGTTCCGTGAAAACCTTCAATCTTCAAAATGTCCTTTTTTCAGGAACTAAGAAAACCAGCCTTGGTTTCAGCTTGACCACTGTCTGTTTTTCAGTTCACCAATGGGGTTTGAACGGGTTTCATAAACCCAAAAGGTTGCCTCAATCCATAAAGAACCATGTAATCCTAAACACAAGGTTTTCTCCGGACAGCAGGGACATTTTAGTTGGTATTGTGCTTCACTTTAAACTTCAAGGTGATCGCAGTGGAGAAGTGGTAGAACTGACATCCATATTCCCTGTGAAACGCTGCATATATATCGGTAAAAGAAAACTAAATGAACACTTCCTCAAGCTTCCCGCTGGCAGACGGCCACACAGAGGTGTTAAGTAGAAAACTATTCACAAACAGCAACACTGAAGGGGCTCCAAATAACTTAAGGAGTTGCTAGGCAACAGCAACCCACTCATTTCCGGCACAGGGGAGGGAAGAAGGTCAAGTAATTAAAGAAAAGTGTGTGAATAGAAAGGACTGAAAGATAGAGCTCAACATTTCTTTGACTTAAAGCAAGAAATGAAAAGGATGAATTGAGTAACATGTAAAGATGTGGGGAAAAAGGAGTTTTCCCTATAAGGGTCTCTACAAAACTATAATCTGTGCTGATTTGTTCTTTTGTTGGAGGTACCTGTTTGATGAAGGAGAGGGAAAGAAGGTCCCAGGATACAATGCCATGATCCATCAGCTCCAGGAAGGCAGTGAGAGTGAAGGCCAACATTTCGCCAAAGCTGAGGAAAGCAAAGGAGAGCGGTCCCTTAGGCCTCTTCACATTATCTGACCTAACCCACATTTACTAAACTGGGCTAACTTGGCTCTAACCTGGTTAAGAGCCGAGTTACAGGCAATAGCTTAGTAAAAAAAATATATATCTGAGAGCCTATATCGGTCTTTCATACAATTTAATCAAGCTGTACCATAACATGTCTGCCCCTCTCCTAGATAAGTTATTTAGGGAAACCAGACAGGACGTGTCTCCTAACATATGCTTGTGTTCTAGTCAGGCTGTCTTATCTGGAGGTATTAGTATGGTAATGGAGATCAGACACATGTCTGAAGGTTGTTACATAATTTAAAACAGCTCTGTTGTTCCAAGTTGTAGTGATTAACTTTCCTTCAAATTTCATCATCCTTCAAACAAGAATAATACCGTTGAAGTGTAGACTCCAGCCCTTAGATGGCTACTTTTCCCACTGAACTATCTACTCAATAGCTTTGCAGATACAGTATGATACTACTAAAAATTACCCCCCAGCACCACTGCTACATTAAATGACAGTAGAAACACTAATTTAACCTTGGACTAACAGGAGCATAGTGTGAATCACGTCGCCCTGGGTAACAGCCCTACAGCAGGTTATTGGACAGCGTGTCTGTGTGTTAGTCCAGGGTTTAAAACGCCTGCCCAAGGTGAAAAGCCTATATAGGGTCAATGTCAGGATTAAAACTCACTGGGTGCCACTCTCCACTAGACGGGCCAGTGTCCCGATGCCTTCCATGTTGATGAACTCTGTGGCAAAGGTGGGGTCGGCTGACAGCTTGGCCAGCTCCTTCAGAGCCTCCAGGCGAGCGTCGATGCCGTGGGACTGGATCCTCTCCAGGAGCTGACGGGCAGCACGAGCCTGTCGGCCATGACACACATGACGTCATGATACAGTTCACCGCAGCCAGTCAATGGATTCGCTCAACGTTAATGGAGACAGGTCTTGCTTAATAAAGCTCTTATAGAGCTGCTTGGGATGGAGAGTTTTTTGTATATTCATACATTCTAGTATTGATTTCATGTAACACATATGGTGAGGTCCTTGACTATTTGGACAGCGAGACACTGATGGTTTGTCTCCATACACTTTCGATGCAAAATGAGATACTGACTATAATGTTAAAGCAAAAAAATTCCATTTCCAATTGAGGGTAGTTCCAGGTATATCAGATGAACAAGTTCAGAATTAACAATTGGGTGCCAAAAGTATACTTTTTCCAGTCTTTTGTATTTCAGTGAAAATTCAGCTGTGGTGCAACATGTGATGCAGCTATAGCCTATGCAAAGCAGTATGCAATACATGGTTAGTGTAACTGAGAAAAGGTAAAGACTCAGGTATCAATACAGCTTCTATTCGCCATTAGCACTACAGAGACACTACAGACGCTCTGCTTTGCTCCTGCCTGCTTATCTATTTTTCGGCAATATTTTCCTGTTTTTCCGGCTGCATTGCACAAAAATACGAGTGGGAGTTCCTGTTAACTACTAATTCTACAGGATTAAAATGATAGAGGTCGTGATCACCTATTTTTAAAACTCTTTCACCATTCGGGAATACACGATGCCTCCTCACACTCTGGACTGCCATAAACTGCTACAGAAGATTGCTCTGCTAGAAACCAGAATTTTTGCACTGGAAAATGACAGAGAACTTCATGACACACTTCCAATGTCTTCAGTCGGTGAGTTAAAACAGCCTAGAACTCAGGCTCAGAGTGCTAATGAAGTGCCAGCATTGAATGATTCCATAACCTTCCCAAAACTTGGTAAACCTGAACCAGTACCAAAGAAACTAACTGAACAGACTGAGTCTACTACCCACTGGTATACGCTGGGCGCAAAGCCCAAAAATAATCACACAAATAGACAACAGACTAATGCAAATAAGAGACTGCAGTCATCCCTGACACTACGGCTGGAAAATAGATTTGAACCACTATTGAATCTGTGTGAATCAGAAATGCCGACCACTATTGATCATTTGCACAAGGAAGAACGGCGACGGACTAAGGTGCGCACAGATAAAGGGTTAAAGTCAAAGGCTTGGACGGACAAGAAGCCTGGCCCCCCAGTGGAGCAGACACCTGTGCCGGACATTCTCATTGTTGGAGACGCCGCTATCAGAAACATAAGCGGTAAGATGATCAAAACATGTTGTTTTCCAAGTGCAATGGTCTGTGACATCAGTGAAAAAATCCCCCAAGTACTGTCTGACCACCCAGAAATGAATCAAATCATTGTACATGTGGGGACAAATGATATTCGCAAAGAGCAGTCGGAACTGCTGAAGCTGGATTTCATTGAACTTTTTAACAGACTTGGCAAACTAGAGATTCAATCCTGTATCAGTGGGCCATTACCAACAGCTGACAGAGGAATCAATAAGTTTAGCAGGCTACTTGGATTGAATACATGGCTGTCCAAAACCTGCAATTTAAAAGGACTGAACTTCATTGATAACTTTAACCTGTTCTGGGGGCGTAGAGACCTTTTCAGAGCAGATGGCCGCCATCTAAACGGCTCCGGAGTGAAACTACTAGCGGACAATCTCCTCTACTCCCTTCATCACCCATCTGCCCCCCTCCCGGATGCACTCAACTCTGACACACTTCAGTCCCAACTTCAACAGCAACCCATAGATGACCAGTCACTCTCACCGCAGCCCCAGTCCCAGCCTCAGCTTGGAGCTCTCTGTTCCTCCAGATCACCCTCCCCCTCCCCCTCCCCCTCCCTCTCCCCCTCCCTCTCCCCCACCTCCCCTCTGTTAGGATTCACAGATAAGATGGAAGAACTGGTGAATGCCGGACTTAAACTCACCCCTCGACCGCTTCCCCGCCCTGTCCTAGCCAGCCCTCAGGCTTCATCACCCCCACAGCCCCGCTCTTCAATTCTCCCCCCTCGTCCCCCTCGCCCATGCCCCCCCTCTTCAACTCCCAGATGTCCTCCCCCTCCCTGCCCCCCTCGACCTTCATCCATCCTGGAGGCGCCAAGCGCACTGTCACACCAGCGTTGCTGATATCAACACCGGAGAAGCAAACAACTGATGGCCTTGGGGTCCCTGCTACAGTGTAGCTGGTACTCATGAAATTTCCCATATCAAGCTGGGACCCAATACACGTATTGCTGGATCACAACCACCACCAAGAGTTTTTACGTCAGTGCCTGTAACTTTCCCCATTCCTGTTTTGACTAGCAGTAGAATAAGCAAGACATACCCTCTCCATGCTGCAAACTTATCAAATTTGATAAGTGTGAAACAACTTGACAATTGGATATGTGTCCCTCATCACTCGGGTTCAGGCCCTGTCAAAACTTCAAAATTAGCTTTACTAAATGTTAGGTCACTAACAAACAAATCATTTTTAATTAATGATCTTATTGTTAATTTTAAACTTGATTTCATGTTTTTAACGGAAACTTGGTTAGATGAAAATATATAGTCGCAATCTACTCAGATCAGTTTAACTGTACAAAGGTTGACCTAGGAGAGTTTTCGTCTTTTGAATATCTGGCCTTTGTCCTCAAGGCTGAAGCTCCAGTACTTATTTTAACACTCTATCGGCCACCTAGGCAACTACCATTTTTTCTCCCAGAATTCTCTGAATTGGCATCACTTATTATCACCAGATATGATAGAATAATTTTGAATGGTGATCTAAACATTCACATAAATAATATGTCTGATTCGAAGGCTATGGAATTCATCAACCTACTGGACAGTTTAGAACTAACTCAACATGTCACTGAGGCTGCACACCAACATGGTAACACACTCGACCTGGTCGTGACGAAAGGGTTAACGATTGACAATGTATCAGTGTCTAATGTCTCTGTTTCCGACCACTACTGTGTATTCTTTGATGCTCATTTGATTGTAACCAGGAACATGAAAGAAATTGTTGCTCAAAAGCGGTTCCTAGATGCAACAGCAGAACTTGAGTTCTCAGAGCTTGTAAGAGAACTGGACTCATGTCATCTAAATTGCTCAGTACATGAAATGGTTGATGCTTTCAATAACAATCTGAGTAATACACTGAACAAAGTGGCCCCACTCAAGGTCAAAAAGAGGTAAAGTGGCAAAATATCACCATGGATAAATAACTCTGTCCGTGAGCTCAAGAGAACATGTAGAGCAGCAGAAAGGAAGTGGAGAAAATCTGGACTTGAGGTCCATCATAGCATTTATAAAGAATCCTTAACTGCATATAACAATGCTGTACGTGCTGCAAGAAAAGCCCATTTCTCAAAGATCATTACAGAGAGCAGGAGTGATCCTAGAATACCGTTTTCCACCATTGACCAACTGCTGAATCCTGCCCCTGTCTCTGACATTTTAAGCCAAGCCTCTGATGCAAAATGTGAGGAATTTGCTAACTTTTTAAAAAACAAAATCACAACTATCAGGGCTAGTATCGCTTCAGGTGCTGGTAATTTCAATAACCAACCTTGTAAAAGTCAAACATCCATGAGGGCTTTTTCTAGTATTTCTGTTGCAGAACTTAATAAGATTGTAATAGAGAGTAAATCTTCCACCTGCTCTCTTGACCCTGTCCCCACTACATTTTTTACGGGTTTTCAACAGTGTTTCAAACTCTGCTCTGAAAATCATTAATACATCACTTGAGACTGGGGTTTTTCCTGATGCCTTTAAAACCGCTGTTGTGAAACCGCTGTTGAAGAAATCACATTTGGACTGTGGGGTCCTAAGTAACTACAGGCCCATATCAAACCTTCCTTTTTTAAGTAAGGTACTTGAAAAAGGGGTTTCTAACCAAATTAACAACTTTTCAGTCAGGTTTCAGAGCCAACCACAGCACAGAAACTGCTCTCACCAAAATAGTCAATGATTTGCGACTTAGCACTAATGCCAACAGGGTCTCAGTTCTGGTTCTTTTGGACTTGAGTGACCTGAATCCCTCGATCAAATCAGAAGTAACAAGCCTGGGTGTTATCTTAGATTCTGATCTAAGTTTTAATTCCCATATAAACAAGGTGACCAGAACAGCATTCTTTCATCTTAGAAATATTGCCAAGGTGCGGCCCTTCCTAACCCAGAAAGATGCTGAAAAGCTAACTCACGCGTTTGTTACAAGTAGACTGGACTACTGCAATGCCCTTTTTACCGGCCTCCCAAAAAAGTCTATTGAGAGGCTTCAGCTTATCCAAAACTCTGCAGCTAGACTTTTAACAAAAACAAGGAAGCGAGAGCATATCACTCCGGTTTTAGCTGTATTGCACTGGCTCCCAGTGTCCTTTAGAATTGATTTTAAAGTTCTTTTACTTGTATACAAAGCTCTTAATGGCTTAGGACCGGCCTACATTACAGAACTACATTCCATCTGTTCTACATTCCATCAAGAGCCCTCAGGTCTTCTACTGCTGGTTTTTTAGAAGTACAAAACCCCACTCAAAAGAAGATTGGGGATGCAGCCTTTTTTAACTATGCTCCTAAACTGTGGAACACCCTCCCAAAGAATATTAGAGAGGCGGGCTCTGTAAGCATTTTCAAACGACTGCTAAAAACATATCTTTTCAGCTTAGCTTTTAAATAGCCTTCATTTTAACTGTTTCTGTTCAGGATCTCAACAGAGCTGACACGGGAAAGTACGAATTTTCATTGGTCTTGTCCGGGTAATGCTTACTTGCACGAGTGAACACTATATGTGGGGGGGACAGAGCTTTACCCTGTATGATTCTTATCCATCTGTGGATGGTGAGGTTTTTGACCAAGAGGAGAATCTATGATTCTCGTCTGCCTTAGGCAGTGAGATCTGACGTAAATATCAGATCAAGAGTAGAATCAGGAAGGACAGGGGAAAAGAAAATTAAAGAAAAACATATGGGTTCACTCACAATGTGCATCTAAAAGTGGGAGTATTTGTTGTGTTCTTTTATCTTTCTATTTTACTTGATTTGATTCTTTTAATGCAATGCATCTTGCTTGTTCTTTTATATGAATTTTATCTTTTTATCTGTCTCTTATCTGCCTTTTATTGATGTAAAGCACTTTGAGCTGCATGTTGTGTATGAAAGGTGCTATACAAATAAAGGTTATTATTATTATTATTATTATTATGGGCGCAAACCTTTTGAAGTCACTGCACAGTAAGAATTGGAGAATTGATTGAAGAGACAAAATATAAAGCAGGGAATCATTGTACAAATATGAAGCTCACTGTATCTTCAGCGAATTACAATTTCACATCTTCCTAGTGAAAGACATAACTGAGCAGGAATAAAAACAAAAAGGTGTCTCACAGGAGAAATGGCTAATCGTAGGATGGTCCCATTCTTGATTTCACCACGGCTCTAAAAGATATAAAAGGAGGCATTTAGCTACAAGTTCATCACTTATTTACAATGCCAGTAACACAAGGTAAGGGAGAAAACAGTGAGGCTCACCTGCTCAGTGATATAGAGCTGAGGGCCATCAGCGTAGCGCAGAGCAAACTGCTCCGAGCCTGACAAAGACCAACTAAGGATGGAGAGAGAGAGAGAGGGAGAGAGAGAGAGAGAGAGAGAGAGAGAGAGATAAACAGACCTCCCAGAAGTAAATCCATTGCATTTCTATACCAGTGTACCTAGTAAGAATTAGTGAGGTGAACCCATGTTTTAACAGGATGAGCAGGGGTTTTTCTCACCCAACATAATCTACCATGCATGTACAAAAGGTTGATGAAAGTCACACTGCTCCCTCCAGCAGTTCCATCTACCAGAGCGGCAGATGGAGAGACTGTGGAGGGGAAATATTCAGTGGGCGTTAGTACTGAAGTGCAAAAATTCTCATAGCTTCAAATGGAAGAGGGAGGCAGTGGGTAGAAACAGAGTGAAGAGAGATGGATGGATGGGCGAGATGAAGGTTGTAGTGTTCATCATCATTGAAAGAAAGGACAAAAGAATTGATACAGAAACACAAAGACCACAACAATGAAGCCTAAACTCAAAGGTTAAAAGCAGGAACAAATGATTAAGCAGACAGAGAGAGAGAAGGCAACGGGCAAGAACAGGAGGGGAACACATCAACAGTCAAATCTCGTCTCAGTGTGTGAACCATTGGAAAGCTTTGGCAAAGCGGGGGATTACACAACTGAACAGACTGTGAAGAGATTGGACATCACACACTGAACGGCTGGCATTCTCTGATTTTTTTTCATCTTGAAAGATAGACGTGCGCACACTTGATGACGAGTTGGGTTTGGGAATCACACATTTGCTGACGGGGATCAGACACTACTTCACTTCTCACGCCACCAGTCTCCCCCCAAGTCTCACAAAACCACAGGCTCTCACTCTGCTACAACACGGGACCAAAGAAAACATGGAGGTGGAAAGTTTTTTCTTTCCACTCTTCTTGTATTTTTGCCACAGCTGGCGACCAGCCCAAGAAGCTGGTCTGTCGCTTAGTTTAACAAGTTGAAGCGTGCATGTGCAGCTAGTGCTTGTGATGCCTGTGGGCCCGGCTCGTCCAGCGGAGGTGTTGCTCTGTCTCTGTCTAGCTGCCCAAAACAGGGGAAGGTCTTCTGGCTATGTTAGTTTAGCATAAATAGCAGTTTTGTTGTTCTGTTTGTATAGTTTGACTATTAAATCAATATTGCCAATAATGCTAACTTTGTATAACATAGTCAGGTTGTGATTGATATGTGGTAAACCGTAGTAATATGGTGTTATCCATGTCTGGTTTGGTAGCGGAGCTTGATAGCTAATATGAAAGCACAGATAAGGCAGGAGTATTCATTTAACTTCTGGTAATGTGCAAAATAACATAAAAATACGGGCAGGAATTCTTTACATTTGTCCATTCACCACAGAACCAGAATGGCCCGGCCATCACCATACACACCTAGAGTCTTTCTCAATATGCATTCTTGTGCATTCTTGTGTCCTCCATGACATGTTTGACGTGATAGCTAACCGCAGAAGTATGAATTAAAAGAATGTGAGGATGGAGGACGGGTTAAGATCCTGGAAGTTTACTTGCCAGCCGAGGATGCATCGGATGATCCAGTCATTCTTGACCGGCAAGAACGACAGGGAAACCCCGAGACTCACTGTGAGAACGACGCATCACGTCCGAGCAGCGCTGTGGTCTACAGCAGTGATTCTCCACCTTTTTCATATTAAGGACCCCTAATTTAGTCCACATCAGGGCAGCGGACCCCATTTGATAAGATTTTGTCTCTTGGACCCACATCTGAGAATATTCTTATTGTTATGATACTGATATGATTTTCTCCAGAGTTCTATGACTGTCTGTATTGTAGGTAGAGAGATAACAGAGAAACTATGATCAAAACAGTCATTCTTCTACATTCTCTAACTGTGTTAACTTCTTGTAAATGAAATGATGGTGAAGTTTAACACTTCATCAATTTGCTGGGGACCCCCTGGGACCTCCTCAAGGACCCCTGGTGGTCCCCGGACCCCACATTGAGAACCACTGGTCTACAGTACAGAGCCAGTTGAAGCTGCTGGGAAAATGAACTGCTGTACGTCTTAACTGCTCACGTGCGTGATGTCACGCACACAGCCCATCGCAAACTGCCAGGAAACTGTCTGTGCTCACGCTCTTGAGAAGTTTGTTCACTCCAAGACAACTTGAGAAGAACTTTCTAAACAAGGAAACGAGTATCGATTTGGCATTCTTGGACTTGAAATTCACCTCTAGTCTTGTTTTCCATCTCCTGTGCTCTCACTGGCTGCTGCCTCTACTGATGTTGATTTATGGAACAAAACAGGAATAGGGTGCTGCCCTTCCAGCGCAAAGAGTTCAGAGTTTCTCGCAATGGCAGATTGAGTGAGTGAACGGCCTACTGAAATACGCATGCAATTTTGTGTGATTCCTGCCCTTTTACTAAATAAAACCCCTCACATCCTTTTATTAAAATGGCAGAGACCACAACTTTGCAATTGCACTTTGGCAGCCACAGATAATAAAATATATCAGGAAATTATCCTATCATGTAGGAGTAATGCTTACCCATCACATACTTCCCGTATTATTGAGGACAAAGGTTTTTTCTGCAAACAGAGAAAAAACATTCAAACATTTAAAATTACAAAATCACAGAGTTTAAATGAAAGAACATATATTATAATTATCATTCAGTGCTGCGTTTTGATGTGGTACGACAATGACAACAATGACAGATTTTGGTGTGCATGTATACTTTATATCAAAGATATACTGTATATCAAAGATGCAGATTTTGAAGCTTTGCCCTGTTACACTGATGACTTTTCAAAAGTCTTCCACAGTCTACTTTGTCTGTGTTGCTGCTGAGGAATAATTAAGCAAATAGTTTTAGTAGAAAAAATGTTGGTCCATTCAACCCACATCACAATACATGGCATACTGAGCATGGACCACAATTTTTCACATGTGGTTTTTGATGCAAATCAAATGGGTATATGTGAGAGGCGCTCTTTAAAGGATAGTACTAGTGTGTTTTTTTTTAGTTGTGCCAATCATCTAGATTGCCCCTCTGCTTTGCATTATTCCTGGCGTCTGTACACAGTCAGCATAGTTGGAGATATCAGGGCTTGTTTTCCTTCCTTCAGGAGAAGTCATTTGCTGCCATTCCTTTATGAGCAGTATGAAAAATAACTTCCACAGACTTGAATATTGCCCCAGCTAGATAATCCACCACAGTAAACATGAAGCCTTAATTTGGTTTTGTCAAAGTTTCTGTTATATCGTTATTTCACTGTGCCCAAGAGTTTTTTTTAGTTTAGTTTAGTTTTGTTTGTAAGAATATTTTTGTCTTTATTAGACAGTCACAGCACAGAGAGACAGGACAGATTGGGGGATGCCATGCAACAAAGGTCCCAGGCCAGATTCAAACCCAGGACATGGAGCCACCAGGACGCGCCACCCAAATTGAGTGTTTTCATATCTGCATATTACACTCTGACACAGTCTACAATCTCACATCTGTTTGGGACCAAAATAAGCAACTTGGTTAATCTGACACAACCAGGCATCTCATTCTTTTTTTTTGTTTGTTTTTAAAGGCATTATTATTGTAATTCATTGTGGGATGGGTAAAAGGACTTGTTGAAAGCCCTACCTTACAGTCTCTGGGTATTAGCCTCAGTTTAATCATGACACATTAAAAGGTGAATTTGTGTGGGATAATACAATCTGCATTCAGTTATAATGTCAAGTTTGCATAGGCTTTGTATCTGCACGTCAGATTTGTCTCTATATATGGTGTTATATCTTAATTTTTCAGAATAATGAGAATATTGTGATTTAAAGTCCTGCAAAGTCCTGAAAGTCCTGCATTCAAAGTGTTCCTCAGCTGATTTCTCTGGGTGTTAAAATCTTGAAAATGTGTCTGGGGTACTAATGTTAAAGCCTATTTATTTCAAGAAATCTTGTAGTGTCTTAGCCTGGTTCATTCAAGAATAAATGCCGTCCAGTTCAGACCGGACTGGAAAAAAAAACCTAAAACAACAACTCAGCAATACTTGCTTCTCTTAAGCATTCCAACAGATAAAAGCTTTGCTTTATTTTCCCTTTAATTATTCAACATACGCTCTAAAGTTTAAACTACATAATGGAAGTTTCTATAAATAGTTTGTTTTTTTACACAAGTACAGACCTGGTCAATCTCAATAAGTTGAGCATTAGCACCAGGCCATTCAATGGCCACCTTCACAATGTCGGAGGGGGGTGGCATGGCTGTCCTGTCGTAGCACCCTGTGGGGAAAAAAACACATAAATAAACACATTTAGTATCAAGTACATTTTATTCCCAAGAATAATTCACTGGAACATTGCATTGCATTAAACTGTGACTGTGGAAATGAATGCCATTAACCTGGAAAATTGGGAGCACTGGTGTGACTGCAACTTCTTTACTGCCAATAATGAAAAATGATGTTTGCCCTATTCAATCTAATATAAACATTACTTCATTCCGCTCAGTGTTTTCCTAATTCCGCACTCCTATTTCAAGGTGTTTAGACCGCAGCCCAGAAAGAACAATCTTGAGTTTTAAGTTTTCAGTGTGATCCTTGGTTAACTTCAGCACAATATGAACTGTACAGTAGGTTATACATCACCTGATGGAGAAGTGTTGAGTGGGTCAATCACTCTCACAGCTTTGCTGTATAAACCACTGAGTCAGCTCCCCTGCAAAGACAGGAATCCACACACTGGTTATGTCAGTGCAAAACCTTGGTTTCCAAAGGTCCAACAGCTCAGTGTCACACACTACAATGAAGTCAGCGGTAGGTATCTGCTACTGTTGCTTATAGGCATGACATCATATTATTTAACACCATATTGCCTAGTTTTTTACTTGCAAGAAATACCACTTATGTACTATTAGACAATCAGTTTAATAATAAAGAACAAAGCCAATAAAATGAAGAGAAATCATACAAAATTGCAAGGCAAAACCTTCCAGAGTCTGAGCAGTTAAGTGACCTGGCAGTAATTGCTGTACAAGAACCACAGAAAATGAAGCCAAAGCTCGCCAAGAACACCAACAGAGGAGCCGGTGACAAGAAACACGTCCATTTTTAAGCTTTCCTAACACAAAATGCAACTATATTGCAGCAACCATTTAGCACGCAGGTGTGGGTGCGAAGGCTTCGTTATAATACCTTTTGTCAGAATGTTTATTTTGATTTGGTTAGAATTTAGATTGCTATGAAGGGGAAACAGTTCACTTGCAGCATAATGTCATATTAACATAGCATTATATGAATGTTGGCCAGCAGTTTCAATTTAATATTAGCTGGTATTTCATGTGAGAAAAGGATATTAAATTAGCGTTCCATCTAATAAAGCACTAGACAGTATTGGAGTGGCAGGCTGCATTTTACTTCTGTCTTTTTGTCCCTGATCACCATTGAGTAACACACAGATTCAATTTAATTATGTCAAAATTGAGTCGATTCTTCCACTTCTATTTTAGCACGACCATTTACCTTGGTTGTTGAATCACGTCTACCATAAGAGATGTTACAAAGAGGATATTTAAATGGTGAAGACAAGGATAAAATGATAGTAACCTCTATTCAATGTTGCTGGTCCTTTTAAGGTGTTACCTAGATAGATGTGTTTTAGAGGCCAAACCATACTGGTAAATTAAAATGGCTGTCAATAGCTCATCCTATTCAAAATCTGACTGATTCACTGTCCTCTTCTCTGTCGTATAGTTATTCTGTCTTGTGCTCTCTCATTTCTCTGCTCCCTTTTTCTTATTCTTTCCTCTCCTCCTTTTCTGCTTCCTAACAATCAACAGAAGCAAAATGTGAAATCGTACTTTCTGGAGTTAAATGTCAGGCTAATTCTTGACTGAACTAATCAGAAATGTTTCTGTAGAAATTATCTGTCAAGCCAGATCTATCATTAGCTCCTTATTTGAGCTGAGGCTTCTCAGAGCTACATAATATTCAGACATATTTCTGAACACTCTTCACCCCGTTTCCTTCAGTCTGTGCGCTCCCTGTCCGGCATTTTCTCTCTCCTGAGCTGTTTATCTGTCAGCGAAGGGATCAGTAAGAACGATTGTGATACGAAAGCAGAAATACTGCCTTTGGATCGTCACCATTCAAATTAGCCGACTGAAAGAGTTCTGGAAATAGTTTGGCCTTCAATGCCAAGTCCCCTTTAGTAACTGACAGAGAGCAGCACAATCAATTATCTGCAGTAACTTTGCTGTAATGAAATATGCCAGAATATGCAGAAAACCCATCTGCACATACACACACACACACACACACACACACACACACACACACACACACACGATGACTTGCCTAGCCTTCTGTGCCTAGCAGCCTGGTGGGCTTGGGGACTGGAACTACTAATACCTATGCTGAATATCTTTACACCCCTTTGTGTTTCCATGCTGTTTGGTCATAGTTTACAACAGCCTGGACTTAGACTGCATCTTAGAAAATTCACAAAATACCTGGTGGCAATCAGGGTGTCTCCCTGCCTAATGTAGCTCGCTTTCTCTTTGATATTTTAAAGCTCGAAAAAATCAAACTCTGTTTTTCTGTTGTGGAGGAATAAAAATGCACGACCTAAAACACAATGCCACTCTTGCATGGACGGCCTCGCAAAAATAACTGTGATGTCATTAGCAAAGAGCGTAAGAAGAAACACCACGATGATAACCTTTTTTGTTCATACTTGAGAATACATTTACTAAAATCGAATAATGGAAGTATAGTGAGATTTAAAGCTGCAAGTTTTTATGAAAAATACACTTGTCTTATCAGCCTAAATCACAAAGTGGGACTGTAGCAGAGAAGAGTGTCCCATCCCCACTGATCGAGATGCTGTACATTCACCTTATTATTATTATTATTGTTTATTATTATAATTAAGGTGTCGGGTATGGTCACTGCCAGGAAATCCTGTCCATGTACAGGTGCAATGAGTGAGCCATTTACTGACATCATATGATTTCTGGGAATTATAGTCCTCAGAATTCAAACACACCTCTCACTAGTTAATTGCTAGTTAGGTGTTAATGTGTTAATCAAGCTGTCCCCTGTGACAAGACAAAATTGTCCTTTTAGCCATCTGCTGTCTAATTACATTTTATGGCCAACTCTCATGTAGATCACGTCTTCATGGTAATTCGATTTTTCACAACTGTTTACAGACTAAATAACCACAAAGATGGACCATTATTTATTTACCCAGCAACATTTCCGACCTATTGCATCATTAGCCCACGCACCTCATATTCAATACTGAATAGGAATGCAGTGCAATCCGAGTGAAAACTGCAACCAACTGGTGCAATCACACTTTATTTCTCTATCAAAGAGAACATCTCTGAAATACAAGAGCAGCAAGAGGGAAACAACAGTGAACAGTGTTTGGCAGGAGAGAGCTCACTCTGTCCTCCAACTTGAAGAGGGAGAGCAAAGCTGTCTGACAGACTCTGCTGCGGAAGGTGGCAGAGAAAAACAAGACAGTGCTGTCCTCTGATTGGCTCTTTAAATTTGGGGTGCATTCAGGACACTTACAGCTACTCATTTGAATAAAAATTAGAATCGTTCCCAAAATGCTATGGGTGAATAATTGAACTAGCTTATCTTCAGTCTGAACCAAACGCTGCTCTCCCTGAAGATTCACCACATCAGCGGTGCAGCCTGTTTCCAGCACTGCAGCAGTGTCATTCTAGGAAGAGTTTGTGTTTGTCTGATTCTATAAATATGTTAGCTTGCCACTTTACATCAGCACTGCCTCTGACATCTGACAGTGCTAACCCCTTGATCACTCTTAATATGTGGGACATGCTCTCCAAGTTCATCCATTTCAAATGAGAGAATCCATCACGACTGCATCATTGCATTGCAGATGACAGATTTATTCTAGTATTTATTTGTTTTATTTCAAGCTCTCTGTAAAGTTTTCATGATGGAGAACTTCTCAAAGTTGGAATGAAAATTTTTGCTGTAGCATTATAGTCGATAAGCATGCCTGATCACTTTCATCTCACTACATTTGAAACACAGGATCGTGCGTACAATTCTTCACACAGTTTGCAGCAACAGGGATTAACAGAAATGGAGGTGAAGGATGCGATTAACATCAAGCACAACAAATTAAGGTGGAAAGTGTGGGAAGAACGTTCTCTACAAGGACACAAGTATTCATTTGGAATTCTCTATACTGATAATTGGCTAAAGACTGACTGAATGTTAAGTGGTGTAATTACCTTGTTAGCTATTGTTTT
This sequence comes from Centroberyx gerrardi, assembly GCF_048128805.1. NCBI lineage: Eukaryota > Metazoa > Chordata > Actinopteri > Beryciformes > Berycidae > Centroberyx > Centroberyx gerrardi. Next base: position 22,569,491 of record NC_136001.1, on the reverse strand, counting down.
GTCTTTTGGATGGGTGATATCCCAATATTATAATAAAGCAACATATTTGAAAATGTTCAAGATATCTATTCAGTACCATGAAATCATTTACATTCCGTTTTCTATTAAAATACCAGATTGTGCTTGCTATTTATTCACTCTTGTGTAGAACAGGGCAGGAGCGCTACATCGTTATCCCCTCCAGCAAGTGTCTTTCTCACTATGTGTTCTTACACGTTCTTGTGTCCTTCATGACACATTTTACGTTGTATCTATAACCACTTAAGAACAAATCCAAAACAGAACAACGCAAGGACGGAGGACGGGTAAAGATCCCAGAAGTTTACTTGCGAACCTAGGATGGATCAGATGATGGTAGCTCTTCAAGTTGGATTTAAGTCAGACGATATCTGAAAGCCAGCCCATTTGGACCAAGCTGAATGCAAGCTTTGCATTAAAAATGTTTGCGCAAACGATGGCAATACAATAATCAAATGTAGAGCGTTTTCCACTGATGCCCAGAGTCACAAAACAATAGTTCTGCAACAGGTGCTGCCACAGTATGGTGGGAAACATACTGACCCACTTCCACACCAGACAAAGTCAACATGCTTTTCTTTTAGGACCAAAAAAACCCTGACATAGTAGCCTATATTTGACTGTTTCATGTTTGTTTTTTGTTGTTTCTTTTTGTGACCCTGAATGAAAATCACTTTTTAAGGTTGTGTGGTTGTCTGATGACAGAAACTGAGAGACATGCTGATGACTCAAGTCACAGGAAAGGAAGTGACAGGATGTGCTCAACTCCACTCTGTTTCTATAGTTTCTATCTGTCTGTACCATCACTACCATGATAGGCCTGTGTGCTGGGTTGCTGAACTGGGAGGTTTTACTCAGAGACCATATTTTAGTCATGTAATAGTTTTAGCGACAGGCTACAAACTGCTTCACAGCTGCAGCCGGATACAACAACAGCAAGGCGTTCTTCAGCTGGAATGTCTATGGTAGCGTAGCAACAATTGCTAAGTAGCCAGCTCTCAAAGAAATCCCACTGTGTCCGCCGCTTCAGTTTAAAGGAATCCCTCCTCCTCCTCCTCCTCACTACCTCTTCCTTTTCACCATGACCCGGATGTTTCTGACGCCATTTTACTTGTCAAAAATGTGGGAGACAAGACAACCTCCTTGTGTAAACCACCTGTCTTAGCTGGTTCAGATGGAGGTTCACATGTATGCTCTGCAGCCACGAACTGCCATGATAGCTGGACATGCGGACGGCAGCGCGGCTCCGGGATGAAGTTGCAATTTCAGCGCTGATTAGGGATCAGCTTCCCCGCCCCTCTCCCAACTCCCCCGTTATAAGGAGAAATTGCACGACTGACCCCAGATCACTACTCTTAAAGCAGCTCACCCCGCTCTACTGGTGGCCCAATCAAATGCAATACATGATGCTAAATAGGAGTTGACTGCTTCATCAGAGGAGAAAAACTAGCAGTGATATTTCTCTGTCTCCTGATTAAAAAAATCAAAAGCAAATTTAATTTCCTTTGCTTGAAACACGATCACGGCGATTTGCATCTAGGGGGCGCTTAATGAAACCTGAATTTATGAACCATTTGTTGGCATGACCCCATCATCTCAGACATCTACTGTCCCCGCCATAGCCGTGAACACACGCTCCTTGCTGCATCAGAAGCCTTCATTTAAGTTATGAAAAGAGGCTCGTGCCTAATGTGATAGCTATCATAAAAGGGATCAATGAGACCAGACGGATGCTACGGTGACGAGAAGCAGCTCGAGACAAGGACGCATCGGTAGCATCGGCAACCTTGTGATCTTAAACTAATTAAATCTCAACTCATGATAATCTCGGTAGCATCCTACAATGGCTAACACTGACAGTATCTCTGTAATTAGTGTAAGGGAGATTCATCCGTATGGTCTCCAATCATGTCTACAAGTAACACGAAGCAGCAAACTCACTTGCTATCAGACTCGATGCTCGCTTTATTCCTCAAAAAGCAAATAGCAGCTAACGTTATTGAAACCTGCGGTACAGCAGCCAGGCAGCCACTGGCTCCCTGCTGGCTGCTCCTCCATCATGCAGCCTGTTTCTCGGTGGTTTTTCAGCGGATGTCCTGACGCTTACCGGATTCATTTTGAATGGTTAGCTGACAAACTGAAGGCTACTGAACTCTAAATGTGGTTGCTCTGCGTTACTCACCCTGTAGCTGGGCCATCGATGATGCTTTCAGTGTCCCCCTTCCAATGAAACACTTTTGGAAATAGGATACAATTCCACGCCTTGTAGGCGGGACACAAGGTAAATGTCAGTGTCTGCAATGAGGCAGGCCGTTCATCTGTATCTTGTGCCCACTCAGATTTTCATCCTCCTCGGAGGATGCGGCATCGCTGCTTCAGATATAGTTCGCCTACTCACCATTGACTGGGGGATAGCATTGCTTTCCCCACTCAATATTGGATTGACGCATAACGGGGCGGGAGGGGGAGTTAAGGGTGCATGGGATGCATGTAAAAAAGTTCACAAACTGACACTGTACTTGAGTGATTTTTATCTCTCCTATTATATATAGGCCTGTGTGATTATTGAGTGATTATTTTAAATGAACTTACAGTTTTAACACTCATTTTTTATTATTCTAGGTGCGACAACTGGTCTTGGATTTAGTCTGCCCTGCAGGCCTATCACAGAGAAACATGTCACCAGCTATTGAAAGCCCAAAGCGTGACGATATCACCAGTAGAAGACGCCTACTCTATTATGGCCTACACGTTTTTTTCTCTCATCCAGGCCTACTGAATTTTGCTCTGTGTGTAATAGGCTTTTTAATGCTCCAGATTTATTACTTTTTTCCAGATAGACTGATCATTTTGTGTTGTGATAGCTTGATGCAGACAATGACATTTCATGTTTGAACAAAGTCAAAAACAAGCAACTAAACCAACCCTTTTCCATCCATTACCCAACCTAAACACATTCAGAAATAGGCAGTTGTAGGACAGGAAGGCTGTCCCATATCAAGAGCTCAGGAAATGAATAAGATAGGGCAACAGTTTTTCTACTGTGGCATCATTCTGCAGTAACACATCTGGCCTTTAACCCTAATGATTGTCAGTGAGCATGAATCCTCCAAAACACCAGTCCTATTTGCATGCAGTGTCCACACCTCATGTCCCCCACAAACACACACACATCTCGATCTTCTCATTATTATGAAAACAGCTCATGTTGAGAAAACTTGTCATAACTACAAAAAAAATCTTGTCCCATCAAAAGGAAAAATTCTTGTAAAGTGAAAACCATTTTTTTCTCCAGTATAACCAGTTCCCCCCCCCCCCCCCAAATGGTCAATAAATGGGTTTAAATTCAACACTACAGGCACACAATAACTACAATTGCAGATTCACAGCACAATACATTTTTATTTAACACAGACACCAGGTGTACAGGAAAAATATCCACAGCCTGAACTGAGTAGGTAACACTGGCTCACCTCATGGGATGGTTGCTGGTGGAACTCGAGGGGAAAGCAGGTTACAACTGCACTTGGATTCACTGAGGAAACAACTTCTGAAAATTAAAAATTACTGAATGGACTTCGCTCCAAGTTACATCTCATGCATGACATCAAAAATAGTATTTCTGACATGACAGCTATATCAACAAACACTGCCACACCCAAATCTTCAGTGTTCGGCAGGCACAGACATTGCATTAAACAGATGTTCTGGAAATTCAAGGTTAAAAATAAGATTCAGAATACAGGGATAAAATGAACAACATTACTGTCCATCAAAAATGATCTGCTTATGTCAAGAACTATTGGATGCATTTCATTTAACACCATGTTCTGTTATTCAAGTCTAACAGTATCCCCTGCAAAAGACATTCACCAAAAGCAAAAGCAACTTATTTCAGAACTGAGCTCATTCACAGATTTCAACAAGTGACCGTTCAAATCTTCACTTTCTTTAAACTGTGTGATTTCACAGCACCAAGTCCAAGCACTTCCATTCATTTGTGGGTATCTGATATGTCTTAAGTCATGCCACTATAAAATAAAATATGAAAATTAACAAAGCGACAAGAAAGTAATTGCCACTGTAAAGCATCAGAAACACAGGGAAAGCTGAGAGCAACAGTACATCCCTTGACATTTCATTTTTGGATGTTAATTTAATGACACGCATGTACACCTCATTGTATCACACACAAGCAAACGGACAACAGTATCAACAGAAAGACAAAGACAGCTCTTTGAGGCGTGTAACACAATATCTATGTATAGGAGAGCACATGACCGCAGAGGTTGAACTACACACGTTGCACAAGTAGCGATCGGTTACTCGGGTTTACGTCATCACATTATCAGTTGGTGTAGAAAACATGCAAAATGCTTTTTAGACCCATCTTTGTTACTCATTTTGCATAAGCACACTTCTTTCAGTCAAGACATTACATGCCACGCCAAGTCAAGCCTGCAGCTGGTAAGGCCTACACCGAAAAACAATGCTGAAGGGGATAAAAAAAACAAAAAAAAGAAACCACAATAAACACATTTTCACTACTGTGTACTCAGTAAGATGCAGTAAACTGAACACTTCTGGGTAGAGGTAGGACATGGGCATGGAATGAAGATAAAGTTAGAGTAAGTTCTCAGGATAAGTTATCTTTCACACTTCAAATTAGACTACTGGAGTGTCATTTTTACTAGTCATGCTTTAAGGCCCAATTAGGAACGTCTGCAAACCAAGAGCAACAAGTTTTACAATACTGTAATAATTTGAATGGTGATAAAAAAAAAAATAGATATTGGCCTACTGCTCCATGTGACATTAATGACTACCGGCCAGTGCACACATGGCAGAGGTGCACAGCCTCACAGAATCAGATGCAAATCAAGGGTGTTATCAAACTTACTCCATTTAAGCTGCGCAATTTTTGCTCATACTGGGAAAATTCAAAACAAATTCAGACAAAGTCCTCCTTTGTAATTGGTTTGAGTGCAGTTAACTTGAGTTTGGTCTGGTGGCTTGTCATTTATGAAGACCAGTTTTCTAGTTCATTAATTAGACAAATGAATGGAATTTTAGAGTTATTTACAGTATATTAAGGTACAAAGTGTTATGTCACAGGAAATTAAAGGCCACATAGGAGAATTAGAAATTGTTGCACTATTGGCCTAGCTCTAAACCTGCACAGCTCATTCAAATTTTATGATTACCAGACTATTTGGTTTATAAAATGCTCAATCTCATGTTGATTGCATTTCTACTTGTTAAACTGGTAAGTTTAACACTTTTCATGCTACATTTGCCTCTATGGTGGAACAATGGAGGTGGAGCTGCCAGTATTTCTGATGGAAGAGAACACACTGATAACATTTAGTTAAATGCTCTCTTTCAAAATCAGATTAAATAAAAACATTGAAATTTCACTGTCAAGATGAATGGGACACAACAGCTAGATTAAATTAATTCACAACACAGCGTTCAAAAACGAACCATCATCAATCTAAATCAGCCAGCCTGTAATGACGCTTTAACATTACTCCACAATTCAAATGTTAATACATATTTTTTTTAGGTGTGCAGGATTCAACTCATTTGTGCCACCAGATCCTCTCAAATTCATTACGACTTGAGTGGAATGACACCTGACACAGAGCAAGTGTTACTTCATATGAGATGACTGAAAATGACAGTTTACAATGATCTGTTAGTTCAGCTGAGGTCACCATAGGTTACTGTGGCCGTCCCACAGGTTTGGCAGTTGTAACAACATGCGATGAACCGTCTGGTCTACAGTCCCCAGTTGTGTCCAGTTATTCAAACACAGTCCTTCATTTACAGTTAGGTGGGCACACATGTGCGCACACACAAACCTGCAATAAAAGCTGATTATCTAATGAAATTATCACCGTACAGAGGAGGAATTTTGTGACTCCACCTCAATATATCATTCTCTTCCTGATGACCACATTATTATATCAAGACTAAACCATTTATTTAATCTTCAGACAACATTTATATAATCTTCATTAAAATATCCAATGTATGTTTAAAACACAAAAAAGGTTAATGAAGTCATGAGTGAAACGTCCAGCAACTGACTTTCATAATATAAGAGTCATTACTCGCTGCTTCGAAGCATCAGCTGGATTCACAAAAGAAGTTTGTCTTCACACCTGGCCCAACCTGTGCCTGGTTTACACCAGTTTATGAACATATCCCATCCTGCCTGAGTGCGCTTTAATTTGAAAGTGAGGCGGCAGTCAGTCATTCAAATAGTATTAGCCCGCTTTAAGGGTGGGAAAAAATACCCGTATTATATCAATATATATATCAATAAGTTATGGCAAGCATTGTGACATTTTGTTGACATTACAATGCTTTTAATGAAAGAACTTGTAATGATGTTCTGTCAAAAAAAATCCTAAATGGAAAAACAGGTCACTGTTATACTGCTTGAAAGTCTGAAAGGCCTTGAATTTCATCTAGTAACTGATTTTTTCCATAGGTATATTTTGACATTTTTCTACCCAAAGGGATTTATTTCTTGGAATGTTGTTTAAAAACACAATTTAACCAAGGTGGAACCAAAAAAGTGGAAGTGATGTTGTTAGAATTGCAGCGTAGCAGCTTTTGCCTCCAGGCAGCGGCTGTGCTAACAATTATTGTATCGGCATGTCAGAGGTTCAACAGCTAATTGATGTTAAATTAATAAATGTATCCATTTTGACAAAAATGAAAGTTTTAAGTAATCTGTATCAAAATAATTACAAAAGTGATTTCAGCTGGTGAGCATGACAATGTGATTCATGCATGTTTATCTACAACCAACAGTTAGTCATTTGTCTTTTACCAGTGGGGCAATTGTTGATTTATTTTGTTTGGAACACACCAAATATTCAACCTCTGAGCGCTCCCCATCGTTTCGTTTTTGTGTCCCTGATGATGCATCAGGAGCTCTCTGTCAATTTCCAAACCCTTTGACTATTTGCATATTTTTGTGCAAAAAAATATTCAAAATGCATTTATTTGGATTTTTGTCACCTATGCAAAATACTGTTACTGAGAAGGATACTCGATATGCGAAAGTATGTTTTACATTCAGTTGTATTGAAATTGCATTACTTTAATTACCAAAAAGTGATAAAGAGTTGACATTTTACATTACTCAGAGTCCATTTGACATTGATGATTTATTTTAGCCAATTTGTTATGTTTACTTTGTTCCTTTTATTTTATAGCACTTTATAGCTATAGTTTTAGATAGTATTAGAATATCATTTTGAGTTATATCTATTCAAAGTGCGATATTCCAAGAAAAAAAAAGTATTTTGAAATCGTATTTACAAAACAAATGTGCAAAAGGTCAAGGGGCAGGATAAGTACCTTTTGGGGCAACTGTTGATAAGATTTATTCTCTTAAAAATGGGCTGTGATTGAGAAAAATTTAAAGATTTCACCAACAAACAGAAAAGGGTGCGATCAGTGTTCAGTTGTTCTTAGTCAACATCATATTTACAATGTCAAATTTTCTATCTCATGCATAAATTCTCATATGATGAACTGAATGCCACTATCAATAAACCTGCGATATGAACACTGGCTTATTCACCATTAAAAGTGTTGTACTGTAGTACGGACAGTAAGGACGTTATGACAATATCTACATTGATTTAGAGTTTAATTCATTGTGATGAAGATAATTTACATTAAAATACAAGACTGCAACTCAACACAGTATTTTTTTTAGGAATAACTTTCATAATTAGCTCAATTTAACTTTGGGTTTCATTCATTCGTTCTCGGGCTATAATAAATACATATTGAATGGATTGACGGGAGCCGAGCTGAAGCAGCTCTTTCCCTGAAAGTGCCTGTGAGATGAACAGAGAGAGACGGAGAGAAAGGGCCAGGTTGGGAACGGTAAGAAGGTGCATGAGGTGTGTGAGGCCACTACCAGTCTGCATTATCCCAGGTTTCCTCAGCAGGTTTCGTGGGGCTCTTCTTTCCCTTGACGTCATCGGCGTTCTCCCAGTTGTTGTCCCAGGCCTCCCAGCTGTCTCCTGTGCTGTGTTTGTTGTTGGATGCTGCCTCCGAGCCCCAATTGTCCCAACTGTCAGAGCTCTTCTTCGCAGAATTATCTGCGTGGGTCCAACTATCACTGCTGGGAGATTTCTTGGGCTTTAGGGAGCTGTTGCTGCCAAAGGTTTCCCAGAAGTCCTTTACGGGAGGCTGGGCAGAACTGCCCTGGTAGCCCTCAGTGGCATCCATGTTCTGGTAGCTCTCTCCAGCAGACCTGAACACAGTCAACACACAAGTAAAAGATGCTCAGATAGCTCACATATCATGGCATTCAGTCACACAGTGCAAAAGGTATGCATGATTTTTTAAAGTTGTATGAATTTGCTTCTGTTACCCGTCTTCTGTCTTTCCCGAGAAGAGATTAGTCAATTTTGCACCAGCTCCCTGGACCTAAGACAAGACAAGACTTAAGTTAACAAAATATTGATACAGTTGTTACTGAAAATATTAAATCCTTATGACTTTACACAATTCTACTACAAAATGATTCAATATATTGGGTTTCTACACAAAGTACTCTAGTCAAAGTGAAAAGAGAAAAGAGAATTGTATCAAGATTAAACTTTGTAAGTTTAATAAGCAAATCTATGTTTCAACACTGACAATGTTCAATGGAATTTTCAGTTTATTGAATTTAGTATATCCAACTTTTTATTTTTTATAATGGTAGAGACACCAATTGATTTTTGACTGACAAAAAACATTTTGGAACATCAAGTTGTATAAATGATGCCCAAAGGAATTTAAATATCATAAGTAGTTATTATTATCTGCATAATGCGAGATATTGTTCTGCAATGTTACAGCACTATTAGCAACAGGAGTTTTAGCTACAACAATAATAATAATACAAATTTTATGACCGTAAGTGCACACTGATTTTGACTACTGAATGCAAACATTTATTGGTTTAACAAAGAAAGTTTGAAAGAAAATGTCTACACAGTACTCACCACCAGAATAAAAATGGCAGCAAGAAAAATGGGAGATGACATTACATTAACATTGTTCAAATGTACATTAAACACAGCCAAACCAGTCTCCCTTGAGCGATACAAAATGGGAGGCACTACTTGCATAGATTTTACATCAACCCCGGCCTAATGGGAAAAGTCCTGGATCGGAGCCCATGTTGCCTGCTCAGGAGACTGGTTCTGGATCTGTGCAGCATGGCGGAGGTTTCCCCCCACCAGCCTACCTTGCCTGCCAGCCCAGTGATGCCGACTGCCATTTCATCTAGCAATTTTCCATCTTTCACCTGGATGAGCCAAATTATTATTAAAAACCGAAACAAACTCAACAGGTTGGTCAAACAGAATAGTGAACAGCAGTTGCTTTTTGATTGTGAGAAAAGTGATTATGTGTTTGATAAGGGTATTGATAATCGACACAAGACCAAACTAACTCTTTGCTACATCTAAACTCCAAACTAATGCAGCAATTACTTTTTTTACTACTTTTACTACTTAATTTTCTACAAGAAAGACTATGTTACATAAGCACATACTAAATACCTTTAATCACCAATGCCAACAGTACATTAGAAGACAAAAGCAAGGTTAAAAACTGTGTTTAACCACCAGTCCCTCTCAGTCAGTGGCCTTTCCATCAGTCAAGAGAGTAAACCACTGAACAGGATCACAAAAATATTCTTCTAATTAAAAAAATTGAATTGTCATGTTATTCTTCTCTTCTTACTACTGAATTTTGATTTGTGAACATGAACATGTCTCTCTTTCAGTCTATCAAGACTTATTTGATGATCTCATCAACAGACACATCCAAGAGCTACTCAGTTGACAGTAAGTTAGAGAGTTAAGAGTTAAGCAACTATGTCGATTGCCCTCACCCTAACCACAGATAGAATGACATATATTCTACTTAATACATTCTTCGTCACAGCTGTATTCTTTTAAGAATTCACTGTCTGAATATCTGACTGGAAAAGCCATTAAAAATTGGTCTTCCTACAATCTCAAAACCATCACTTTTGTCGTTTAGTGTAACGCCGGCATAAAGCAAATCAATTCCCACAGACAGGCAATCTAGAAAATGCACATTCACATCTGAAGCTGTTTTTAAAAAGCACTGCAACCCACCACCAAGTCAACAACTTCAAACATCAATGTTACCTTTTCTTGGGTAGGTTTGATAACATTCTCATTTAATGTCTGTCCTAACTCTGTGGCCTAGTTGGAAGTGAGAGGGGAGAATTCACTTGAATAAAACAGAGGAGTTCAACATTCATAATAATGCAAGACACTGAGCCACTGGTTCTGCAGTTGCATGAGGTGAGTCATCATTGCATTCGCTATGACACTGAACAAGCACTAGGGGGTGTAATGGTTCATAAAACTCACATGTCAGTGCATACCTCTCATCTGGGGCAGTGGTTTAATATTGTACTCTAATTTTAAAAAAAAAAGTTTTTTAAAGGCTGCCGTAAAGCCCAAGCAGCCTTAATTAATCTTAGGGGCTTTTTAAGTGTATATCTTCCATTTCAGATTTTCAAGGGCAGCTTCTTTGCCACCTGAGTTGAATCTGTAAAGTGAAAAGTCTTAAACAATTCTAAATCCCAATGCAACGGGATTTAGAATTGTTTAAGACTTTTCCCACAGCACTGCTATCTTGTTGCCTTATTTAGAGGAAAATAACACACAACTCATGAGTAGCCAGTAACAATATTTTTAAAAAAAAATTATCATTCGATTTCAGTAAGAATATGTACCAAACCAAAGGAAGTGTACTGAGATGTTGATTTAATTTTACATACCATTACACCACTAAAGCACTGTCAGCAGCAAACAAATGATCATCAATAGGACAGAAACTGTCATGCGTGAATGGATAACCCATGATCAACAGACCGGAGTGAACAATGTTTCTGTATAACATGAGGGCAAAGAATTAAAGGCAATCCCCATCCCATCTACTCTCAATTCTACATAATGACAGTATCAGATTTAACACTACTGTCCCCATAGGTTATCCATAAACTCAAAGTGCAGGTGCCAAGACAAACATAAAACTTGTGTTAATATATCCAAGCAGAAGCCAGTGAAGCTGACATCCATCATTGTGCACGAACAAGCGTAGACTGTTTCTGTTTTGTTAAGTTGGACTGAAAAACCATGACAAGCTGACAAGGTAAGAGAAATTAATAATTTCTTTAAAAAAAAGAAAGAAAGCAAAGAATACATGTGCAACATATAAACTTTATGCTGACAAAGCGCCATGCAGCTGGTATCTGCTTTACCGGTTCTGGGGGCGCTTTATAGCCCCTTAACTAGGTCCAGAGGAGGCAAAGAGATATTAAAGTAGTAACACAGTTCATTCTACTGCAATAATAAAAAGGAAGTCATTCATGCATATTTGAGGTTCACATCTTAAAAGTTTACACTGTATGTTAAGAGATGTATCAGGCAAAATGTCTGAACCATCTAATCAGAAATGATGTGAGCACTCTATTTAAGGTAAAGTAAGAGGGAAGTGGTAAGTACAGTAGGCAGAAGAGGAAAGCCAGGTAATATCAAGTGTAAAGCTGAAAGCTAACTGTATTAGCTGTATTAGTCATACCTTTAAGGTTGCTTGGTTTGCCAGTTTAGCTGTCTGTATGAAGGAAAAAAGGAGAAAAAAATTATTAATTAATCTGACCATTACCAGACACTTTATTTTTTGTCACAACTATATGCGACTGTTCTTGTTTTGCATTAAATATGTCCAGATAAGGGCCGTTATTTCTCTGCGTAAACCCTTAGACATTCAGTGCCAACAGGATGTTATAGTGTTTATCGTATGAATATACTTACATTATCTTTAGCGACAGTGGCAAACTTGCTAGCTCCAACAGTGAAACTGCTCCAACCCTGGCAAGAAAAAAACAAACAGAATCATAAAGAAGGTATTCTGCAGTGAAGGAAAATACAACTCAGCTTGAAGATATATTGTGACATACTGAATAAATGGAAGACATGGCATTGTTCAGGAAGTCATCCTCTTTCTTCTCTGGGGTCACCGTGTTGCCAAAACCAACATACCGGTTCTCTTGATTCCCACTGTAGCCCCCTCCACTGGAGAAGAGTAGAAAATGTAATGAAAACATTTCAATGAAGACATGCTTTGGCCTGGAGAACAACAACAGGAGAGCATAAGATAAAGTATAGCAGCAGGAGAAGAGAGTAATGTAATGCTCTCACCTTTGATAAGAGTTAACATCATCACTCAACCAGTCTTCAAAAGCCTTGTCGTTAGACTTTGACGTGTTCTGTCCAGGTCCCCCTGAGCTACAAGAGAGAAATGCGATGTCATTGCTTTGATGACTGTTCTGTATTGCACTCCAGACAATGCAGTGGCTTCAACATGTTGTACAAGATTGCCTTCACTCTTACCGGTGAGAGGATGATAGGCTAGTCTTAGGTTGAGGAGATGTCCAGTTTTTAGCAGAAGACGTCTCAATGGACCAATCCTTACCCTCTGCTAATGTTGCAACCTGTCATATACAATGTACAATGTCATTCATATCACTAAAATTTTAAGTTAAATTGATCTTGATTTCTTTCTCCAAATATACCCTTAGACTTTGAAATCAAGTCTATATCTCTGTCAGTTTCATAGTTAAAGCTAAAAAATTACAATCCTCTAAATGTGAATATGAAAAGTGTAAGTAGTTAACAATGACAGCTGTGGTCTGCATTCTGCATGACAGCATCTTTTAATCATAGACCTATGGGTCTGCACGCCTCACCTTGTCCCTGAACAGTGCAGCAGCTCTGCTGTTGTATTTCTCCTGCAAGTTCCAGCTGGGATCATAATCATCCTGGAGTTCAAGAAACAGGCGGAATTTTCCGTTCCCTCCTGCTTTCATCTTCTCAAGCTCAATATCCTTCCACTTGTCCATGGTGACAGAGCGCACAAAGCTGCAGGGAGGACATAACGGATAAATGAATTAGGGATGCACTGATACCGATACTGGTATCGTTGCCGATACCAGGCTAAAATGGAATATCGGTATCGGAGATTTTACCCAAGACTAAAATCTGATACCCGAAAGCCATGAGTAACATGTAAGAAATAAAAGCAAACTGTCTTGATTTTATGCATTTGTGGCACATAGAAGCCTGTATTTCTCAAACAGTGGGAAAAACAAGGATTTTATCTCAATAATTTTGTCCATTGACCCCAAACTTACTTACTTACTAAGGAAGTAAGCCTGCACTGTTCAGTAAAAGTAATGGATCGGATCGGTACTCAGTATCAGCCGATACTTAAACTTTCATACTCGTAATCGATATCGGCATTGAAAAAGTGGCATCGGTGCATCCCTAAAATGAATTACTATCAGACTGTCATACTTGAATGGAAAGGCATAAAACACTGATCTTTTGGGAGATTGGCCTGTTGGTCAATTTACCCGTTACATGATGAGAACATGGACACTAAAATCATCCAATGATTCACTCCGTTGTTCCAAGGATGATTTTGGTGTCTATGTTCTAAACGTGTAAGCTGACCAATGGGATAATCTCCCAAAAAACTCACTGTATTAATTTAAGGGATTTAATTTTATTTATCTACTAGAACTGAAATATTTCACAAAAATCTGTTTGGAAAATAGATAGATGATAATAAATAAAGTAAGATATTTGAATTCTGAAAACTAGCTTTCTACCCGTAATATCTCAGAACCTAAACTATGAAGTAAGGCCCGTTCACATGAGCATTTATGATTCATCAAAAAGCAGACAATATCCCATGTATTTCGATGAGACCTCTGTGTTGACGGATGACATGGATTGACGGGATGCAGTGGGTGAAAATATCGCAATGCAGTCCGTCAAAAAGGTTGAAACTATTTGAACTTTTGACAGAACTGCTAATGGACTTCATCAGCCAATGAAATTTGTACAGACTGCTTTGAAAACTTTAGAGATACATCCACAACAACACAATCTAGGTGGTTTCAACGCCTACTTGTCCATGGATTTGACGGATACCAAATGTCCCATATGAACATCCCTAAGCCATCAACACCTCAGTAAACTTCAAGATACGTACCTGAGGTGTACTCCCAGGCCCCTGTGCTTCCCGGAGCATTCAAGACAAATCCAGATCCCATAGGTCACACTCACCCACTGGGGGTTGAACGCCCCACACTCAAAGCAAAGCTGAGAAAAGAGGATGTGTAGAATTTATTTATTTATTAATAATTAGATATACAGCATTTTGGATTTTTGTAGAATGAAGTGCATCTGTAGCCTGACCCCATTTACCATAGGAACATTTCTTAAGTGCTACTTTTTAACGGTAATTTTTGCTTTAAGAAAAAAAGTTTTCATTTTAACATATATCTTACAAAAAAGCTTAAGACTAAGCGTGAATCTTGGAAGCAAAGTTCTCATATTTCTTTTGTTTTTTCTTATAATCTCACTTGTCAAAAGACAGAAAAAGACAAGGCACACCAATTATTATTTAAAACGCAAAACCCATACCGAAAACCCAACACATACTTGAGTTAATAATTGAAAGTTATGATGTTTAGGCTTGCAGTTATTCTTAAATATTTAAGGTTGTAATTTGAATTATATATTCACTTTTGAAGTTAAGAGACGTTACAGCTGTCCTACTGTTATTGCAAAGGATGCAGGCTAACAGACGTAATTAAATAGTCCACCATGGTCAGGGATTAAGACGTTCATTTTTGGAATTGAAAGTGCAATTTTAGAAATAAAATAAATGTTTAAAAATATAACATTTTGGAAAGAATTTGAATCACACAAAATCAAAAATGAATTTAATCATAATAAAAAAGTTCTTAAGTGCTTTGGGGTGAGATATTATTTTAATTTAGTAATCTCCAAGACAATAACTCTTACTTTTACTTGATTACTCATTTTTAACAGGCTAAGATGAATTTCCTCCTGAATTTCCCCCAGGGGATCAATAAAGTGCAATCTTAAAATACATTCCATTAGCTCATATTATGAGTTCAAATCTGACCTATGACCTTTGGCACCTTACCATCCCCACCCACCTGTCCCACCTTTCTTATCATTCTCCAGTATAGGCCTATACTATTTTATGAAGCAAAAATGTTATTAGATATTGTAAGAAAAAATTACAACTAAGTGAATCATACATTGAAAACGTCTCCACCTCTGCTACCTTGCTACATGCCTGGTAGGGTTATGATGAGCTGACAATATTTTGACCAAGCAGTGAAAACATGTCTTCGAAGTTACAAGGTGTTATGACTTACATTGTTCTCATCTTGGGTTCTCACTTCCTTCAGAACTCTTCTGGTCCTTGGACTCGCCATTTTTGACCCACACTGAAAGAGAATTTAAAGCCTAAGTATCAAAGTTGATATCAAACTCCCTGTAAATCTGTTCAAAACACCAACTGTAAACATATTAATTAATGTTCTGTACCCGATTCCACACTACCAAGCTATCCTGCATCTTAAAGGAATAGCCGATCAATGAATGAATCACATCCTGATGAAGGTATAACTGAAACGTTGGTGTGATAAATAAAAATCACAGCAAGTAGAGCAGTGTGCAGCTTATTCACTTCTATTACTGTCAATGAATGAAACCACCAATACAGTACTAGAGGTCTGTTTCGCATGTACCTATTGGATAGTGTTTTCAGGAAATTAAACATTGGATGATAGTGTTGAGGCTGCTGACCCTAGTTACATAAATACTGTGGTCCTAACAGAGAGATGTGATGTTTTCACATAAGCCAACAACCACCTCTTCTGCAAATAGAATGGAGTCAAACAGACATTCAAATGGATAGGACACCAAACATTTGTCAAGCAAGTCTCTGATACAGAGTGCTACATTCCTTAGACCACCAGCATCAGCCCTTCTGAGCAAGAACTATCATGTACAAAAATAAATTGCAAGTCTCAGCCAGCAGACTACTGGATTTTCTGAAGTCCAGCATTGGCCCTTCATGGGAATTATGAGAAAGAAATTGAGCTTTTTTGTTTTCAAATGCCACTCGAAACATCAAACATTCAGTAATTCAAATACCGTTTGGCCTCGATGTACACACTGTAAAACAATTTAATAGTCAAAGCTTTCACAAAGAATTGCAAAATTAAATTCAAATGCATTTACACCTCGATTCGTGACAAATGTTACAGCTCACGTTAGTCGTGAGGTTGCGTGTATTTTCTGTAAAAATACGTTTGAAACGTTAAGAAGACTTTGCTATTTCGAGCTTGTTATTTTTAGGCGATATACAGCAAGTGTTTGATGGACATGCAACACCAAACATCAAACATAAAGTGAATTGACATGTTAGCTAAGGAATGCTAGCTGACGACCGGTAGGCTAACGTTAGCTGAAGCTACTCATCCTTTACCTGTCTGTGATTGATGCACAACGCAGGCGCTGTTTCGAGGGTCTGTCGGTTGAGCTGATAAACCCTATGGAGGTTTCTCTTCGGTCGTGGAGGCACAGAAAATAATTTGTTGTCACACACTGCAACACACCGATAGAAGAAAAATAGGAACGTTGACTGCTGATGTTAAACACCGGTGGCCATGTTCCTGTTTGCATACGTTGGCAATGCAATGCATCTTGGGAGTCCGTTGTCGTCGTCAGTCTTCTTCTTTTGCTTCTTCTTCTGCTCCTTCTTCTTCTGCCTCTACTGCGTCTACTGTTTCGGAGTGTGAACCAGAGATTACATTATTATCACAACAGTAAGTGTATTTCTTTAATAAAATCACTTCTCAAAAATTCATTAAAAAAATAAATTCTTTAATGCAGCGCAGCGTCCTATTTCACTCAACACTGTTCTCATCACCTGTCTTTTTTACATCTTACATTTGAAAATAAAACATGTGCAGCGTGTTTCTCAAAGCTGTAATGTCTTGTGCCCAAACCGTAATAACCTCTCTTTTATTTCTACCATACATATTCCTCTGTTAACTTTACTTTACTCTATTTGATATAAAGGTTTCCCCTCTCTGCATCCCAGTGTTCTGTCATTCACAAATGTGTTTTCCTCCATATAATTCCTTTGGCTTTTGCTTTATTTAGTTGAATTATTTAGCTGAATGGCCTCTCAATGGGGCTTGATTAGTCAGAGCAGAGCAGCTTCATGCCCCCTCACCCAAATCCAAATAAATCTCACAACTCCACTAATCTTAATATTTGATTATTTGAAACCTCAACCTTAAATTAATTAATACTGAGAACAAACCTGAACATAATTAAAGCTTTACCAGGTTTCATCTGATCTATCCATTAATCCTGCAAATGCATGTGCATGAACAGTCACGAGAACTGCTCACTATTACCACGCACAAAGGTCTCTTCAGATTCTGTCGACTACCTTTTGGAATCACCTCAACCCCAGCACTTTTCCAACGTGCTATGGCTCAAATCCTCAGTGGGCTGCCAGGAGTTCAGTGCTATCTGGACGATATCCTTTGCACTGGAGCCACTGATGAGGAACACCTTCGCAACCTGGACGCCACTCTTCATAGATTGAAGGAATATGGACTCAGGGTTGTGGACGCCCCACCACCCCAGAACGTCAGCCAGTTGCGTTCTTTCCTATGATTACTTAACTACTACGGTCGTTTCATTCCAAACCTGGCATTGCTGTTAAAGCCACTACATGAATTACTCTGCCAAGACAAGACTTGGAAATGGAGTGAAGCATGTCAGGAGTCTTTTCAGAAGGCAATGGACATGTTGGCGAAGTCAGAGGTTCTGACTCACTTTGATCCGTCGCTCCCAATCCAGCTGGCCTGCGATGCATCTCCATATGGGGTGGGTGCAGTTATTTCGTAATGCCAAACGGGGACGAAAGACCCATTGCCTTTGCATCGAGGACCCTGAACAAAGCAGAGGCCAACTATGCTCAGCTAGAGAGGGAAGCGTTGAGCATCATTTTCGGTGTTCGTAAATTCCACCAGTACTTGTATGCCGACCCCTCACAACCATCCTTGGACCACACACTGGAATACCATCTCTCGCTGCAAGCCATCTGTAACGATGGGCGCTGCACACTCATATGACATCAAGTATCGTAAGGCAGTCGCACACGGTGGACGTCTTCTACTTTAGCCAGGTGGATGATGCTCCTGTTTCAGCTTCACAAGTGAGAAAAGCCACGTGCAGTGACCCTGTCTTGTCAGCAGTCTTGGACATTATTGTAAGGGGCCACTCAGGCAGCGACCACAGCAATTTGAAACCTCTTAAGGAGGGCAAAGCTGTCAGAGCAATCTGGATGTTTGCTGTGGGGAAGGAGAGTGGTTATTCCACTGTCAATACGCAAACCAGTGTTGCAGCAACTCCACTCTGGACACAGTGGGATAGTGCGAATGAAAGAAATAGCAAGAAGCTATTTCTGGTGGCCAGGCATGGATGGACAGATCGAGGATATAGCAAAACCTGTTCCTCATGTCAGAAAGTCAGGAACAGTCCTCAGATAGGTCCTATGCACCCCTGGAACTTTCCAGAAGAGCCATGGCATCGTGTGCATATTGATTTTGTAACACCTTTTGAGGACAGAATGTTCCTTATTGCTGTTGATGCACATAGTATATGGCCTGAAGTGGCTATCATGAGATCCACTACTCTGGAGAAAACAGTTGAGAAGCTGGGGGAGATACACACGCCACATGCAACCACTAAGACATCACCTGCCAGCCTGTTGTTAAAAAAAGATCTTCGAACCAACTTTGACCTCCTGAAGCCAACATCAGTGAAGGACACAGTTTTGCAGCAGCAAAGGAAACAGATCAAGCAAAGAGAATGACAGGCTACAGACAGAGTCTTCCCTCCAGGTGAATCTGTGTTGGCGAGGAACTACTGTAGTGGACCTAAGTGGGTTCCTGCCACTGTCATTGCGCAGACTGGACTGTTATCTTATACAGTTCAGACCGCTGCAGACGCCATCTGGAGAAGGCAAGTCGACCAACTGTTACAAACACCAACACCCACAGAACTGTCTTCAGAGGACTGTCCTGATGCACGGCCTGTCGATCCATCTGTTTGTCAACCTTCAACCTGTAACACATCCTCCTACATCAGCATCTGTTTCCAACTCACCACTGAGACACAGTGAGACTGAGGTTCCGGTTGACCGCCGATACCCTACAAGCGAGCAACGGCCTCCTGAACGCTTGAACCTATAGGCTAGGTTTAGAGACTTACTCAAACCAGCTTGGGCAGAAGACATCTAAGGGCCAGTTTCTTTTGGGAACTGTGGAAATTTTAGTTATTGGTCTAATAGGACATCTATTGTAAGAAGGGAGGAAATGTGGTAATTTGTCCTTTACTTTTTCCGTAGCTGGACACGCAAGATGTTATGGTTAATTAAGACGCCATGTTTGTTGTCGGTGTGGTGCATACAGAAATAAATGGTTAACTCCCAATAGGTGTCCAAGCAATAATTGTTATACAGGTGAGGTTAAAAGTCCTCATGATGTAAAAAATCCCATCAATCTCACAAACATTTCCCCTGAGTAACTGCAAAATCATCATGACCCGGTGCTGAAAAACTGTGATTTCTTTTCATTAGCCTGAACTCCCTATTCCCATTTTCACTGCTTCCTTTCTCATACTAAATCAGCTAGACTACTTAAAAAAAATGTTTTCCTAGTTTTTTTCCTAGTTATAAATATAATGGTCAATTAAAGTACATTTATTAATGTACTTTATAGCTCCTAAGCTGTATAGTCAGGTTTTGAGCCAACACTTGAACAGGAGGATTGTTTCAAAGAGTTTGGGTTTTAATGGCAAAGAACGTTCTACCTATTAATTATTTTAGATGGGGTCCAGTCAGTGGAATATGGGGCACGAGCTGGTACATATAGTTTAAGTGGTATCTGCTGTGGAGGAGGATGGACATATATTTTAGGCTACTTTCTGCTATGAAGAATGGAGCTATAGGCTATATAGAACCTGTCAAACATAAAAAGACTTAAAAAGTGATCCACTGTTTTAGCCAGTGTAATAACAAAAGGACAGGAGTGATGTGTTGAGAAGTACTAGCAGATTTTCAAGTTTCAAGTTGAGTTTACTGATTCACTGGTTTACTGAGATTACTGTGTGCAGAATTAGTACAGTCAGACAGGAATGCATTACAGTCTAGACGTATGACCAAAGGATGGCAGCAGATGGCCATTTCACACCAGAAGTCTCCCTTTCAACTCTCAAATCCATTCATGTTAAATGATAGTGCAACGCCATCTATTGTTTTGTGAAGTGGAGATTTTTTTTTTTCATAAGAAGTGTGCTGGAGATTCAGCCTACGTATTGGAATGTTATAACTACTATTGCAGTTTATTTCATAAATATAGTCCTATTGATTGAGTTGAACAGTGCTATGCTTTTCAACATGAGAGGCTGTTGTCTTTTTTACTTAACACAGCAGCAAACCATTTAAGAGTTTAATTCCAAAATGAGCTATCAACCATTTGAAAAAAGTGACACCTACACATACAAAATTATGGTACTTTGAACTAAATCGTCACTATTTTAGAAATATTGAATGATGAACTTCAGGTAAATATTTTTTTTAAATGGATATATAGCTTTTTTAAAATGAACTCTTCCTGTAACTGTAGAAAACTAGAAAAAAAAAACGTGGAAAAAACTCATTTGCAGCTGTGGCATTCATTCAAAGTAGACCATTGCTCTGTACATGTTGAGTTTTACTTCTTTGAGTTGTCATATTTTATCAGTAGAAATTCACTTATAAAATCCTTAATCCTGGCTTGTCAAAATGCAATTGCGAAATTTTAGGGACCAAAGTACAACCCTGATTGAAAGCGCTGCAGTGTTACATTACAGTATACAGTGTGGGCCTCTGCTCTTTACCCAGCACTGGTAGCTGCTCTTATCTGACAGAGTGGCAGTATAAAAGAGATGTTAGTGCTGCTGAGGGTCCATGCTGCTCTGAACCGTCAGTTGTGCACCGTCATGAACAAGTCTACAAGTTTGAGGGTGCGCCTGCCTGTGCTGGTGCTAGTGTTAGAGGTTATCCTCCTCGCTCTTTATGGTGGCTTTGTCACTTACGATGACAATGCCAACGCCAAGCTGCAAAACAACGAGACCAACCCCATGGAGAACTCCCTGTATCGCGACTACCCCTTCTTTGCCGATGTGCAGGTGATGATCTTCATAGGCTTCGGCTGCCTGCTGGCCTTCCTCCGGCTCTACGGCTTCAGTGGGATGGTCTTCAACTTTCTCACTGCCACCTTTGCGATCCAGTGGGCGATTCTGGTGCAAGGTTTCTTCCAGTTTTACTATGATGGTAAAATTCATCTGGGGGTAATCAACCTGCTCAATGCAGAGTTTGCCTGCGCTGTGGTGCTCATCTCTTTTGGAGCTGTGCTAGGGAAGACCAGTCCTGTGCAGCTCCTGGTCATGGCTTTGCTGGAGGTCCCTATCTTTGCTCTGACAGAATGGGCCGTATTGAAGTACATAAGGATAAATGACGCAGGTGGCACCATTCTTATTCACCTGTTTGCCTGCTACTTTGGCCTGGGGGTGACATTTGTGCTATACCGCCCAAGCTTGAATGAAGGACACGTGAAAGAGATCACCAGTTATCAGTCTGACATCCTCTCTGTAATGGGAACCCTGTTCCTCTGGGTGTTCTGGCCTTCATTCAACTCTGCTCTGACCTTTAAAGGTGATGATCAGCACAGAGCAATACTTCACACTTTTATAGGTCTAAGCTCATCCACGATGACTGCCTTCGCACTCTCAGCAGTGTTCAATAAAAGAGGCAAGCTCACCATGGCTGACATTCAGAACGTGACTCTGGCCGGTGGTGTGACTGTCGGGGCTTCTGTGGACATGATGATTTCCCCTGCAGCTGCGTATGCTCTGGGCGTCATGGGCTGTACTGCCTGTTACCTGGGATACAGGTACCTGACCCCATTTCTGGCCCGCCACCTCAGGATCCAGGACCAGTGTGGCATTCACAATCTCCATGGGCTCACTGGCCTCATATCATCCACAGCAGGCATCTGTGCCATCCTCTTAGCCACTGAGGAGACGTACGGGCCCAGTATGTACCAGATCTTTTCCCATCGCGCCCCACCTGAGGGAGATCCAAAGCTGCTGGAGCTGCAGCAGCTGATTCCTGGGCTGAAGCCCGGCCTGGGCCGCACCGCCCAGGAGCAAGCCCTCTACCAGGTGGCAGCTGTCTTCACCACCATTGCAGCGTCTGCTTTTGGTGGGATTCTCACAGGCTTTGTTTTGAAACTGAACTTCCTGGCTTCTCCATCTGATGAGGACTGCTTTGATGATGAACTTTTCTTCGATACGCCCTCTGACTTTCACAGCATAGAAGTGCTCAAGATCCCAATCAGCTCTGATGAGAAAGGACACATCAGCTCTGAGGACACAACCAAGATCTGAGCTCACACTGAGGCAGACCTGAAAGTGTTTGTGTTGACAGTCAACATTGATGTCAATGTGGTTGATGCAGCTTTTTGCTTTATTCTTATTTTATCTATTTCAAAATGTAGATCTTGTTTACTCCACTGTTTACAAGTGTTGCAAATATAAAACTTTTACTCATCCCATGTCTTAGTATTTGTTGTGGGCTAATCTTTTGTTTGCTGGATTACAGATTGGTCTGTCAATACTGGCAAAATAATTTGTACCTAAATTTACCTTGTTAGTGTTAATTATTAGTTAATTATTGTAAAATAGCTGCCTGTATGTTGTACCAATATTGAGTAAAATCTGTAGAAAATATAGTGCATTTCATTTGAAACGTGCCTCTCTACCTTGAGGGCCAAGTTCTAAGGGTTTCTATCAATAGTCTTTCCCAGTTTTGAATTATCAATATATTGTGTATATTATTAATACCAAACCTGGTTTCTTGGTTTGGGTCAGGAAATGAGTTGCTATCCATTTGCTGGTTGGTCCCCATAAAAGGGGGCAATATAATAAACCTGGTTGAGAGACAAAATGTATCATTTGGGACCTGGGCTGAAAAAGTTAACATTTCATCAAAAACTGTTTGTACTGTTTGTATCATCTTAAAGTATTTGGTGTTTTGTAATATGTAAAATGGCAATAGACAAGCAAAAGTTTCTAAAAACACAGTATTACATTAATGGTGCACTGAATTTAATGTTTTTTTAATGGGGAAGATCATAATGTATATATCACATATACCGTGTGAAATAAATGATTAATAAATGACACTGAAGCAAATTCGCCCTGTGTTCTCATTGATTGATTTAATTTTAAATAAAACCACAAATCTCACTTCAGATCACTGAAAATGATCTCAGAAAATGTAACCTTTTGCAGTTACACTTAGCTAAAATTGTCATCTTTTCTTAGTTATGTATTTAACACTTTTACTAGGTTACCGTTAATCAGTTAACATTGTGAATATTGAGCCAGAATAATAAAAGAGATTCAGAGTGTGATGCTCCCACTCCAAGAAGTCCTGCTATGTAGGTGCCAGTTTTTTCTGGCTTTTAACTTTGTGTTAACTACTATGAAAGAATGATCAGAGAACAAAGTTATCTTTACTTTATTTCATTATGGTTTAATAGCTTGCTGTTTACAGTAAATTGCAAATTTATTGGAATATTGAGTATTCATCCACTCATATTTATTGCTGTCTAATCTACACTGTAATCTTTCACATCTAATGTCGAATCTGATTCACAAGAACAAGCTGATAGCTTCTGATTATGGCTCTTTGATCGCCTCTGTGTTGAATCATGATAAAACAATCACAGCAGCGGAAAGCTGAACAGCAAAAAGAGGTTGCCAACAATTGTTTGTGTCTGCAAATATTGTTTAATCTGTCCCACAAAGGGGTATTTCTGTCAGGAAGTTGGACGCCTGACAGCTGACGGTGGCTGAAGTGAAGCACATCACAATTATATGTTCTCTCCATGCAAGGCCAAAGAGTCTATAACAAGAAATGGTGGCAATATAATTATCTCATTCTCCAATAAACGTCTCCCTGTGCCAAGACTCCTGCCAACTTTTCTGGAGATCAAGGCTGAAAGCACAATGATGACTAATGTGTCACATCGTAAACTCTTCCTCTAAGCACAGCACATGAAGACTGGTGAACCTGGGGATGAAGCTGAGGCATTCACCCCGGAGAATCACTTGCCTGGTACCAAAGTGTGGGGCATTAGCTACTGAGGTTAAGGCAAGGCAAGTTTATTTATATAGCACATTTCATACACATCGGCAATTCAAAGTGCTGTACATAAATAAAAGAAAAATAACAGACATATAAAAATCACATTTAGAAGACAGTGCATATAAATAAAGAATTAAAAAGCATAAAAAGAGAATAAAGATCAAGTTGCATAGGCAGTGCAGAATAAAAAAGTTTTGAGCCTGGTTTTAAAAGTGTTCAAAGTTGGGGCATTTCTGAGTTCTTCTGGGAGTTTGTTCCAGCTCTGTGTGGCATAATAACTAAATGCTGCCTCACCATGCTTAGTTTTAACTCTGGGAATAGTTAGCAGACCGGTCCCAGATGACCTGAGGGGTCCAGAGGGTTCATACAGTTAAATAGGGTTATATACAGTAAACAAAGGTCAGGCAGTGCGTCTTCTCCATCACCACCGAGTCTGTCATTATCTAACAGGGTCGGGTATCAATCCACAAGGTGCGTTATCAAATCGCTAGGAATCACATTTATTTTCTTTAAGTAATAAAATAATGTACAAATGTTAGAAAGCCCCCCAAGAATCCTTTCCCAACTAAAAATGGAATGTCAAATTTAATCAGTGGAAGAATACAAATACAGAACTTTGCTTTTTTTATTTGACTGTCCTGTCCAAGGTAAAAGAAATGTCTTCTCTGAAAATTGTGTGTTAGGTGTGATAGAAGAAGATGAGGTTGATTTTGTGTACTATCCGTAACCCTTACATAAGCACTCACATTGCAAGTAAACTAAACCTCACTCAAGCTCAAGCACATGGCATATATTGATTGATTGATTTTATTTGACAGATTTTAAAATACACATAGGTTTGAAGGCCCTTAGGCCACAACCATACACATATAAAATTGTCGAGGAATTCAACACACAATAAAGTCAAGAAGACTTATTTCCATTGTGGTCCTCGTTGTAAAAAGCAATGGTCAGCACAGGCAGGTCTTGACAATGCATGAATCACTTAAGACATAAAAAACATTAACATTTATAATTATATAAAGTAACTTACATTCAAAAAACGCATTAATTAATGATTGACTGTCAGCAGCTCAGCAGCCATCCCTTCACTGCTCTTTTAAAATGGTTAGCAGTGACAATTTCTTTAATATGGGATGGCAATAGATTCCATTCTGTAGCTGCCGAGTACAAAAAGGTGTTTTTCCCTGATGCGCTCTTAAACCTTCAGGGGACAAAATCTGTTACACTGGCTCTAGTCGCATATCCATGAGTATCACTGACGAGTTTAAAATAATTTTTTAAATACTTGGGAACGGAGCCATTCATTATTCCGTGGGTAAGACCCAGCTTCAAATGTTTGACCCTGCTCTCAACTGACAACCATTTTAGTTCTGTGAATTGGGAGCGGCCAACGAGGAGGTATCAGATTATTGGATTTAATGGCATTGCAGCTATCTCTGTTTATCTGCAGGAACATGGCAGCACTGTGCCAATTGTGGATTAAATTTGTCCTCTAATAAATGTGATAACGTGAAACTGAGATGGACAATTAAGCGTGAATGATCTCTGGCCCCTCTGCAGGGAATAGTGCTCAGGAAGATCTGTAACTCAAAGAGCTGCTCTCTGTTGCTGAGTTCAAAGTATTTGTTGAAACTACGGAAGATGAATCGATGTACATTTTTCAAAGTAGATTCAGTTGCTTGATTGTGCCACAGTTTTCTCTCTCTTTCTCTGTCTGCATTCTCTCTCTCTTGTTCTTGTCCTCTGTTATTTTACACTCAAGAC
The DNA here is from genome assembly GCF_048128805.1 of Centroberyx gerrardi. Classification (NCBI taxonomy): domain Eukaryota; kingdom Metazoa; phylum Chordata; class Actinopteri; order Beryciformes; family Berycidae; genus Centroberyx; species Centroberyx gerrardi. Next base: position 22,543,469 of record NC_136001.1, on the reverse strand, counting down.
TGCATTGGATTTTACAGTGTTATTCTTCATAATTTAATGTATTCTTGTCTAATCTTCATAGTTCGATTTACACATGCTTTCTGACATTTGGTAACCAGATTGAAAGAGATTGGCCTGTAAGAATCAAAAAAGACATATGAAGTATAAAATCTATTAAAAAGCAACACAAGGTGTCATCAGTGGAAATAATTCATTTCACATTTTGATATATTTCCGTTTCCAGTAAGACTGGCTTCCAGTTGAAGGATGCTGCCCTTCAACCACATGACATGGCCCAGGTTCAAGCCCCTTGTTGACAAGCATCTGCCCCGCTGAAGAGTCCTTTAGCCAGACACTGAACCCCTCCCAGCTCCAGGTGTAGCTGAGCCTGACCTCTGACCTCTCTATGGAGGGGCAAGTGAAAAGAAAATTTCCCCACAGAGATCAATAACATATCAGATTACAATACAGATCATTCCTTTCTCACAGTTATTTCTGGGCCATGTAATGAGCTACATAACAATTTTAGAAATATTCCCTTAGGAAATTTACCATCATGCCAGTGATAATATTTGTTTTATTTTATGAGGATGAGTCACTTTTCAAATAATGGATTATCTCGATTTTGGTATTGTCGTTTTATTAGTCTTGAATAAATGTACATCACAACTAAAGGAAGGATGCTTATATAAAAAAAAAGGATCTAAAACTAACAACTGATGAAAAAAATGTACAAAATTGACATAAGAATTACCCTTGTCTCTCTATGTTTATTCACTTTAAAACTGAGAAACCACAAAAAATGGACATGGATTATTATGGGGAAAAACCTTTTTTAAGAGGAATTTGCCTGACTTGTTAGAGTTGTTATTGTTCAGTCATCTGAGAAAGTAGATAATAAAATAGCTTCCTTTGTTATAGCTAATACCAGTGTCTTATGTGTCTTTGTGTAGCTTATTATCTTAACTTTATCTTGGAGTTACATTGATACTCATTTAAAATCTTCTAAATGGTAAAATTGCTGTTTAGTCTCCACACAGCCAGGTGAAGTATTCATTTTGCATCAGTGGTTCACTGTGTTCTCAGTCTCAGTGCTTCTTGGCTTTTCATCCTTGGCTTTTCACACCGTAGGCAGAGAACAGCGGAGGATCACTGATCGCAGAGCACCAATGGTCAAACTATTAATCGTGTTCACACCACTGATTTTGACTTAGCTTTTGTTCTGATTAAGACATAATACCAACCACACTCCCATGCTAGTCTGCATTGTCCCATTCTGTTTAGGAGCACAATGTTACAGGACAATCTCTGTCCTGCACTATTACCCATTAATGAATACAAAAGTATGATAAGATGCCAGACAATACAAAGTTCAGTCAATATTACATAAGCAAATTACCTTGCATCCATGAGTAAATGAATGCAGGCTACAGTGCATGCTGATATTGTGGGTTGAAGCAACTGGATAATGAGCACTGAAGGTGTAACAGTATTTAATATTGAAGCTGTCACAACGCAATAACAGACACTGAGTCTGCTGCTCTGTATAAGCTATACTACATGCCTATCATATCAATAATCTGCTAAAACTACACTACATTTTCATCATATCAATGTCACAACTAAAGTAAGTTTACAAACAACTGAAAAACAATTGACAAAACTGAAAATAATAAAATTACCCCTTCTCTCTCTGTTTTATTATAATATGCGGCTTACTTGAAAAAAAAAAAAATAGAATTGCAACTTTTTCCATTCAGTTGTATTTCTGTAAGGGCTCACTATTATCCCAGTAGCCCAAGCCAGGTCTATCAGTCAGATTTAATGAAGACTCCAGAGAAGGAATTCAATGCACCTATTGCACGCTCAGCCGTCCTCTTTGACTCGGCCGCCCAACGTTTCTTCCATTTTCTTTCCTAACAAGTTTTTTTTCTTGGGAGTTTTTCCTTGTATGCATTGAGGGTCTACGGCTGGTGGTGCCGGGTAGGTTAGGCAATGTAGAATAGGTAGGCTTTCTATGTCTTGCTAAAACTTGCTATTGTGTGTCTTGTGCTTTGTTCTGCTTCCTTGTGTTTGTCTTTCATCATTTTGTTTTGTGATTGATTGTTGATTAGTTAGATATAGTTGGGCTCATTCTCTGTACAGTCCTTTGAGATAAGCTTGTGATGACGGGTTATATAAATTAATGAACTTGACTGGACTTGACTTGACAGGTTTAAACATTAACATAATTATTAAGGGAGTGACAAATTGACCCTTGGAGGGAGATTACATGGAACAAATGAGTTAGAAAATAATTAAAAAGTCAGCTGCCTTTATAACACCACTGACTCAAGCAATAGATAATTAGATATCAGCAATATGTTCAACAAACTATCAGATATTGATCTGTTGGCACTTGAGAAGTACTTTTATAGTCCATGCATATCATTGCAGTATAAGTCATTACATAATTAAATCATATCCTCTGTGATTTAGTACAGAACCAAACTAAAATATGTCAAGAAACATACAAGTCATTAAAAATCAAAATGCTCCCTTCTTTCCTGTGTTTCGCACACAGGAAATAATCTAATCCAAAAGGTTGCTAAAGAATCTAACTAAAACTATAAAAAATACCACCAGTCTCAGTGAGTAAGTTTTCATGCAGGTTAAAAGGTGCAGCATACGTCACTACTCAGACAACACACTGTGCAGAGTAGTCACTTTCAATATAATGACTTGCAGTGCCATCCTGTGGTTGCAGAAAGATAATTACTGGTATCTAAACATGAGCAGAAGCATCAGTAACTGTGCAGCTCTCAGAGGTGGTTTGCGTATCCGTCTCCAGTGACTGCAGTGTCCAGGGTTTTGGTGCGCTGGGTCTGCACCGAGGCGTACAGATCAGACAGGGTGGAGACGGTGTCTGTGTCGCCTGCCGGTTCCTTCTCCGGCTCCAGCGCCTCCAGCAGCTGAACCACATCAGAGTAGTGGATCTTTGGAGAGCTGCGGCCGGACTGAGGCTTGGGAGGCTTCAGGGCCAGGTTAGCATAGCAGTCCTGGGTTTTGGATTGGGACTAGAAAAAAAAAAAAAAGGTGTTAAAATTACCTTTACACAACATTTTATGCATAAGACATGTTTCATAGTGGCAAGTTACAGCAAAGTTATGATACACAATCCTATCCTTATCTTTTTCTTGGTATAAATGTAGAACAAAAAAGGCTTGGACACCTTTTGACACTGTTTGCGTCTTTCTGCAGAACATATACAACAAAATAATCCTAACAAGTGATTGTTGGTATTACTAGCAAATGTTTCATATTGCACTCTAGCTCGCTAAATGAGCACCATCTTCTCAATCACTCCTCAAAACACACTTTTATGAACAGGCTGTTGTATTCCTCTTGTTTTATTTATTTTACAAGCTATGTATTGAATATTGGTAAAGTGGGATAAAGATGCTACCTGTGAGTCACAGTGAACGCTCTGCTGATCCCTCTGAGAGGAAGAGCTGATTGGTGGATCTACAGGATCAACTCCTGTAAATAAAGAGATGCCAGTGAAGAACAATATCACACTGTAAACAGGCACAGATGGATAAAGAAACACACATATAAACACACATATATATGTGTGTGTGTATATGCCTTACGCACACATACACACACACACACACACACACAGAACTTACTTGTTACTTTGTAGTTCACGTTTCCATAAATAGGATTGTCTTCCATCTCCCTTACACTTAAATTTGATACAGAGAGGAAATAAACTTTATATACACTGTTCAACTTGGAAATAAATCTTTAAAAAAAAAAGCAGCCCATTCAAGAAGCCATGAACAATAAAATGTTTTGTCTTTTCCTTGTATCATTGAATATACACTCACCTTCTTCTGACCCTTGGTAGGAGAACTGTCCCTTTATAAGAAACAAAATGACAGATTCACCCATCAGATACACAATTTGAATCTGTTTTTATTACATTTTTGAAAAGCAAGTACTGTTATTACCTGAGCAGAGTTTTGCTACACAGCAAATAGTATTCCAGCAGAGTGAGAGGACCAACATTACACTGACGACTGCTAGTAGCGTCCACAGCTCATACGATCCACAGAAAACACTCAAGACTACAGAAAGAGAATAAAGAGCATATTACATTGAATAGATGTCACATTATTTTTCTAATGTTCTCTTAGCTTCAAAATTGCATCTTGAACAATATTGACAGAATCCACCTCCAAGCTGCAAGCTAGCTCATTAGCTTGCATAATTATAGCTTGCTCATAATAACCCTGCATAATGCTACATGTAAAAACAGCATCTTTTAAAGAGCAAATTGTAGAAACATTGTGAAGAAATTCGACATCAAGAATTTTTGAATTTGGACTTTGAAAAGCTCCTTTAACATACAAATGGTGTTCTGATAATACCATTCCAACTTGAAGGGGAATACCATAATTTCAGGTCCAATATGTTCTATCAGGCTTTGTATTGATATTATCATGGTCAACCTAAATTGAGTCCCAAATAAAAAAATTAAAAAAAGTTATCTGATCCCCAGGAAATTATTCTGGATTCTGCCAGTGTCACACTTCCTTATTCATTCATTGTCTTTTCCCACTTATTCCCAATCAGGGTCATGAGGGGATGGAGCCTTTCCCAGCATGCACTGGGTGGAAGGCACCCTGGACAGGCTGCCAATCCATCACAGGGTTAATACAGGTAGACAGACAATCACACTCAAACACGGACCTATGGGCAATTTACATGTCTCCAGTCTGCCTGACTTGCATGTCTTTGGACTGTGGGAGGAAACTGGAACACCCAAAGGAAACCCACGCAAACACAGGGAGAAACATGCAAACATGCAAAGTCTCTGGCTGAGGAGAGCGGACAGGAGGATGATCATGAGGACGATGAAGAGGACGTACATTCAGAATCCCTGCTGGGAAAAAGTAGGTAGTGCAAGTGAGCTAACAAATACAGTTGCGACACTCTTGAGCAAGGCATTAACCTGCAGATTCCTCCAGTGGAGCCGCTCAGTGGCTCAGTGGCCACCAGTCTACTCTACTCTGTCGACTGTGGTTATAGCTACTGGGCGGCTCTCGGGTGTGAATGTCGGTTGTTGCTGAAATAAAGCATACATGCTCAGTAAATCCTCCCAAGGTGAATAGAGGTTTTTGACAAGGAGGTTAAAAATACTAACTAAAAAGGTTATATTAGTTTTAGTGTATGACGTGAAAGCTTAAACGCTCACTATCTCAAAACTACTCTGAACGCAGATGAAACCTTATAACCCCAAGCACCTCAGAAACAGTTGACATTCTGGGCTTTTCATACATTACAGCATCTAGGGTGAACTGAAGATTGCAAATGAATGGTGAAGGTGCAAACAAAACACATCAGTAACAAACAAACCACATCCAGTCAGTAGCTCACTGATAAGATGGTCAAAAGGTTAACTCAAGAGCGATCCCAGCGAGCCACAGACACTGGTAGTGTCACAGCGGAAGACGTTACGTGCACGATGTCACTTGTGGCCTTTGGGCTTCAGCAGCAGCCGACCTAATTAACCCACCCAGCAACACTTAATAAACATGCCTCTGAGTGTGTGTTTGCCAATATCCAGAGAAAGCTTAAATGGATTCCTTTCATTTAGTTGCAGTTTCACCAGGGAGGTTTTGGAAAGAATAATTAATCATATCACATTGTTACCATGGTAACATCATTCCAGCTGATTTCGATTGCACTGATTATTAATTATTTTTTCCAGGGAGTTTGCATTTGAGATTAGGCTTGACCTGATATGAAATTGAATCAGCCGTGGTTCTGCCTACAACAGACAGTATGTAGAGGTTCTAACTAATGGTGACTGCCTAAGAACGTTACAGCGACCGAGGAAAATAGTTCACTTTGTTCACTAAATCTGAATACAGATATGAATATGAGTGATTGATTCATCTGCTGACACGAGCGAGGAGTAAAATGCTGATGCTCTCTGGATAAGATCATTTATAATGTATCAGTACAGTGTGTGTGTGTGTGTGTGTGTGTGTGTGTGTGTGTGTGTGTGTGTGTGTGTGTGTGTGTGTGTGTACAGCATTTAGAATACTAAAAATAACTGATGACAGTGTGAGACCTAGTCATGACTAAGGCTTTGTGAGATGCACAAATGAATACAAAACATGTTGCATTTTTAATCCCTTCACTCTGGCTTCAGCTGTGTTTTTTTCATTAGTACAGAGCAAATTGGCTCAAGCCATAGGAATAAAACATTTATACAGTGAAATTCAATCAAATCCCTTTTCAATCGCACATCAAATCAGTTCTTATAGCTAGAATCATCGTGTTATGTCTCACATTTAATAGACATGGTTTCTACCATTATTCAAGACTTACCTGCTTTTTGTGTGCTCCCATTACAACTGCCAGCCATGGCAATGAATCTTTATCCAAGTACAACTGTATTTCTTTCTCTTTCTCTCTCTCTCTCTCTCTCTCTCTCTCTCTCTGGCTCTTGCTCTCTCCCTCTTCCCCTGTGATAAACTGATTAAAATTTTTTTTTTAAAAATGAGATTAAAACTGGAGAGTCAGATCTTTTGTAATATTACTGTTCCTGCAGTGTGTTGGTATTCGAGAAGAGAAACCGTTTTCATGGGATAGCTTGTTTAAAAGCGTGATACAGGATGTGTGCTTTTGCAGAAAACCACAAAGCTTTTTATGAGCACACAACTCTTCATTAGACAGAGAATAACATCAAGGTGACAAGTAATAAGACTGTGAACCTCTTTAGAGAATATGAAGGAATATGGGGACACAGATACTAGTTTTGATTTAATATAGAGCCTCAGATAAACACAACCAATTTCCAATTTTTACTTTAACCATCCTAAAAATCTGTTTTATTCTCTGTATTCTCTACAAAAAGGCGCACTTAGCAAACTGATATAAGCCAGTATCTACTAATGGTAAAAATCTCAATAATGTACCACACATTTTGTTTATTTAGTAGGGTACAAAAAACAATTAGTGTACAGAAAGAGTGGGGGAACATGTACAGGGGGGGTAGAAGAAACCACAGACGGCTAAAGGGTGAATTCCCCTTCTAAAAGAAGATACAACTGTAGCCACAAGCGATCGTACCAGGTTCTGAGGTTAAAGGTTAAAGGTTTAAGGGATGTGTGGTAACGTTCAAAGATTAGGTTTGACATTCAAGCTCCATACTGATAACTGGACATCCATCTAATGGCATTCAGTTATGATCGATATACATTCAGCTTGTAGTAACATTATTGCTAATGGAAATACTCAAAGCTGCCATTCAGGCCCCCTCAATGGATTTTGCATGAAATTGAATCTGAACGTTGTAAATAGAAGTCCAGATGTGGAGATTTCACAGTGATTTAGTCATTACATGAATAATTACATATAAGGGATAAGCCATAAGTAATAAGGCAACTGTGCAGTAAAGCTAATATCCAACTCTCTCATGTATAGATCATGTCTTGGTACGTATTCTGCATTTTACAGCTCGTCTCAAACCAAAAGAGTCATTGGACGATATTAACCTGTCAACATTTCCTGTGCATTTCATTGACCCATATGATCCTCATATGCTGCAGAGAAATGTGCAAAGATGCAACAACTAATCAGTCAAATGACCAGTGCAAGGACACTTGTGTTGTTATCCCAGCGGCTAATAGAACGGAGCTCAGGTCAGCTGTGAGCGACCACATCAGAAATACACGAGCGAAGTGACGATGACTCAAATAAATAGTGCGCATAAACAGCAAGTGTGATAAAATGGAGATTCTGAATTCAACCCAGGAACAGGAAGCTTTCAGTTTACCTAAGTTTGAAAACACACTGTGGACTTAGCTCCTGTGAAATGGCTGTCAGCCCAGGGTGGAGAGGCAAGTTAACCTGGAGATCATAGGCTGTTAACCCTGGGTTGAGTCGATGAAAAGCCCGTGTGACAGGCAATGCCCACAAACACTTATCACAACCACAAGTGATACACTGACTAATACCTGCCCCGATTACATGTGTACCAGGTTCAGAGCACAGTGATCGTTTGGATTCAGTCAAAAGCCATGATAACTGATCAGTGAATTCCCCTCCAATACTGAACAGCTTGATTCTCCACTGTTCCTGTCCATAAACCTACTGAACCAAACCAACCAATGTCAACTAATCAATATCAACAAGTTTGCAAGCTGAGAGCAGCAAAGTGGAGAGGCTCATCAGTGGTTTTTGACAGACATTTAGCAGGGTCATGAAAGGTCAGGAGTCTGCAGGTTTTCATTCCAACCAAACACTACAATACAGGAAGTCCTTTTTTTAATTCACACCATGCTGTTTTGCAGTTCACATTCATTTTTATCACCTGTTGGTTATTTTTTGTTATTTCCTACGTTCAAGTGCTAGAAGCTGCTCATCTTTAAAGATAAATAGCAACTTTGTAGTTTGAATAATAAATGATGAATGATAGAAAGTGACGACAAATGATGCCATGGGTCTGCTTTATCTGATCACTACTGTTTTATTCATTTAACTTCTCTGAACTCAGCACTACGCATGTGCAGTACCCATCACAACTGGCTTCCCACGGGCCAGTGACATATGACGTTATCCCACTTGGTTACTGCTTAGTAAATGCAAATGAATTGCAGTGACATCTTGAGGCCATTTGGGCGATCCACATCACTGACTGCTTTCATTTTTCTTCTTCTTCATGGTTTCAGCCTCAGCCATCCTCTCCAACAACCATCTGATACTTTGTAACATTAGGCTATCACAACACTGAGAGACTGATTTAAATTTTAATCATGCTTTCTGAAGCAGATTGAATACAGAGAAAATTTTGCCTCTTTTCATTCAGGACAACTTGTACTTTATGTCTTGACTGTGTCCTCCCTTTATGAAAAACAACCGTATCATGAAGAGAAATCCTATAATACAATTTTTATAATGTAATTTTAGAACAATACTATACAAATATTAGAGCAAACGTAAGTCGCTATATAGGCTAATATAGTATAGAAATATTATAGTGATACCATAGGAGATACAAACATTTTTTATATATATACCATAAAGTACAATAAGATCACAATGAATTCTATTATTATTATTATTATTATTATTATTATTATTATTATTGACTACCACAGACAGACTATAAGATCCTGTAGGAATGTTAGAGTGATTTTTCATTAGGGTTGTAAGCTGGATGGATGATTCATTTGACTTTTGTCGTAAAAGGCAATTTCTGTGACTTTTTGCTCCAGGCTGCTGAGTTTCAACTGGTGGTGAAAAATAAAACCTAAGTGTAACTTTAACTGAGTCGGACTTCCTGTATCTGTGCAGTACATACTAGGCGTGTCCTAACGCTCTCTTGTCCCGCCCCTTTCTCCGCTGCTGTCTTCTCCCGACTGCTGATGTGTTACAAACTCCAACCTTGAAGCCTGCAAAATGTTCACTTTCGGATCAAAACTGCTTCTACTTTTTCTCCTGGCCTTTCCCTGTGGATTAATATCCATCGGTAAGTTATTTGTTTCTGTGTAGGCGCGTGAAGTAGACATGGTGTAACTTTAGCTCGAGTTGTCCAACACTTCAAAAAGTTATCAGACAGCCTAACATTGACGTGGCATATTACTTTCAGCCAGTACTATTTCTCCATGAATGCATTGCTAACGTGCGTGCCTGAAAGTTATTGTATCCATAACGTTACAGGCCAGAGTTGTAGCTTATCACTTTTCCTCTGAAATAAATGAATAGGAATGTCGTCTTCTAGCTCGCGACGCTAAATAATACAAGTTATAAACCGTTTAACCTCGTGTATTCCGTGTAAAATTGGATTTGAACCGCCCTATTAAGTTTAGATGTGTTTTACTCAACGATAGCCTACTATAAGCTGAGTATGGATGCAACAACACACAGTGAAGGGGTCCCCGCTCCTGGGACACGTCACCATAGACACCAGTGGGTCACAAACGAGGGTCCGGGGACCTCCAGGCGTCCCTAGTAGTAGTAGTTGAATTTCACTATCATTTTATTCACCAGAAATGAGCACAATTAGGGAATGAATGAGAATGACTATTTTGTTCATGAGTATAACTTAAGTCAGGGGGGTCAAAGCACATGCCACGGAGGGCCAACAGCAGGTTTTCATTCCAGCCAAACACTACAGTACAGCAGTGAAATCACCTGTGTAGTGTTTAGTTGGAATGAAAACCTGTATATTCTTGGCCACACATTGTCTAGTTGCTTATTCATGATATGGACAATAATATAGTTCTGTCATAATTCTGTCTCCAAGTCATATCTAACTGCAAAAATGGGGTCAATGGGGCAAAGTCTCAGCAAATAGGGGTTTGTCTGTAATAGTCTACTGGTCTAATGGTCTAACGGTGGCCTATGTAGGGGTCCTTGACATGAAAAAGTTTGGGAACCCCTGCTTTAAGCCACTGACTGTCCAGGGCACACTTCACTGAAGGTTACAAAACACAATGTGCTGCTGGACTTGCATCAAATTGCATAAAAAATGAAAGGCTCACTCCTTTTACCAGGAATACCCAAATACAGCATTATGTTAAAGAAAGATATCACAGAATTTTAGTAGTATGTTATTCCTGTATCCTTGGGTAGTTTGATGTCCACCTTTGTCTCCCATAGACAAGAGAAGACTAGAGAAGAGTTTGTCCATTAGTAATGTTCATATATAAATTATTGGCTTGAAGTCGATTTATTCAAATGAGTAATATTTTGTATTTGTTGGTTCCACTTATTTATGACACTGATATACTCCAGGAGAAGAATGGTTGTGACTATCTGCTGCTGTTCATCAGTCATGCAGATGGGCAGACAAGAAATTAGGAATACGCCTCATTTATTGATTCATTTTAAATTGCATTTGAACTCTACTACCAAGAGCCATTTAAAACATCTTTTTAAAGCATTTCATTTCCTGATTGGTATTGCCTGTGCTGTCAATATTTATTCACAGAAGGATAATTTCTAACTAGTGTTTTGATCTTCCAACTCCATTAACAGATGATATGCAATGTACTTTTCTGCAGAGGACAGCAAGTTATTTTTATAGCGTTTTCACAGTTTTTCACCGCTTTTCACAGCTTCTCTCATTCCCATAAGTAATAAATGGAGTGTGGGCTCTCTCCATATCCAGCAGCCAATCCTCTCCTGGGGACAGATGAAACTTCCAAAGACCACTAATGTACCAAATAATCTATCTTTTCCGACCCAGGCCACGTTTCTGCCGACTCAGAGTCTGCTGAGGACGTCGGCCCAGATGCTGCAGTTGATGAGGAGGAAGAGGAAGAGGAGGATGAGGTGCTCGTAGAGGAAGATCAGATACCAAGTGCGGTATGTGTCTTTGATCAAATAGCTGCAGAACAAACCGGTTTGCTTAGATTTTACATACAGACAGTTAAATTACAATGTCATTTTGCGTTCACCCTCAGGAAACGGACGGCGACTTAGACGATGATGCTGAAGCTGTTGATGTAACGTCTCACCCTGACGCCGACACAACCATCATCTTTGTGACTGGAGAAGGTTGGTTAGCATTCATTCATTGACCTGTTACTCAATGTTTACAGTCACACCAACAACTGAGAGAAAAGAGGAACGTGTAGTAATGTTTTTTAATCTAATATTAAAGCATAAAGTGGATATGACATCCTGAGATGCTCTTATGTTGTATGTTTTAGTGGCTTATGAGATGTCTGATGTTGAACCGATGCTTTATTTGTATTATGTGTCTTCATCATCAATTCAGAGTTTCCCGCCAATGAAATCGTGAAGTTCCTGGTGGGTTTCACCAACAAGGGGAGTCAGGATTTCTCCGTCCAGTCACTGGAGGCCTCCTTCCGTTACCCACAGGACTTCCAGTTCTACATTCAGAACGTAAGCGGGCTCTGAAGTCGAATCATGCTCAAACGTTTGTGCATTCCTTGAGTTTGATGTGTGGGAAAGTCATTTTAAAATTCAATTATTTGGTTTGTTTTTTTGTCTGAGATCTACAAAAACTACTGTATTCCACTTCTCAAAGTAGAAAGAAAACAAAATTTATGTGGAAGTATAATAATCAATGGCAGTCCACCCAACACCTGAAACTCCTGTTGTGGAGTATTGAATGTGGCCAATATCCACTTTGTAGGCAAAAGAACAACAATTTTGAATGGAAAATATTTGTCCAATCTCATAACTGTAACCTAAATATTGAGTCTGAATAACATGATATAAGGGTTGATCAAATATATGCCACCATTAAGCCCAAAATAAAACAAGGGTTTCTATAGTATTGCACATTTGATTTTGATGCCATCACATGGATTTTGATCATTTTCTTTTCACTTTCCTAGAAGAGATAAGACAAAAACCCAGAATTACATTTCTATTTATAGTTTGTATTACAAAACAATTTACAGGAATATGGCTTTCTGTCCTGTCATCTACCTCATGACATTATAAAACTATATGTACTATGTAGTTCAAGAAGTCATTCTATTTTCTTAAAGTATGACGACAACATTTGAAATAATGTACTGTGTTGTGCAGTTCACAGCTTTGCCCCTGAACACTGTGGTGCAGCCCCAGAAGCAGGCGTCCTTCGAGTATTCCTTCATCCCAGCTCAGCCCATGGCCGGTCGTCCTTTTGGTCTTGTCATCCTCCTCAACTATCTTGACAATGAGGTAAGAACAATTTACATGATTTTAAGAAAACATTTGTGGTGGTGTAGAAGAACCGTCTGATGTTCTGATTTATGAAATGTCAAATGCGTCTTTAGTCAGTCATTTTGTTGGTTTTCAAGGAACAGTTCCTTAAACTTTTAAGAATGTGTTGCTTATGGCATTTTTTAACTAGTTGTGGGTAATTGTTCTCCAGGGCAATGCATTCCAGACTGCCATTTACAACCAGACTGTCACCATCACCGAGCTAGAAGAGGGACTGGATGGAGAGACGTAAGCATTTCTTCTGCAGGGTCTATGTTGTGTTGTATGATGTAAACATGTGTAAATATAGATAAAGATGCTACTTGTTTGTATTCTGAGGCCCAGATTCACTGAACCCAGTATTCTTGGGTCGATTTCTGTTCTCTGGTTAAAGGATTGATTTTGCTTTGTCTGCAGAATGTTCCTGTACATTTTCCTGACTGGACTGGTGGCGCTGGTGCTCTTTGGAGTGTACCAGGTCCTGGAGACGAGGACGGTATGTGTTTGTGTTTGATCAGCTTTGCTGTATTTTACATGTTAAGATATCTCCATATGTCAGAGGTACTGATCTAATATGAATTTAAATATCTAGTTGGAAGAAGGCAGTGAGTAATTGGTAAATGAAAAGGTGGTGAGGCAAAAGGGATTCTTGTATGTAAATGTACTGTATTTTGTACATGATGTTTTTGTTTTGTTTTTATTCCACCGCGCATATAGAGCAGCGGGATAGAGAGACACAACACCTCTAAGTTTCTCTGGCAGCCACACTGGTGCTTTATCTCACTTGGTAGGGCAGCAGACTTTCATGCAGGGGTCTCGGGTCCTAATCCCGAGTTTGGCAAATGATTCAAAACGTTTGACAAACGAGTTTGACTCTTGAACCCAGCGAGCACACAATGTCTACATGATGCTATCTGACATGGTCAATTTAAAAGATAGCACTTTTCCACCAACATACCAAGAAAAAAGCTACGCCCCACACCAACACTCATCTTTTAGGTTGATAACATTGATTGATGTTGCACACAGTCAAGAATAGGCCTAAATAACAGATCATTGATTAGGCCTATTCACGAACATCCATATTAGTGACTGTACAATCTAAACAAGTATGGCCCTACTTTAGGCTGCCACTTGTCACAGCGGCCCCAATAAGGTAACCTGCACCAATCTGGTCGCAGATAACCATGTTTGTTTCCATAAAATCTAAAACAACAGTTGGGATAGATTGCATATCTTGTGTTAACAAGGCATATGTCGGCCCTTTAAATCACCCCTTTAAATATGGATAAATGGAGACTGAATCCGCCTAATGGATAGAGTGGATTGAAAATGTGATGTGTTGTTTTTTAATTTGTGTTGTGCAGAAGAAGAGAATCTCAGTGAAAATAGAGAAAGGCACTGGTGGGATGAGTGATGTGGACATCAGCTGGATTCCTCAGGAAACCCTCAACGTCATGAGTATGTTTTATTTTTATACCCCAAGTGCAATGTACAATGGACTGAACCCTTTTCAGCAACTAGCAGTAATTATTACTGTATTATCTTCATATTCTTTTTTGTTTGGGTGGTGATCTTTTGCAGATGTTACTTTCATTTTCTCTGCAAAAGTAGCAACACTAATGGCTAATAATGACTTCCTCTCTTACAGACAAGGCATCCCCTAAAACATCTCCACGGAAACGAACCAAGAGGGCAGCTGGAACAGATCAATAAATCAGCCTGTAGCCAGCCATCATCATACTGTCTGTCAGACTTCCAAAGCTCATTTCCTCATTAGCCACAGTAACCTGACTCCCATTTGCAACTGCTCAACATTCCTGGAATCCAATTTCCAGCTCAAAGCAATGCATTTAATATGTTTGTATTGAGCGAGCTTCTCACCTCCGCACTCTCGCCTGCACCACCGGGGCTTTTAGGTCTGCAAGACCAGTGAGCATCCCAGGACTCTAGTGCTCCGGTCAGAGCGAGGCCATTCACACACACACACACACACACACACTCACACACGCACACCACTCCTGCTGCACAGTGACACGGCTCAACTTTTAGTTCACTTTGTAAAGGGATTTACCTTTTACCAGGGTGTGAAACTTGATAAAAGAAAAGAGTCTCAGACTCAGTAATTGAATCACCATGTTAACTCTGTGAAAAACATGTGGGGACGTGGGAGACACTGAGAGAGCTGGAGACACCTCCTCTTTGCCTGTATGCATGCTGTGAAGTCATAAAGTTACATTTAAGTTTATTGGCATTTTATTTGGATCCTTATTATCTGCCTTACAGGGCTAAATGGACTGAAATGGACATTATGACTTCAAAACCCATGTGTTCAAATGAGATGAACCCTCCTAACAAATTCCTTTCCCTCAGGTATAGAAACACTTTTGTGCCATATCAGTACTGTATTGGCGGTGTCCTGCAAAGACCTTGCATCAACAAAACGTAGATACGATTGGTTATTATTTTTCCCACTGATACCCATATATTTTTAACATTCAGCAATATATTTTCTAGGGTTTGGACCGGTTCCAATATGATGGAACATTTGCTACATGTGGGGGGCGATGGCAGCTGCCAGTTACAATACAAATTAAAAGAGAAAGTTGGTGAGGTTTCTGCAGGACACTAACGATGCACCGGTTTTGTTCTCCTTTCTGTTGTAAGAAGCTCAGTGGAGCATCTTAAACGTTTATTCTGTTCAAATGGTGCAACAGGATCAATTATGGCTTGTGGCCATACTGTCAGATTGCATGCCATAATTTGTGATAAAACGTTTTTTCAACAAGAATAAAAGGCTGAACAAAAGGGATATTTTGTCCAGTTAGTTGTTCTCTTGCCAGCATCATGACACATTCTGTCATCAGGGAAGGGATGTGAGGAAGGATATTGAGAGATGTTATGTTTGACATCTGAGCTTGACACATTTTGATTGTCCAGCAGTTCCTGCTTTGAAACAGTCTGCAGTCAGGTGCAAAAAACCTTTGCTCTTGTGAAAATATAATAAATAATGCGTCAAACATAATTATCACACCAGATACGTTTCAAGAAAATGACAACTTGGAAACAGGATCATTGATGTCCATGATGTCATTGAAGAAAATTAAGAAGAAAAATGACTTATGGATGTTTTTCCAAAGATTTTTTGTAAATATCAGGATTTAGTCAATATTTTGATGTACATTTCTTCACATTTTTAAAATCCTTTTTAATAGTTTTCATCTTTTTAATAAATACATTTTAATATTACATCAAGCAAACCAAAATGCAACACTCTCCACACTTCCCAGACTGAATACTCTTACTTCGATATAATCAAGGATTACAGCTGCTCTTCGCCTGCTGCTTATGGCGTGGAAAGTACTGAACAGGCCAATGCATCACAACGCTATCCTATTTTAAACTAAAAGCAAATAGGTAGCAAATGGGCTGTAGACGGATAATATTGCCTGCAAATGTCACAGCAAAATTATGATGTATGAATAATAGATAACCTAACAGCCTATGGGAAGAGCGTGGGGATGCAAGAGAGATAGAGATTAAAAAAAAAAAAAAAATCCACAAAGTACGATAAGGTGACTATACACTCACCGTTGAACAGCATACACACACTTCAAGTCCCTGCAGGCATGTAGTGGGAGTATCGTTGTGATTGTTCATTAGGGAGGTGAGAGCTGTCCGGTGCTGGAGGGGGGATGAGCTCAGCGCGCACTGGGGGGCAGGTAACGTCAGCAGCCGGCCGGATCAAGGCAAGACTGCACACACACTAAGTGCTTATCGCCGCTTAATCACTGATAGACTGGCAGAGATTAATAATGGCTAGTTAATTAGCTCTGTATTATAAGCAGCGATATTATTCCAGTTCATGAACGGCTTGGTCGGATCCGGTGGCTGCATGGATCGAGGTGCCCTCCGCTTGGCTTGAAATGGGATATGGGATTTTATATGTCGACGAAGATACGAAGATTTTTTGCGTTTGCCTTAGGTAAGGTATTTCCAGCACCTCCATGTTTTCATTTGGACTACAGTCCACTTTGGTTGGATGTCAGAGGGAACTGAGTAGATCTGCCCTGCTTAGAGCAGCCTAAATCTACATCTTCCTACATCCAACATGCATTCTTGCCATGATTACAATCTTTCATTTATTTCCCTCATTGTTGCATGATGGGAGTTGATCATTTTGCATGTTATGAGACCTGCCGTGGCCAGTAGCTTGTAGCACACCCCTCG
Source organism: Centroberyx gerrardi (assembly GCF_048128805.1). Classification (NCBI taxonomy): domain Eukaryota; kingdom Metazoa; phylum Chordata; class Actinopteri; order Beryciformes; family Berycidae; genus Centroberyx; species Centroberyx gerrardi. The sequence continues at coordinate 22,526,537 of NC_136001.1, read as the reverse complement.
GCATTAGATATTGGGTGTCTATTATTACTTGCGTGATGCTGTACAGGCTTTTGGGAGATGCAACATTCAAAATGAAAACCAATAAAGAGGCATGCCTTTTCTTTATTACTAATGAATTTAGCAATAAAGAATTCAATTCATTTGAAACAAACCTCATACAGAGTGTCGTGGTTTCACAATATTAACGTGTTTTAGCACTTAAATTGGAACTGAATCACATGTCAGCATTACTTGCCTGCCATGTGGAAGATCTTCAAATCGGCTGCAGTGACACTCTGACACAACATCTGCCATCAACCGCCCACTTACATCTGTCTAAATTCAATTGCTACCTCTGACAAGATGATGCTTTATCCAAAACTACAGGTATTTGTGAAAAAGAGGTTCAGATAACAGCAATTGAAAATCTTTTCATTCACATGTTAAAAGACAAATGCTTGCTATTGCTGATTACATGGACTTAACACTGAAAACATACTAATCAGTGAGGCATTGAATAAAATGTATGAGAATAATTATTTTCTCTACATACTCCTTAAAAGGTCACAAGGCAAGTCAGATGTATTTGTAGATCCCATTTTACAAAAGATTGCATGAGCATAAACATGATCATAAGCAGTGGGAAGTGGGGGAAGCCCTGTAAGGAGAAACCCTGCAAGCTGAGAACCAGATTGATTGAAACTGTTCCCTGATATATTTGGCAGATAGGAAAAAGAAACACCAAATGGCCTGCAATCCTCTGAAGGATTCTACAGAGCCGATGCACCCGTTTCTGAATTTGAACTCCCAAAACAACAAAGGCATTTGATAACCTTGTTCTGGCATTTGCCAGGGAGACACTGGCACTGATTTGTCTGTCAAACTTGCTGGTTCAACAAGGGTCTGACATCACATGGTGCCTGTAGGTTGCTAAAATAAGATGTGTGTCACCTGTATGTGTTTTGCAGTATTCCTGTCCCTCAGTGTGTCAGGAGGCTCAGCAGATGTGAAGTGTGAGAACATTTATAAGGACTTCTCTGATTGTGTCCTGGAGCTGGGAGACAGCATGGATAACTATCAGGAGAACGTGACCAGCGAGAGGGGAGTGGAGGCTGTGTGCAGGTGACAATAATGCATTTATTATTATCAGTTTGAGAGAGTGTGAATGGCATGCAGCATCCATTTGTGCACACTGGACATCAGTGTTTGTAGTGTAATAGAGTCCCAATTGCCCTTAAAACAGGAATGGGCAATCATGTGCTATGGAGGGCCGAGAGCCTGCAGGTTTTCATTCCAACCAAACACTACAGGATCTGATTTCACTGATTAGCACAACTTCAACCAGAGAGGACAGAACTAAACAGTGAAATCAGCTGTGATAGTGTTCGGTTGGAATACAATCCTGCATACCCTTGGGCCTCGATGGTGCGTGATTGAAAGCCGCTGATCTATAGCGCTGTGCACCGACGTCAGGTTTTAATTCTGTTCATGTGAAATAATGCATGGTTGACTGGAATGATATGGGAAGATATGGTGTCTGTCTGCATCTCATGACAGAAGACTGGAGAGAAAAAGAACAGATGCCGTAATCTCCGAGGGAGAAAACAGGAATGAATGGTGCTGAAACACTGAGCCATTGTACTAAATAATTTATGACTTTGCTGCAGCAGTAATGAAATTCTGAGGACATTTTTGTCATTGTTACTGCTTGCACTCTACCACCCCAGCACAGTATATTAAAGTAAAACAAAATTACACATAGGCCTTCTGTTGAAAATTGGCCAGCTCCAATATCATCACTGATATTGTATCACTTTCAGATGCAGTTACCATGGTAATTAAAGCTCAGTTTGACTCACTTGAAGCCACCATAGTCATCTGAGTGATAGATTATTGGAGAGCAAATTAATCCACAACAGCCAGTGCATGTCTGCAGACTAGATAGAATGAATTGTGAAATGGCAGAGCGCAGTGTTGATCCGCTGATCCTCTGTTTGCCGCAGCCACTGGGAGGCTTTCCACACTTGTGCCCTGACAGCGCTGTCCGACTGTCAGGAGGAGGTGGGCTCCATCTGGGAGACGCTGAGGGAAGACTCCAGGAAGATACGTTTCCAGGGAAGCCTGTTCGACCTGTGCAGCCCCAGCTCCTCTCCCGGCCTGCGCTCCCCGCTGGCCGCCCTGCCCCTTCCGCTGCTGGGCATGCTGATCATGGCTGGGCCCATTTGGTCCTCAGCATAGGTGGGGTGGGGTGGGGTGGGGTGGGGTGGTGGTTGGGTGGTTGGGTGGGGTCCTCTTGAGCACAGCTGAAACTTAAAGCCAAGGATTTAATTAGGCAGAATATTTTATCAAAGATTATTTAGACACAGAGCCATAGATGTCTGTGGCAAGCCAATAGATATTTTCTGTGCTGAATAATGTTTGAAATCCTCTCAACTACTTCAGCTTGATCTTTCCTTATGCGTAGAACCTGATGTTGTAGTTGACAAAATTAAATTTCGGCCACTTTATCAGTCCAGGCAGACTTAAATAAACACTCCACGTATTCTAGGGATTTCAAATACAATGTGACCCGAGTCTGATCAGCACAAAGTCTACAGTCAGACTCTCTGGGTTACAATACCAACATGCCATGTATATTATGGTATCACAACGGTTAATTAAGAGCTACAGTGTATGTTAGCACCAAGCCACAGATGTTAATCTCCAGCGAGTTTGTATAAACACAGCCTAGCCATCGTAATGCAATTATCACACTATGAAAAAACATTTAAAGGGGCAGTTCACTGAAAATTATAGCAGTTTATTACGTATCTCAGCTCACACTTAGCGCAAAATTATAAACACTTAAAGAAATTCACTCTACTTGAGTTATTAAGAGTCAATAAGTTTGAGTTTGCCGTCGACTTAATAAATTAAATGATGTAGGTGAAAGAATAGTATGACCCTGTCAGGAAAATAATTCATATGTAGATACAGCGTCAATATCTAACAACCTAAAGACCGAATACCGAATACCAAAAATTAATCTGCGAGAATTAATTACACCAATGGTAACAACTAAGAAATGTTGGGATGTACTATGGGTGAAATGCCCCTTTAACCTATTTCAAATTGTGGGAATGTTTGTGTAAGTGACAATCAAGCCAGTTGTATAAAACTTGACCCTCTGTCCCCGACTCAGCCCCTATGGCTGGTGTTGCACGGCTGCTATAAAAACACCAAAAAAGGCATCTGACACACAGCATCACACCTTCACCTCTCCAGATCCTCTCTCACTCTCTCAGAGCTTCACCCCATGCTTTGGTAAGTCTTACACTTTGTCAACCTGCTGACTGGTTGATGGGTGTGATAAAGAACATATGAAGTGTGAATGTTCAGCGTTATTTCATGAGTTTCTGTCCCATCTTGTGTGGAAGTGTTTACCTGCAGCTGATTCAGTGTCATTGACCCATACACACATTCACAGTAGGCTACACCAAGTACTACAATAACTCAATGTGTCCTATACACAGACAGATTATGGAAAGGTAATCCTTGTAAGGTTATCCTTGTATAATGAAAACTCTGAATTATCATACTATATGCAGTATTTAATACAAATGTAATATCACTTTAAACAGCTATAATTATTCTCACATGAAGTCAAAATAATACACAATAGCAAAACTAAGAGCAAAATATCACCAAAATAGTTATTTTTATAAAATAACCATACAATTGCTGGAATATTAAAATAGCATTTTAAGTAAAGATTTACCCATTAATGTAATAATTGTAAAATTAGATATTAATTCAGTATAATGCTAGCAAACCAAACAAAACACAACTGCTAACTTCCATCAGTAGCCCCAATTATCTGTTTCCTGCTTTCAATTGGTCCAATCTGAAAGAATTTAGGCTTGATTCCCCACAAAATCCATTCTGGTAGACTTGTGCGTTGTGCATCAACAGCAGCAAAGAGGAGAAACAGAAGTATGTGGACAGAAAGCAGCTCATGGGAGCTACAGACTGTAGCAATAATGATTGGTCTCATCACAGTTCATTTGGCAACATATTCAGCCAATAACCCATGTGGGATACCATTAATTATAATAATCTTTTATTCACTATGAGCTTACTATTAGGTTTGAATTTTACTTACAAAAATATGAATTCATTACTATTACTGCAATAAATAAAGTGAAATCACATAGAATTGAGGGCAACTTTAATTGAAATAAGTGAGCAATAGTATTACTTATGAAAATGACCTGTTTTTTTTTTGTTTTGTTTTTTTTTTCAAAATTGCGTCACCAATTGCATATTTTCTGAATTACTGATGATCTACATAGGCATTGTCAAAATGTTGAAGAACTCTGTGGGCCTGAATATTTTCAGTAATCTCATTCATCACAAATGCATGATTATTTTTGTGAAACAGTACTTGAGACAATGGACCTTCTATTGATTTTACCTTGCCCAGAGGTACCTACTGTACAGTAGTATTGATCTGTGCATGAAGTTAGGCTAGATCCTCGGTATGATAGCATTCTTTCTTATCCAGATTCATTATTCTTCCCATCAGCATGTTTGTACTGGTTGTTTATAATTATTTCATGTTTCACAAGTGGTAGCATAATGTCATCCAATGTGTGTCCGGTGGCAAGTGTCAGAATAAAACAGTTGTAAGTTGTTCTGTCCTCAAAGCATGAGCAATATGTACGGTTAATTCCTACAGAGGACTCTTTTCCCTTCATATGCTGTTGAAGAAAGCATGAAAATGATTGCATTAAGCGTATCATAAGCATTATATCACAGGAACTGATTACAAATGATGGTTCAATCACTGAAAGAACTTCTGAATGTAAAAATAAGTTCAATACCAATGTGGTCTCTACAGTTTACCAATAGCAAAGCACACTATTTACAAGAGTCTGTATAAAGCATTGTATCGCAAAGTAATAATGTGTTTGTAATAATAAAGCACAAAGTTTAAAATATCCATTGCCTGTTTGTGTAGACTACACATGCATTCCCTTGATGAAAATAATTATGATAGCCTTAACCTAGATACACAAAGTAGTGGAATATTCTTCAAAAAGAAATGGGTCAGAGAGAGCAGTAAGTCCTCTGCGTCACAACTCATTCACAACAGCGTTTCTGTTTTTAGTCTTCCCTGTAGCAAAGTGTTGATAATGAGAATCGCACCGAGCATTTTTCAACTCGTTAGCGCACTCCCATCTGTTCCTTTCCACCTGGCCACTTACCAGAGAGACAGTGGTGGGATAAAATGAGGGATCGGCGCCCAGGGGGGAAAATCTCAAATGCACGTTTGTGGCGTGAGCCCCTCATTAGATCTCTCTCTGACAGTTTGAAGTATGAGCCAATTATTCTTCACCCGCAACTGCCTGACACTGGGATGTACACTTTTTTTTTTTTTTTTTTTTTTTTAATCGAGATGTACTGGAAGTGTTTTAGTATATGACATATGCACACTGGTGCTTTAGTATGTTTCAAATCAGTGGAGGGGATGAATATGAACAACCGGAGGGGATGAATATGTACAACACACCACACACACACACACACCCCCCCCCCCCGTGAAGCATAGAGATGGGTGTTGGTCAAGTAAGAGTTAAGAAGGCCTGGTCATAAAATACAATGCAGCACCTGTATATCTGGGGCTGTTTCAGGTCAACGAGTCAAAGCATTCCATCACTGAGTTCTCTGTATTTATTAAACACATCATAAAAACTGCTTAACAGATGCTTTATAATTTAAACTTATGTTAAAGAGCACACTCAAATAATAGGTGATGCTGGCTCCAAAAAGTTCTTGTCCGAGTTCAAAGTAACTTGGAAATATCAGCCCACTCAACATAATGAAGTACTGTTAATAGTCCAGAAAACTGATTTCAAACCACTGCATAGTCCACATTTTCAAAGCTACAAAAGGTTTTGATGTCACACAGTTGCCACACAAAACGTGAAGGAATATGAGTAAGTGTTATATGAGCTGTAATACTTGAGGCGGACAATTTAGAAAACTTCTTTAAGCCGTGACAGAATGAGTAAGCCAAAATCGTTCCAAAAACCATCAATGCTGTAAATGATCCTAGACGCAACTTGACAAGTCACGTCTCCATAAACAGTGCTAGTTTTTTTTTTCAGACACACAGACACATCCTCTTGTCAGAATACAGCTGGTGGCTGACGGACAGACATCCCCAGAGTGGCCACCTAGTCTGCATAATACATCAAGACATAATGCATAATGCAGAGATGCTTATGCTTATCACAATGCTTATGACATTGCAATGTTCAAACTCTATCCAGAAAGGCAAGAATAAGCTTGCTTTTATACTTCTGACCCATTATGTACTGAGAATATAAAAGATACCTCTCTTACATTCAGGTTTACACAATGATGTATATCAGAAAACTATACAGTACAACTGTTTGAACACTAAACACCACAATTTGTCACCTAACATTCAACTCTCAGATGCAGATAAGAAAATTATTAAAGCTGCACTAGGAGACTCTGCATGTTGGCGGCTCCAAATGGCAGCAGAGAGGAAACCGTTGGAAAAATCTGAACTTCAATACCCAGAAATCTGGCGATGCGACGTCAGTAAGCTGCACACGGCACGCTCATGTTTTCCAATCTGCCCGTCTGTGATGCGATGGGACCAGAGATTTCTTGTTGGTGAGTCCAGCTTTCTCTGGATGGAGCGCTCACTCACTGCTGTTTAGGGGACAGCTTGTATTTTTAGATTTCTCACTTCCTGTGGGGGGAGAAGTAAACATACCCGAAACCAGAAATTCATTTGGGCAAATGTGGTGAATATACAGGGACTCAAATAGGGGGAATGGGACACTCTGAGATCTAGTTTTGATGAGACGGGTGTATTTTTACACATAAAAACTATTAAATGTTGCCTAGTGCAGCTTTAAGCTGAATAGTCAAAAAGCAATTATATCTATGATCATTCAGGTCCAGATAAAGATGTCAACTGAAATCTTATCTTATCTTAATAGGCTACAGAGTAATCATTGTCCAGTGGTAGATGGGCAGTTACGAATAAATAGTTCAGTTCATCCATTGTTCATCCACTTGAAGAGGTGTACAACTGTCAATCCAACATCTACGTTATTGCAGCTTGCCTTTCCATTTCCTTTGTCAGTAGTGAAAAACCTCCTCTGACCTAATTCCTCAGGGGTTAACTGTCCAAAGAGTTTTAAACGGGGTCAGTGTGGCGTCGACGACAAGTCAAAGGTTCGACTTCGGTCCACTATTGACTGGGATGGCCCTGAGTTCAGTCCGCATGCACAGGTACTCTCCGATTACAGCCATCAAAGCCATGCAGGCTACATTGACGAGCCACCAGGACAGAGCAGCTGGAAGATGAGCATTATAGATCCAGCAGCCGATCATGTGGAAGAAATGCACGGTGACGGTGAAGTCCAGGCACTGCTTCCCTCGACGGATGAAGAACCACAGACCGAGCGCGCTGATGGAGCAATGACACAGATAGGCAACATTATCTGGCATGCTGTAACCACACTAATTTAGTTTTCAGACAAGGTGGTTGTAGATACAAAGATAACCTTTCAAAAGATTACATCATATGATGCTAGAGCAATAGGATTTTAGTCAGAGGTGTCATGGCTCTTTAGCCATGCAGAGAGAAAAGTGAAACGGAGAAACAACAAAAACACCATTTCTTACCAGGTAAGAGAGTTCAAGATGAATGCCATCATTGAGAGCCTGCCCTGCACTGTTGCAAATCCAAGGTTCTGCAGATGTAGAGCCAGGATTTAAGTACCATTAAGCTGGTGTACAAACTTGGCACAAAGAAAGGAGATTACACAAATACAGTTGACCATATGACTTACTTCATAGCTGAAGATCTGGTCCAGTGACCGATTCGTTTGTACAAGGCTGTCCACTCCAGCCAACCACAGACCCAAGAAGCTGTAGTAGATGCACTGCATTAGCACAATCTGAGACACAATAAGGACTGGGTCCCAGATGTAGCTACGGAAGTGACTGGCCATTGTAGTCTGTGCGTTACACTTAGAGGCCCAAAGAAAGATGTTAACAGCTGGCCTCTGCAGTTACTAGCTGGCCCCTCCAGTGTGAAGTGTGTATGCCTTCAGAATCTGAAACATAAAACAGACGTCACATTTAATGAAAAGGCATAAACATACTATATTTTATTTCTTGAGTTTTGCCTCTTGGCCCAAGAGCTTCATTATGTAAACATATCACAATAGCAGCGCGATTTCAGCTTTTAATTACTCTGAAACTGATGTAACACCCCTGCAATACCCACGAATACAGTGCATTACAAACTCAGCCTGTGCATCTTATTGTCATGCACCATTTACGAGAGCTTTATAAATGTTCCACGTGGGATGTTTAAATAATGTGTAAAATAACTGAAAAGAATAACTTAGCGCTAATTATTTATCTATAGCTATAACTACGGAAGTGCTACAACTGAATTCTGAGCGACGTAGCTAAGTGCACGGGATGCTTGAAAGGAGCGGAGGACGAAACAGGCCCTTCTCACTGTTAACATGTAATATAGTACTTCCATTATTACCACCCTTATGAAATATGGAGTACAGTGTTAGCTCTGTATAGTTATTGAAACGTAATGTCAACAGCAATCACTATAGGACTCGGAGCACACTGGCTAACGTTAGCGTTAGACAACAGCTAACCTAGCTAGTAGCTATCCACTGTTTGAGGATGGCGAAGGCTAATCAGCCATACAACTCTAGCTTTGTAGCATCCCCTTTACCCACATCTCTACTAGCCTATTTGCATAGCTACATAGAAATGTCTGATTACATTACAACAGCCGGACAATCTCGTGGAAGACCATTATCCAAAGCTTGCTGTGACAACCTCGATTCAGGAGAAATAAAAAAAAATACAAGAAACAAGGTCTTTACATTGATTAAGGTCGCGGCAACAGCAACATCATCAAAGTTCCTTGACAACAATACGGAAGTCCGCCGTATAACCGCGATGGGTCTAAATTAGCAAGATTGTTTTCTTTAGGACTAACAGGCAAGCGGTTTCATCCAAACATCGAAGCAGTAAAACGGAGAGAAAGTAACCCGTGGAATAATCCGAGGTTCTAGGGAGCCGCTTCTAGTCCCTTCAATAGTTTACTGTTTTCAGCCTACTATACCTTCTAACAGTAAGCCTTGCCAAAACAAGCGAGTAATCACAACGATTCTTCTTCCCTGAATTCTATGGTGTATCGACCAACTTAGAATGTGCATAGCGCCACCTGCTGTACCGGAGTGTGCAGCACCACAGGTAAATAGTTCTAAAAGGATTGTTACCTCCGTTTCGGTGCCGTTTGATTGTTTGTTTGTTTGTTTGTTTGTTTGTTTGTTTGTTTGTTTGTTTGTTAGCAGGATTACGGAAAAACTACTCTCCCGATTTTCATGAAACTTCGTGGAAGGGTGTAGCATGGGCCAAGGAAGAACCCATTACATTTTGGAGCGGATCCGGATCCGACTCACGAACAAGCAATAATAGCACGAACCTTGACGGAGGTCTGCGCTCTCCGAGTGCCCTTCTAGTTTATATTGTCTTACCTAATCAAAGCCCAAAGGAAAAAAAAAACGTGTACACTCCCAGATCTTGTCACCCACGGACTGGAACACCATATGAAGATGTACAAATTCCATCCCCGCCCAACTTCATAAATCTTTTCAAATGTATTTTTCTTAATCCACGTAGTTTCGCAGTAGAGCGCAGACCCATAAAAAGGTGCAAACCAACGGTCCAAAGTCAAAATAAGTACCGGTAATCATGAAGGTTGCACACTTCTCTCCATATGAAAATATTCATTTTAGATCACCAACATGTTTCGGCATATGCCTTCATGACACCCTGAAGAAGGCATAATGCCGAAACATGTTGGTGATTTCATCTTCTTTTATTCTATGTTCTTCAGCAAGATAATTAGGCTACCACACTAGGCTTGTGTATACTTTCAAATTGCTTTAATCACAGCGATTGACCCGGATAGCAAATTTAAGTTGTCACAGTTGATTTTTAAAGTAAAATACCACCCAACCGAAACGATGGGACTTTGGGTCTCAATATGCGTTCTTGTGTGTTCTACCTTGACCAAAAATGACCGTTCCTGGACGGTATTGTTGGGATTACCTCATATCATATTGTATCAAATGTCATGGCCATGTTCAGAGGGGCGGAGACTCGTACAGAAAAGTTAGTGATTACATCCGCCACAACCACTTTTGCCTTCATCGCCAAACTTCAGAGATCTGCGTTCAGGTAGAGCGATTCTGTACTTTCTTCGGCCACTGGTTTGGGATCCGACACCCGTGGGTGCAGGTGCAGGATGCCACTGGGGATTTTATAATATATTCTGCTGACAGCTCGCTGGTTTGCAAGAGTTTTGACTGTGCGGTTGTTGTTGTGCGCTCGCGACCACTTGAAAGCGGTTAGGGGCTTCACTTTTCCTGGACTGACCTCTGACCCAGTTCTTCTTCTTCTTCTTCTTCTTCGATTTCGGCAGTTTAGACCTTACGAGGCGTAATGCTGCCAACCACAGTTCATTAAAAGAAAACAAATTAAACTATTAGACCCTCTGATACAAGCCCGTTAAAAGCAAAAAGTTTAGAACCCTCCTCTCCAGCAGTTGATGTTCATCATGTCGACCAAGCAAAGTTTTTTTATTAGGAAATTCCCAGCTCTTCAACCTCTTTGAATAGTTCCACTTTTTGTTTTGCATATTTTTTGCAGACCAAAAGAATATGAGATACTGTCTCGAGGAGACCACAGTCATAAAGACCATCAGGATGTTTTCCTCCCAGCTTCAGTCCACTATTTAGAGCACAATGCCCCAATCTTAGCCTGGCAAGCCGGACTGAGTCTCCTCTCTTAGCCCCATGGATGTGTATGAGTGATAATGCCTCTCCCTTCTCTCCGAGCTCCAAATGTTTTGCCATTCCTTTAGAAGATCTTTTATTCTGCTGTGGTATTCTACTGGGCTTAATAGCAGGGCAATGTCTGTTTTCCTTTTCTAATAGCTTTTTACAAGTTGATCTACTCTTTCGTTTCCTGTAACTCCCATAAGGCCTGGGACCCATATGAACCCCACCATGCGGCCCATTTTTCCTATTCTGAGAAAGCAAATTATGATTTCATTCACAAGTTCAGGGCGAGTCCTGATAGCACAGTTCTTTAAAGACATCTGCCAAATCAATGCACAGAACCACACAAGGTAATATAGCTTCCTCAACCCACCATAATTCCCATAATGCCATTAACTCAGAGGTAAAAACAGACACTCCGTTGGGGAGACGCATACTCTGATGGATTTCAAGAACAGGCACTGAAAATCCAAAACCAGATTTATCTAGCCTGATACTCAGACTGAATGGCCATTTCGTCACTACTCCATCATTCATTCATTATTATCTCTGAATCACTCGACAAAGTCTGAAAAGTGGGCAGGACGTGATTCAGGAGTCTGCATGGAACCAGGATCAGCTTTACCACTTTCAGGATCCATGGATCCATGGATCCATGCGTGTAAATCAGAATGCAAGACCTCAAATTTTGCTGGATATATTTCTCAGTGACTTGACCTGGATTTTCTACTGCTTCTTTGAGCCTGTCAAGGAGAGCTGGATCAATTTCTGGTTCTGCCGATAAGCAATAAGGAATCAGAGGCCAGGATATCTGCATTACATGTACAATAGTGGATTAATTCAAGTTCAAAGCTACAGCCCTAATAATTATAATAATAATTCCTCTTCTCCTTCCCTAAAAATTCTGATTAAGATGAAAAACAGCATTGATGAAGAAGTAAACAACCTCAGAACTACTAACTAACCAGGGACAATGAGGCACCATCAGAGACACCTTGAAAATAACACTGTCTTTTTGCTTAGTTGGCCTATTGTAACTGCAGATGATTACTTCTGTCTAGGAGCAACATCCTATCACCTTGATTTCATCACACTCTGTCACTGTAAACTGTTGTTTGACTGCAGAACAGCCTGAAACTCTCTCTATTGTTACTACAACACAGTTTGCAGTTGGCTGCAACCATTTGGTCCAGAGTATAAATGACTTCCCTGTTCCATTATTCTCTGAGTAGCTTACTTTCTCAGACCCACTCTGTGTCTGTAAGCTGTATACTAGTATACTATTAAACACTCCACTCCAGCAAACTATGAACTAAAACGATTTTGAGCGATTTCCTCAACAATTCCCACATCTCATTAATCAGACACTCAGACGTTTTGATCATAACCGCAAAGTTTTATCCAGTAGTGTAGTCCTAACTTTATGTGTCTTAGCTACAATGTAACCTGCTAAGACTCACCTGGAAAAAGCCACATTCACCAGGACTTGGCTAATAATATAATGGTTGCACTATCTTCTGTCTTTCTTCTGACACATTACTGGGCAGTGAAGCTTGCAAGGCAAAGGTTAATCTCTAACAGAGCTGCAAGCTTTTACTAGACAAATCTTGCCAGGCATAGTGTGCAGTTCCACCTTTGGATCAATTTTAACTTTTTTAATTTTTAACTCTTGACACCTGATTTTACCTGTGTTTTTTTAGGGTGGGCTGACAGACCATGAGTGTGACAGCACTACGGAAACTCATAGAGATGAGTATGATATCGGGTGTCAACATATATGGGAATTTGGCACATTTACGCCACTCAGTGGGTAAGAATTCTGCTTGTTTTCCATTGTGTTTTTCTAATGGATTATGTTTATGTTCAATCTAATTTGACTCAAAGTGAAACTGCTTTTATAATTCTGCAAGTCATCCTCTTCTGCTGTTCTTACATGAAGCTGCTGTTTTGATGTACTGGAACATCTGAGATAATAAATATTTATCGTTTTGCTCATAACCGCTGATATTACAGGAGTGAAGTAATCCCATGAATCACTTTTCTAAACTGAAGTAGTTTATAAAGTCTGAGGATTGCCCTAGTAACACACATACAGGCACACTGTAACTCCACAGCATGATGTAAACACACACGCACAGACACCTCAGCCCTGCTCTCCAGCACCAGTGGTGTTGGGTTGGTGGATGCATTTGCCATTAATGATTACCTGTAGTATATATTTAGTTATTTGTGTGTTTTTTTGTACGCACTCGTTTATTCTGTTGACTGTGGCAACTTTATGGTTAGTGAAGGACTAGGTGCCAGTCAGACAAGAGAGTGCTCATGTGTATCTCTGGTACAGACCAGCTGTTTTCACATTGCTATGCTTACTGACCTGCCTTTGTGGCTACTTTTACCATTACTGTGCTGTCTGCTGTTACAGGTAAAACGATCACTATAACACATGACCCTGAACTCCCCCTCAACCCAAGTGTCACCCTCCTTCCATCTGGCTGCAGATACAGATCCTGGATCTGTTTAATAAATAACTCACACTACTTAATTATTGTCTTAGTAATGCCAACATGTCTGCATGTGCCGTGGACGGTGCCGCTATATTCCTGTGCTTCCATTACATTGGAGCACAATAAAGTGTCTGTCTGTCTTGGTAATGCCATCTTGTACTTTGCTTTTGTGTGTTTCTTTCAGTAATCATATCAGTCAGACATACAATTTATTCACAGTATTTTATTTGTACAATGTCGGGACCACATCCATTAATCCTTTCTATCATTTCCATGTGCATCCACTGTCTGTCCACTGTGTGGTACCATCGAGTCCCCACATGCATGTTAACTCCTAACCCTGCAACAGGAGGGGCTCCTCACAAAATCCTTAACACAGAGAAAAACAAATATAAAAGCAAATTAATTCAGTGAAATATAATACATTAAAATAAAAAATAAATTTGCCTAAAAACAACTCGGAAAAAGCTAAACTTGCAGTTTTAGATTTTCAAATTTCAAATTTTTATGGGAAGTTTCAGATTGAGTCGCTTTTAATGGATCACAACTGGAGGTGCTCTTGATTTTCCCTGAAAAACTAAATCCTTCTACTCAACATGTTTCTATCATTTGAATAGGGGTTTTCTAGTATTCTTCACTTACCACTGTACAGGATCTGATGCAACTATCCTTGAGGTTTCATAATTTGGGGATAAGCACCTGTAGAAACCCGGCTTGGGTGTTGAAGGATAGCTGGGTGGGTGAAAGCAGGTCTGTCATTGGGGCGAGGGTGGAAGTAACTAATTACATTTACTCACATTACTGTAATTGAGTAGCTGTTGTGTCAGCAAAGAATAGTTATCTGTTTTTACACATTTTGTAGTTTCTATTTTTTTACAACTAAAAGAATCTAGCTTGAACTCTGTCCTCATTGCATGGGAAAGATCACATCTAACAATCTTCTCTTTTCTAAAAAGTAACTCGGTAACATTTACTCTGATTACATTTTACTTTTACTTAAGTAAAATATCAGCAAAGTAATAGTACTTCTACTTGAGTAGGACATTCTAGTACTCTTTCCACCACTGCATTGTGGTCAGCAGATGGGCGCTTCCCATCATCACCAGAAGACTCCACAGACAGTTCAGCCGTCCCAGAACCAGCCTCCTTAATCCCCTATCAGCACTGACTAGACCTGTGCTCACCTACAGTGACCTCAGAAAGTATTCATCCCTGTTGAATTTTGTGGTGTTGCAGCCTGAATTTAAAATGGATTCAACTGAGATTTTTATGCTTTTATGCTTGCTCCTAATTAAAGCCATTTTGAATTCAGGGTGCAACACCACAAAATTCAGAGAAATGTCAAGGGGGTTTAATCCTCTCTGAAGGCACTGTACATCACACTTACATTACACCTACACTTAGGCTCACACTTAGCCCGCAGCATCTCCCTAAATCATTCCCATCCTCACTATCAATGTCAGTAACAGTAGGCTAATGGGAGGACTGGCCCTCCTGGCTTGAAATGGCCCGCTCAATAGTTCACAAACCAGAGTGCAGCACCAGTCTACACAGAGACGGCTGACACATCTCACTTCAAACAGCCCAGTCAGCAGTACGGAAACGGCATTGTATTAGAAAATAATGGCCAGAACTATGTAAAAAATGAATTACACCAATAACTGGTTACCATAGCTATGCCATCATATCATAAATTGATAAACGTAAAAAGAATTTAAAACAGAGTTTATATAGTATAGTATAGCAGAGTTTTCAGAATTACCAAGGGCCTGGTCAGCACAGGAAAGCAAAGAGTAAAATCTATTACCGTCAATAGAAACATAAAATTTGAATAAATGTTTTGATCAGTGAACAATTCCTCTCTTGGATCTGTATGTCTTCTGATACTTCACATCAAATCTGATACTACATTTGAAATCCACTAAAATCTATAACTGTTTAAAGAGCTTAACATCACCAGTATGTTCCTCTTCTGACCTCAGATGCGGTGCGGTTGGGGAGCAGCTGCAGGCCGGCCCCGCTGCTGACAGCCTCACTTGCTCGTGCGATGATAGACGATCAGATCAGCATCACCGGGCGCTCCCTGCCCCCCCACTGGCCGGTCACGGCGTGCGCACGGATGCACAGCGAGGACGGAGACCTGTGGGAGGCGTTCTCCCACTACAGCACAAACCAGAACGGTGTTGTCGACTGTGAGTCACACTGATGTCTGTAGTATATTCATTGTTAGGGAGTAATGGATTACATGTAATGCTATTGTCATTTTATTACCAAAAATTGACAACAGTAATTTGTCATAAGTGTCTCACATCTCTGACATTTTGATATTTTACAAATAAATAGCTACACAGTTACATCTAAATACTAAAGGGAGATTTGAGCCACTAGAGAGAGCAAGTATGTGTGAATCTCTACAAAAATTCAATGCCAGGACTTTACACATGACTGATGTCTTTCATTTTAACATGGCCATTTATCCGCCTGAAGTTTAATAAAGTGTTTGTAGGGTGCAGTTGCTATTTAATCATGGTTGTAAATGATGATAACAATTGTCAATTTAACAGAGTACATTAGCCGAGTGAAATTTTAAGCAGGCTGTTGGTAATCTTGTGTTTCAGGTTGTGTTTCTTGTCCTTCTGTCTCTCTGTCCCCACAATAGTGTCCCTGGATCATTCGGTCGGGGGTTCATATGTAGGCTGTGAGCCAATGGGACTGTTCTGGGGACTGCAGCCTGCTCCTGGGGCAAGAGAGGGTTTGAGGTAGGTAATAAACATGCATACTGAGAGACTGTGTTCAGATCTGATCTCTCTGGGAGAATTCAAACCTGTGGTGAAAAGCTTAGAGGTCGACTCCATAAGTTGCTGCTGTTTTGCGTGACTAAATGTCTTGGCTTGGACTGCTTGTTCGTATGGACTTTATGGACTTGAAGGACTTCAACTGATCTCTTTTGTTATAAGCTATTGTTATTTTTATTTGATGTTTTTATGCTTTATATTGTTTTATGTTGTGTGTGTGTGTGTGTGTGTGTGTGTGTGTGTGTAAGATTTATGTCTGTCATTGATGCTGCTTTTCTTGCTCCCCCTCTTGTAAAAGAGATCTTGTATCTCATTTAGGCTTTCCTGGTTAAATAATGGTTAAATAAAAAGTTAAATCTATCATTTGTGTCAACAAGCTCAACTGTTGTTACACAGTTACACACTAATCAGTACAGTTGAACATTATGTATTCATACTGTAGATCCTGGCATTTTAAATCAATTGTTTTCAACAGGCTGAGGAAAAAAAACACTGAGACTCCATACGTAGTGCAGGTGTCCTTACTGGAGGGCCACGTGTCGCCCAGTGAGAGCTTCAGAGAGGGGCAGGGCAGAGAGCTGGCTGCCTTGACTGTGGAGCGCTGGTACATGGCACCAGGCGTCAGGAGAATAGAGATTCGCCAGAATGGAATTGTGGGGACGTTATTCTTACCCACCGGTGAAGTATTCATTGACTTACAAAAAGAGGTGATTTAATTTGAAGATTGCCACTGAAAGGTGGAGATGCTAACTGGCTGTGTTCCTCTGCGCTGCCCTCCAGGCCCGGGCCCCTTCCCCGCCATGCTGGACCTGTGGGGGATGGGTGGAGGACTGGTCGAGTACCGCTCCGCCCTGTTTGCATCCAGAGGCTTCGCCAGTCTTTCCCTTGCCTACTTTGGGCACAAAGACCTACCCGGCCCACTCGACCGCATCAATGTTGGCGATGACTATTTCAAGGTAAAATGAGTGCAGTCTTCAGTTTGTCCTGCTGTTTATTTCTTTCTGCAGCATGAACATGTCTCACTTTCATTTAAAACAAACTCACATTCTACTAAATCATGTTGTCGTTCCCTCAAAATATCCCATTTGTTCTGTGCGGACAGTCAGCGTTCCACCTACTTCAAGACCATCCTCAGGTCTGTGCGGACAGAATTGGGATCATAGGTCTCTCCTTTGGAGTCTACCTGTCTCTGCGAATTGCCACGCAGATGGACGTCAAAGTAAGTCATTCAATCTCAATGAACTGTTTTCTGGACCTATGATCACTACACACATTGTGAAATTGCACATTTTAATTTGGAATGAATAGGTCTAAAAATGACTGTACTGACATAGAAAGGTGATTGTGAAAGTCATTAGGTTTGATAGAGCTTAACAAACATAGCATGAAATACCTGAGATTGACATTCACAATGTATGTTCTTCTTTTCAGCCAACCTGTGTGATTTGTGTCAATGGTCCAGTGGGAAATGTCAACAAGGTCACAGATACTGATGGCAGGACTGAAAACTTTATTGGGTAGTAGTAATCACTGATGGAAATTAAAGATGCTACCTCTAGTATTTTATTATTAATGCATCACTGTGAATTTATTGCTTGGATCCAGTCTTGTTAGTTGCTTGTTTTTCTTTTCAAATTCATTCATTAACCACATGACTATGAATGTAATGGTTCAGGGAATCAACAGGGGTTTCTTCTAAAGAGGCAGTTGAGTTGTGTAGCCTGTGTCTACTGTATGTTCCCACATGATTAAAGCTATACTTTGCGGTTTGCTGATTTGCCGCCTGTTTCAGGAAAGCAGGCCCAAAGACAGCTCTGTCAGGGTTTGAACTGATAAATTCAAAATGGTGTTTGCAATTAACAAGCAAATGTGAGTGAAAACAAGAACAAGTAATTCATAGGGATGGATCCAGGCAAGTGAAATTCCTTGTAATGTCACATCATTAGTTGTTATGACACATGCCAATGCTAACAGAAAATGACTATTGCATTACAAAAAATAGCACCACAATCACAGAATTTCTTGAATATCATGGAATTGTGAAATCATAGAATATCAGGGAGTTTAACAAATGTGTCACTTTACAGGAATCAGCAGAGCAATTTAGTTCACCAGGGCCTGGGTGAGCTAAAAAAAAAAGGTTTATTAAAAGTACTATTTAAAACTTTAGTCCTGCTGATAATTATGTTTTTTCTCTAGCAGTAAGGTTTTAAAATGTTTTTGATTTTTGTGCATCTTAAATGATGAGTAAGCTATGGCTAGTCTCTGTAAGGAAAACCAGACTCGTATCTCTTAAGAACATTAGTGAGCTGAAAAACAGCATCAACATCCCAGGAGGGAGGACAGATCTGAAGGCCATGCATTGACCATAGTTATAGAAAGAGACAATTATCATTTTAGCTCAAATCCTGCATTACATTCATACTACTACACTAGCCTGTGGCTTCTACTTTAGTCTAACTATCTAACAGAATAATAATTAAGTTATTCTAATGATCTAATGGAGTGACCCAGTGAAAAATTGTGCTGACTTGTCTGGAATATAACCTAGGCTATCAGTTTGCAATCTAATCGACACTGTTCAGCTGAATCCCAAATAGTAAATGTGTATTTCTGAGGGTATTTTCAAAGATTTTCTTGAAAGACTGTGCTGACATACTCAAAAACAGTATCAGTTACAGTTTCCTGTGTTGTGTTGTTGTTGCTTTCAGTTACCAGAAATATTGGAGCTTTGACGAACAGGGCTATGTCAGTTTCAAAGACGTCTCCTTGCCCGCTAACTTCACCCCTGAGAACAAAGTTAAGGTAATGTGACGGACCTAAGAGCCTCTCTGCCCCCCACCATACACACACACAACAAAAATTTCCATGCAGTTGAATATTGCAATTTTATATCAATGAAACAAGTTGTGTTCCAGGATGATCTTGTGTGTTTTTGCAGCTGGAGAACCTTTCCTGCCCGTTACTGTACGTTGTGGGTGAAGACGACCTGAGCTGTGCAAGTATAGAGAACGCAAACCAGGTAGACTAACCAGGTTTCACTTTCCTTTTTCACAAGGCATTGAAAGCACTGATGGTAATGCTGGTTAAATATTCAAAGCAAACCATAGGCTACCTTTATCACCAAACTGGCTAGAATTATATTTTACAGTGATTTATGATTTGTATCCTTGTTCGTTCAGTTTGCCGAGCATTTGACTTGTCCTGATTTCACAAACTTTATGCTTTAAACTCGGATATACAGTTAGTAGTTCTTGCTGCTCTGATGGCCTGTGTGTTGGTCATCAGATCGACGAGACCCTGAAGGCTGTAGGGAGAGCCCAGCTGTTCACCCGCCTGTCGTACCCGGGCGCCGGTCACCTGATTGAGCCGCCTTACTCACCCAATGCAAGAGCCTCCCTGTGGAGCGTCAAACCAAAGAAATGTAAACCTCTTCCCAGCACTGCATTCTTAGTTTACCCAGATCCTGTCACATTTTAACTGTGAGACCCTCCATGAAAACGAAGTCATAATAACATAGTGTGTGTTTCTTATGCCCGCCTGTCTTGTCGTCCTTGTAGTCATCACTCTCTGGGGAGGTCACCTCGCGCCCCACGCCGCCGCTCAGGAAGACGCCTGGAAGAAGATGCTGGGTTTTATGGAAAGTAATCTGTGTGGGTGAGGTGATGTGGAACCAGGCTTCGAGACAGAAAACACCATTTCGTAAATTTCACTGTGAAATGCAGGAATCTTCCAAGTCCTGATATCTGTATCCATGTATGCTGATATGCATTTTTGTGAGCAGGTACGTCTTTTTTACAGGCAAAAGACTTGAATTAAAAAAATAATGTATTGTTTACTCACAGATTAATTTACGCCAATTCATGCATTGTCTTTGTTGATACATTTTGTTTTATACACCAAGCCTTAATGGTGATAATTGATAGACAAACCCCTCACTCCTCTACAGTCTACATTTAGCAATCAGCTATCGAGTAAATCTAGTAGATTTGAATTACAATCTTCTCAGACAACTTGCAAGTAGCAAAGGGGTTCTGGCACAATACGGTAATAATGATAGCTCATATACACAAGAGATAGCACTTAAGCAAAACAGACGCTCTTTTTAAGTATTCCTCAGATTTTTAATGTGTACATGTGGAAACTAATGCTGATGGTAACTGGGGACGAAGAGGTCGTGGCATGCTGATGTGACCATGGCAATTAGGGCAATGAACTCCTGGAAGTCGATCTCCAGGTCTCCGTTCTGGTCCAGGTCTGCAAACAGCTCATCCAGAGTCTCATTCTCCTGGATGTTCTGTTCGGCATAAGTGGAACAGTTGTAGCTGATTGACAAGCCATTGAAAAACAACACACTCTTCAAAGGAATGTGTCACTTTATACGCATCCAAGTGTCTGCACACATTTGTGTTACTTTACAACACAACATGCGTTAATAGTGACACATTGTTATCCCAAACTAGACATGCACATGCTGAAAATGACACATCCTGTTTATGAGTGCACATAAGTTGTTTTTATGAATTCATGCAAGATCCCATGAGCATGCCATTTTTTTTTTTTTGACACATTCAGATCCACAACTTAGGCCTACCATTATGAAGTGATTCATCTCGTTGTTGATAAGATCTTTCAGCTCTGCTTTCTTCAGCTTGCACTTGTGACCGGAGTATTTGTGGAACACGCGGATGATGGTGACCATAGCGCTCTCTAGGTCTGACATGCTTTGCTCCGACTTCTGTAACAAACATGGCTATTTTAGTCATTCAAATCAATTCAAATCAATTCCCAATGTATGATCAAATTGTTTAGCTCTATTCTCTTAAATTACCATGTACAGCAGGCATATACTTACTATCAGGCTATAGTAACGATAAAATGAAGAATTGTGTAAGAATAGATTTTCAACCACTTATCACTTATAACCATAATGAAAATACATGCAGTTATTATCACACAACAGTGAGGTTTTTTACCTGCATTTGGAGAAACTCCTCTTTCTCGTGTGCGACGTGTGTGTGAGGACGAAGTAACTGAGACTGATCGCTCCTCCGGCAGTATGTTGACTGCCTCGCCCAGTACTGTTAACATTAAAACTATATTGATCAACCACACGAGGTTCTTCATTGCCCACACTGTGATGCTTAATGCATGCCTAATGGATACTAGTGGTCAAGGGCTTGACTGAAAACCATTTGCTCCTAAAATGTGTCATTCGACTGCGATCAAGTTTCTCCATTTCCCCTGTTTTGTGTGTGTTGTCGTGCATGTGAACCTCACCATGAATGGATTTTGTCCCATTTAATGTGGAAAGCAGACACACTTCCCATTATTGTTTAGAATATTACAGTGTCTGAGAGGGCCCAGAGCGATTATCGGCGGTAATGGGTACATTTTCTTTTAGAATTGTTTAGTTTCTTTGTGTTTAGAATTGATAAGTACCATAGAATAAAGATAGAAGACATTTCAGTATAAAAAAAATCAATCAAACTTTCTGTGGGTTCAGATTCTGTCTTGATGACACAACAGGGTCAAGTTTTCTGTATATCTCTGGTTCCTGCCTTCGGGAGATTTGTTCATCTTCACAGAATTGATTGGACTATCAAAAGCAATAGGAGTAACATGAATGAATAATTGAACTGTGTGGTATTCCACTTTAAGGCAAACTATAGTAGTTCACTCCAAAATGTCAGTTGAAACTCCATTGAGTTTTGTCGGACCACCAAACACACATTTAGACCCTGTAGTTCTCCCAAACTATTGAAGTTAACAAGGCCAAAAAAAAAAAGCCTAAAATGTCCATCAGTGTCTTCAAACAGCTCGTGCAGCATAATCCAAGTGTTTTGTAGCCAAACAGTCGCACTGTTGGTCCAAAGGTCCAATATCACGTGCAAACTCATGTACAAACTTCTCATGTACAAACTTCAGTGGAGTTTTGACTGACATGGGGGTGAGTAGATGGTGACTGATTTGTCATTTGGGGGGTGAACTCTTTCTTTAAACTTACTCAACAGACATAAAGTCAGGGTTACTCAGTTACCAGACTATTGTTACCTACAGTGAAATCTGACACTGGGCTAATGATGCTCTTAATGTAATGTAACACTAAATAGACCAGAAATAGCATTTTAACTAGTTCCTCCCTGTCAAATGGCCCAAATAATGTCTAGTGTACACTTTCTTATCAATGACTACCATTAGGTAACTGAAAAGCTATGGGTAGCCTACAGACTGTGAGGTTTGCCTCAAATGCATTTTCTTTACTAATGCTGAGCCATGCAACCTCTGTTTCCCATTAGTTTGCATATTTGCTATCTGAGGTTATGCAGGCGGAGGTGCTGAGGTTGCCATTTCAAATGTGGCTCCGCTGTTAAAAGTAAAGAGCTTTAAAGGATTTAAACCTTTGTATTTAAATGACCTCTTTATAAAAAGTGGTTATAATATAGCAGCAGCCAATGCTGGGTGCTCACTCAAACACAAACACAATGTCAGCCTTAAATTGTATGCCCAATACATAAAAACTACACAGAACGCTGTGCACTGCAGAGGTGTCTGTTTCCCCTATCAGTTCAATTCAATTCAATTCAATCCAATTCAAAAGAGCTTTAGTGATTTTTTTATAACATTACCAAAGCATGAAACAAAATAGATGACAATAAACATATCAACAGTCTACGAATATAGTGTCTCTCTTTCATTCTGTTGATTTGTTTACTGTAGTTGTGAAATTTAAGTCTTACACTGATTCACATCATGTGTTTTTCTCATATTTATATCACCCTAGTAGACTTCAAACTACAGAACACAAACCGTGTCCCATACGGTTCAATCCATAGTAACGATTAAAAGTATTGAAGACCACACACTTTTCTCTTGTAAAAGTATTTATGGGACTATATTAACAAAGTGTGCAGTTCTCAGCACTTTATTCTATTTTGTGGACTGACGACCTTATAGAGTGCATCTCTTCTCAGTTTTAATCAATCTATAGTACTCAACATTTTCTCTTCATTACAGGACAGGGAGGATTATCAACACTAAACACATTGGGTTTCTGAGTCTATTGCAATATACCAATGAATGCCCATTGTGTAACAACATGTAGTCAAATAGAACTATTACATATTTACAGTCTGTGGCCTGCTCATAGGAAGCCTTCTTTTGAGCACAAACTAAATGACCATCAACATTTTACGGTTTACAGTTGAGAAAGTCATTATCTACAAATCATGTCTGTTCTTTGTTGAGCAGTATCTACTCAATAAAAGGAAGGAAAAAATATAGGAATTATATTTTTGTAAAAATTTAACTCTTTTTGACACCTTAGCTGCGATTTTTCACGAAACTCCCACAATCCTCTTCTCTCATTAATAACCGATCCTACTCTGTGACTACACGGATTACCGGTATGACTGATATTTGCACTTTTACAGTGTGTTTTGAAAGTATTTTAGGTAGGTGGCTTGCAAAACCAGCTGCGTGGGACCGCACGGAATGTGTGTGTCCCCTTTCCTTTACCTTATTCGACGTATGTACCTTGCCCACTCGTCCTTACCCGCCTGACTCAACCTTGTATTTGTCAGCCTTGATCTGAGAAACCGTCCGCCCTTCCGATAGGAAACTCGTGCTGACGTCATGAAACCAAGAGCAGGCAGATCCCAGTTTTAAGTAAGGGCTTTAACGTTACTGTACCACGGTACATCGTCAACTGGCACGCCTATTTACTAAATTATCCGCGTTTGGTCACTTCAGAAAGGTAAACACAGCTTCCCGAGAGAAACACAGACGAACGGCGGCGTACGAAAGGACAATAAGCAGCGTGTAACCTAGCTTTTGGTAAGGTTTCAGTCATTTCACGACTCTTACATTTCTCTTAGGTCCGTGCTCCGACGTTTAAATTCCTCTGCTTTGATGTTTTCACCAAATTAGCCCATGAACCCTGTTCCTTGGGATATTATAATCAGCATGGAATCACCACTGACAAGACTAATAGGCGTTAGAAGTCAGGACAACTAATGTAATGTTATTTACATTTCATGAAGGCCTGTATGCCCATCCCTAGCAAACATTTACTATAACATTCCTATAATATAGCGTGACTGTGACACTCAATAGTGATTTTATAGTGACCTTATTGTGCTTTATGGTGTTTTTATCTCTTATGGTATCGTTATAATACCCCTATGAGGACTTATAGTTTTGGTGTGATATTTGCATAACGTTAGTTTCTTTCTAAAAATGTATTTTGGGATTCACTACAGTGCTTTTCTGTAACGTTAAGGGATTGAAGACTGCAAATCTGTCAGGCGCCCCTTTGTCTTTACCAGAGAGACATTGTGCTGTTTTACATGCAAAGACTCAAAGCCACATCCCTCACAGTCTTTTTTCAGAAATGCCCTATTTTCGTTCTGAGGCTATAATTAGCTAAGTACGTCTCTGAAACTGTGACCTGCCACACCTCTCTCTCTTCTCTTCTCTCTCTCTCACTTCTCTCTCTTCTCTCTTTTCTCTCTTCTCTTATCTCTGTCTCTCTTCTCTTATCTCCTATCTCTCTCTCTCTCTCTCTCTCTCTCTCTCTCTCTCTCTCACTTCTCTCTCTTCTCTCTTTTCTCTCTTGTCTTATCTCTGTCTCTCTTCTCTTCTCTCTTATCTCTCTCTCTCTCACTTCTCTCTTCTCTCTCTCTTCTCTCTTTTCTCTCTTCTCTTATCTCTTATCTCTCTCTCCTCTCATCTCTTATCTCTTCTCTCTCTCACTTCTCTCTCTTCTCTCTCACTCTTCTCTTTTCTCTCTTCTCTCTTATCTCTCTCTCCCTCTCCCTCTCTCTCTCTCTCTCTCTCTCTCTCCCCCTCCATCTCACACATATGTTGCCCCCCCCCCTCACTGTTTTGAGAAAAGTCCCTGTTCCTCTCTTGGTTTTAGGCATGGCTGATCTGCTGAGGCTGCTGCTGCGGGTGGCGGAGAAAGCAGCTAATGTGGCTCGGGTCTGCAGGCAGGAGGCTCCGCTCTTTCAGCTGCTCGTGCAAGAGAAAACCGGAGACGACAAAAACAAGAAGTTCGTCCAGGACTTCAAGACTCTCGCTGATGTGGTGATCCAGGAGATGATCCGCCATGATGTGGGAGCTCAGGTAGGTCGACTTAACAAGGAGGAGTTAATGGGAATGTGTTTGTAGGGAATATTGTGTAATTCTTTAATGTGGAATGTCTGTTGGATTTTAATCATCTCCTGCTCTTCTCTTTTGTCCAGTTCCCTGAAATGATTGGCTTCATACACGGAGAGGAGTCCAACAAGTTTGAAAATGGGCTTGGTAATTACTTTGTATTATACTTTGAGCTCTATATGTATTTGGGCAGCAAAGCAATGCTAGCTGGTGTCTCCCCATACTCTCTTTATTTTGGATGTGAACTGCCTGCTTTAATTTGAGGCCATCTTCAGTCATATGCACAGCCACAGTATTTGGATAGGTTAGGATTATATTCACTGAAGTAGTCATCTCTAGTTTGTAATCAAATATTCTTACTAATGACTTCTAGATGCCTGAAACACACAACCATCATCAGACTTTTATTATTTTATTTTCAGATGCATAGGTCGGGTTAAATGGCAGCATGTAAGCAAGAGTCAAAGTTATCAATCTAGCTTCAAATCTCCAGGCTCCTGCAGCAGTTTCACAATCGGTTACATACAATTTAAAAACTCGAGCAGTTTTTCTCCCTAATAATTTTTCTATTGACCACTACAGGAAAGTAAGAAGGGAGAAAACAAATTGCTCAAGTCATACATCCCAGTCTTGAAGCTATGCAGCAGACGCATGATGTTTCAACACTGGATTGATGACATGACTACAGCTGACTCAGAGAGAAACTGAAAAGGAGAACCGGACAATAAGCTATATAAAGAATCTGGTGATATCTGTTGGCTGCCAACATATAGCAGCCATTGTCCATTAATAATTTGTGACTACATAAGAAAAAATACTTTATTATTGAATGTTTATAGCCTTAAGTCTTCCAAATACACTAGAAGGGCTGTAGTTGTTTATCTCTTCATTAAATATGGCTGAAAATACCCTTGAATAAGAGCTAAAGATCTGCACTTGAACCTCATTGTCATGGTGTCATTTTACCTCCTTTAATAAGAATATAGAGCCGAAACATCAGTGTGTCGCTGTCTAAATATTTATGGAGCACATTATAGAAAACATCTAACACAAGTCATCTACGCTCTGTCGCAAATATGCAAAATCGAATGAAGACTTGATGCCTGTTTCTCTCTCTCTGCATCACCCAGGAGAGAGTGTGACGGTCACAGTGTGTGTGACAGAGGAGCAGACCGCTGCACTGTTGGCCTCAGTGTTGGACGGTGACGACACAGCGGCATCTCTCCTGGCTCGAGCCATTCACCAAGACCCAGCCACCATAGAGACAGGCACCGAGGGTCTGAGCGTGCCCCTCAGCCCCTCTGAGCTCGGCATCTGGATCGACCCCATCGGTAAAAGGCTCCTTATTCTCCTCTCAGCTGCAATGGATTTATCTTTGATTTCATTCCAGCACACTGTGGGTTCAGCATTGGGTATCAGTGTCAGACCTCATTTGGAAATGTATTTGTCTCTGTGGTTTTTAATGAAGATGCCACCAGCCAGTACATTGACGGTCGCGAGGAGGTGTTGGAGGAGGGCCACCTGTCTCCGTCCGGTCTGCACTGTGCTCTGGTTCTGATCGGGGTTTACCTTCGCAGCACAGGAGAGCCGGTCATGGGCGTCATCAACCAGCCGTTCAACTACAAAGATCCAGCAGGTGGTGGGTGAGTAAAAAAAAGCAGCATGTGGCTGTCACACAGAAACATTTCATCATCTGTGACTGCCCCCAGGAATGATGTCATACTGTCTTAATCATACAGAAGTGTTTTGCAGTGAGCTTCTCAACATTAGTCTTGAAGTGAATTTCGCATTTGTCATGGTTCTGAATAATAATAATAATTTACTGGCTGGTATTTTGGTAAAAATCCTGTATTTTCTGACACTGGTAAGCTAGTCCCCAGCAAAGCTTGTTGAATATTTAGTTAATCCTTCCATGCTAAATCAATATTTGCCATTGGCTAAAAAAAATAAAAAAAATAATTGAAATTCAAACCAGGGATTCGCTTTAAAGGATTAATGATAATCAAATAATTTCTATGTGCATTTAAATGTATCTATATTAGCTATGTGGGAATTCAGCTGTGCTAAAGTAAAGAAGCAGCAAGTTTTCTCCCTCAAATGCTTTGCTGTAACTCAACTGGAGGACAGATAAGGAGAAGAAGAGGAAGAAGAAGAAACTTTACAGTTTAGATAGTGCTTTACAGGAAACTATTAAAGAAATACATGAATCAACTGATCTATCCCTATATCTCTATGTATGTGTGCATCAGTATATGCACTGTATGTACGCATTATCGCTCTATCTGTATCTACATCTATCTCTGCATCTCTTTCTCTGTCTCTATCTCTCTCCTCTGAACAAAATTTGAAAATGTTCAACTCAACTCGCCACTGATTACCATTTGCGTTCATGTGCTCAACACAGCTGGACAGGGAAGCATTTCTGGGGCGTGTCGTATGGAGGAGTCAACTCCTGCTCCATCTCCCGACCCAAAGACAGACCTGATGGGAGTAAAGGGGGAGGAGGGCTGTCGGTGGTGCTGAGCTCCAGTGAGAAGCAGGTAGTGAAGGAGGCCCTGGTCCCGCTGTGCGGCCCAGACAAGCTGATGTACGCCTCCGGAGCCGGCTACAAGATCCTGTGCGTCATTCAGGGTCTGGCTGACGTCTACGTCCTCTCAGAGGGGAGCACCTTCAAGTGGGACTCCTGCGCCCCTCACGCCCTGCTCCGGGCCCTCGGAGGGGGCGTGGTGGACCTAACCAAGTGTCTACAATCCGGTGCCGGGACAGAGGGTCACCGGGCAGAACTGGTCTATCACCAGCCCCACACCGAGAGTCAAGGGGCAGACCGCTGGGCCAACCAGGGCGGCCTGGTGGCGTATCTAGACTGTACGCTGCTCCACTCTGTTATAGGGGGGCTGAAAGGCAAACTCTAGTTGAAGAGGTGGAAGTAATGAGCACAGGCTGAAGTAGCTACTGTTGCTTATATGATGATATTCATATTTTCTATTTTGGGGGAAGGAGAGTTGGAGAGCGGTTGGGTTGGGTTGAGGTATTTTTATTATCAACAATGCTGTTCCATTTTTATCATAGATATATATGCAATTGTAAATACGAGAAGATAAACATCAGACCAGGGGCCTGTCTCACGAAGCAACATTAGTGGGTTAGCGAGATAACTTTGGGCTTTACCTGGCGTGGTGGCTCACTTTATAGTGGGGTACATCACCATGGTAACTGAGGCTGCAGCGCTAACCTGCTCCGGAGCAGGTTATGTTCAGGCTATCAGATCCAAACATATAAAAAGCCAATCACCTCTCTGGAAAAAATGGCATCACCACTCCTAGGGGATCCTGTGGCCCTGGGTGCACAGATATTAAAGACCAAACATTTTTTCTTTCCCTGATAATTTATTGGATCAGAGATATAATACATGTTTGTAGCATTTCCAGGCCATTTGTCCACTCTGGCTATAAAAGAGGGATTCTGTCAAATAGCAGGAAGCTTACATGCCCACTGTGCCTTAATGACAGGACAGTGATAAGCCTATTTATTTACGCATTACACCATCTGTAATTTTCCTCCAGCAATCCTCTCTAGTCTTGGCAGCAGCAGCAGTGTTACTTTTCACTGTTACAATGTTGTTGTATTGCTCATATTTAGGCCTATTCATCATAACAGTTTGTTGTTCTTGAGAGGAACATAAATGTTAATAATTTACTTTTCCCCCATACGTCCCACTTTTACAGTCGGCAGCATGTTAACATAACCCCACAGCTGTTCATAGTCTAGTTTATTGCTTTTATTGTTTTATTATTTTTTTATTGTGTATTTTTATATCCTGTATATGTACTTGTATACTGTTTCATTTTCCCTGCTGAATCATTTTACTTTTGCTCCAGGGTGATCAATAGTGCTGTGGAGTTGTCCATGTTGATTGGCTATTTGTTACAAGTAGTCCAGGAAGCCAGAATTGATATAGTTTGTTTTTGTGCAGCCAGCTATCGCAAAGAGACCCTGACTATGTTGAACGTGCTTTGTGAGACAGACCCATGGGCCAAATAATATTTGCAAATACTGTTTAGCCTGTATATTACCAGATGGGTGGGGCTTGCCACATAGGAGTTTAGACAATCACAATGAAGAGAGTCAATTTTATTATAGATTTCTAAGACTGACAACTGTGACTGACAGCAGCTGTGGTGAACGTCACCCATCTGGTCGACTCCTCCACGCAGGTTAAAACAAACAAAGATTTACTTGTGAATACTCCTTAGCCCAGGCCTGGTAAACATTTATTAAACAATGCTAAGCTTTGTAACAGTTTCTCTCCATGTTACATAAAGGAAGGTTATCAGAGTAGTGAGAAGGAAGTGGAGCACTCACTGCTGGACAGCTGAGGCTTGCCTCACTGCCAGAGATAAGGCAATGCGGCATGGTAAGACTGCTTTGGACCGGTCTGAAGGAGTTTTGCTGAACCTACAAGAATATTGTTCGATGAACCATTTTAAATTCTAATGAGTGAAACCACAAGTGTCTCGCCTCTAACCTAACCTCTAGTGGGGTATAAATGAGGCAAGTGAGTGAATAAGACTCAAATCAACCAGTGTCCAGGAATCTGCACCTCTCTGAAACAACTCCTTTTAAGGAGCAGAGACATGGACATGCCCTGCCCTCTTTCCATGGCCATAGCGCCATTAGTTAATAAGGTCAGAGAAGGGAAAAGCCATATGAGGTAAAACAATGACTCAGAGAACCTTTTTCAACGTGGGTTTACAGTAAAATGAAACATTAAGGCAATCTGAAGGAATAGGACCTATGCAGGCTAACAGGCTCCTCCTGAGGGCAACAATAAGGATTCTTATCAGGATGTTTGCTGTGTACATATAGTGTGTGACCTTACTTTCCTAGTCATTGTATATGTTTAAAATGGTATAAGTATATGCATCATTAAATAGCTGAGAAATCATCCCTTGTGATGTGTACTGAGCAAAAAACAAAACAAAAGTTGTGCATATAGGAAATCATCTTTATTTTGAAAACCAGAGTAAGCGGGGGAAAGAAACCCAACGGTGAAATTTTAAAACTGTTTGCCAACCAGGCAACTCACCCCCTATTCCCTAACAAAATGGTACATGTACTTTAAGTGTCCTGCACATTAAACCCTGATGATTGTCAGATTTTTTGCAATACTTCTGCATATTCTGTTCAAACTTCGAAAAGAAAACAAAACTGGGGGGTGTTGGCTCTTCCACTGAGTTAATCTTCTTGGACTTGCTTACAACTGCTACCTTAACCAAACAGCACTGAACATTCTCAAGTCAAAGCGGACATATATGGAAAGCACTGCATTCTGCCTAAAAAAAGTTAAAACTAGGGGTCCACAGCTTGGATACGAACTCCACAGCTTGGATGGAATTGAGGCCTAATCGAAACCCTGAAATGGACAAACAAAGCCAATCATAGCCAATATTACACAGTATTTGAAAATTACACAAGTCATTGAAAAAAAAACAAAAAAAACAAATCAAATGTACCAAATGTGTAATATTTTTGATTTTGAATGTCTCAAAGTAATTTGTAACTGTGCATTTATACTGTTTGGCCTCCTTTAGTATTAAGTGGCTACCACTTACATCCATTTTCCTACACTGCCACTGACCAGCAACATTAATCTGAATTTAAATCTGTCCCTTCATTTTAGCCATCATAGTCCTATAGTGGCTCTAATCTTTCATTTCACCAGAACAAACTAAATCTCTGACTATTTTAAGTTTCACTTTCTGTGAAATCCATTTTGAGTCTGTCCATCTTAAATAGTTTAAGACTTTAATCCATGTCCGGGAAACTGGCTGTCAAACATCCAATAAGAAAACAATTTAACAAACGAAGAATAACATTGCAATCTTAACATCCAACTTCAACAAGCTCAAATAATATTTTCAACAAAGGACCACCTCTTCAAGCTACCATACAACCCCTGATGATCCTGCAAAGTAACAAAAAAAACAGCGGACAGAGTTGTGCCAACATGGTGCATTTCAACAAACTTCAAATATAATAAAAATAGCCTTAATCAAATGCCTTATCGCACAGTTATAATCACTATACTCTCAAAAAATGTATCTTCAGATATCAGAGTTGTAAACAGTAACAGTTGGTTTTTGTTAAATTCACTTAGCCTGGAATTGTAATTTCTATGTAAGTACCATATCAAGAACTACGCCAAAACCAGACCCAAAAATCAATGGCTCAACAGAATTCTAGTTTTGTGATTTTTCATGATTCATTATTTGTCACACACAGCATCGCTAGGGAGATAAAAGTGTGAATAAGTTGTTTGCCCTCACCAAGACTTTTTGTAAAGCTGAGACCTTGACATTTTGAATGTTGAACCCCATCCAGATGGCATGGGATGAGTAGGACCTAATCACTCAGTTGCAGTTGGTGGCTTATGGTTTTAATATTACTAAAAGTGCTCAGAGGTTTGACTTGTCACATGACTTAACAGCTATGCATGTTTGAGATGCACACCTGCATGTGTTCATGTGAACAGACTATCAAAGCCAACATCAAATTGTTATGGCACTATGTGGTTAGCTAAAAATTTACTTTGTAGTGTATGTCTGCAAAACTGCAAGAGTTAAAAATATGAATTTCTTCAATTCTAATCTGCTAAGAGATGTGGGTCAAATTAATGAGATGGCACCCCAGAAAAAATGACATAAGCCCTATTCACCCAGGGTTAGCGTTACATGGAGACCAGTACACTTTTATGCTTTAGGTTTTACTGAAGTATCCTGAGACTGAACTGTGAAACAACCGCAGATTTGACGGTCATGATGCATCATTGATGTAGAAATCATAAATTGAATATGCCCTCCTCACAGCTGGCATATAAAATGGCACTTAATGGGAAGAAGGACTTTGAAGAAAATGGTGTTGAAAATTAAACTAGGATGGTACAATTTTTCCAATTACAAATCAATTCCAATCAACCATGTGAAAGTCCTGTATGGGGTATATGTGCAGGTACTATTGCAACCGCAACACGTTTTCAGCAGCCTTCTTGTTCAAGACATACTGTGAAGCCAGTAATGTGCCCAAAATAACTGGAATATAGACTCAAGTATGACGAGTATTATCAGGTGACCTTTGTCTTTGTGGAAAAATAAATGCTTGAAATTACCACTATGGCAACAGGATTAAAATCACTGCTAACTTGTTGCTGTGTGTCCCCAGATAACAGCAGTCCCATGGGAATAGGGCTGAGGTCGTTTCAAATGGGTTAAACTTCAGGTAATAGTTACAATTACCTGACATTTTACAGTATACAGAAAGGGTTTTGGTCACTACCTTTTCTTTCCTAGTGACACATCACATTGTGGGGAAAGTTCTTCTGTATTAGCACTTTATGTGTATTGTATATCTACTTAGCATTTCTCATTTAAACCAGTGACAGTTACAAACTAAGTGAAATGCTAAAACAAGCTATTTTAGGGTAATTTGAAACCTGACTCAGAATTAAGGTATATCAATGAGTATATACACACACAGAATTTTTTAGGGAGTGGGACAATGCTGATGGAAAAAAAAGATATCTTAGCAACTTTACGTACAGGTAGAGTTTTTTTTGTAAATTAACATAATTTACTATTTCAAAATACGCTTAAAACTCATGTGGCTGTCACATGTTCGCAGTTTTTGTATTGGTAGCTTTGTAAAGAGTGAAACATGTTTTCAGTAAATCAAAACATCAAAGCCTGTCACCAGGGGGCGGCATACTCCAATTCCACTGGGCTTCTTAAAGAAAGAGGTTTTCCACACAATGTGATGAGAGCCTGGTAAAGCAAAATAGGAAAAATTAAAAATGTCAAGGTATCGCTTTAAAACTTTTGACACCGTATCAAAGAAGCTCAGCATGGGGCTTAATATTTTTAAAAAATTACAAGGGAATGCCACTAAATTCATTAATGCTATTGCTATGGGTCTGTGGTGCAGGCAGTCTGAAACCTTCCCAAGGCCACTAACCAGCAAACTAGATTTGAACCTGTGATGTAATTATTATGTAAATCTGAAGTTGTTCCAGAGACAATGAACAGCAGACAGATTTAGTGTGTGCGACCCATGGCATGTTTGAGTTTTTAGAGCTCAGTGAGCTTTAGTTTGGTGTTAGCAGCTCTGAATCAGAAAATAATAAAGCACCTTTGCCATCTTCACTAACTCGGCTCCAGATTTCACACCTCGACTACATCACAGGTTCACATCTTATTTCTCTGGTCTCTGCCTTTAGGAGAGAGAGGTTCATGTTCACAAACATTGATCGGGCTGTCTGTGGCTATAAAATATGAATTCTTCAATTGAGTGGTTGGCCTATTATCCTTAAAGGTTAATATTATTTTTAATGTGATAGATGGTTCTTTGACATGAGTGGTCTTAGAATGCAGGATTTGATTCTCTGGTAATCACCATACAGAGATCAGCCTTAATTTTGGCTCAACTAATGCTAAATGAACAGAAGTAATATGTGCAGGTGTTACAAGTTTCAAATTTCATGGCCAAATCATCTTGAAGTGATATTTCTCTTTGAAGGTTTGAGGTTCTTGAACCACCAAAACTGTCGCCTCTCACATTTTGAAAACCAATACTAAAATTTGTTCTCAACTCTTGAAAGGTGCAGGTAATATTTAATTAAGCCACATACTTTTTAAGAAGCAATTTACTGGTTTGTAATAATTGAGAACTAGGAAAACAGCCTATGCCTGAATGCCAGTAGTGACAGTGGATCCCCTAGGAGGCTGATGTCGGAGGATGACTGCACCTGATCTTCCATGCTGAAACTTGACATTTTGCTGTTTGTATGGCTACTACCAGACAATCAAACCATGTGTTCTGATTTACCAGGGCCACAGACCACTACCAGGTCAAACAACCATCTACCACATTTAAACTGTGGAATTATCCTGTAAGCATTCAAAATTCACTGTTAGTGTACAGAACTGATCCTGCAGAGAATGAAAAGCACTCTGCACAAACTTAATACTATTATTACAAACTTCATTAACTTTGTCCAAAGTAATATAAATCACAGAAACCAATTTACTACAGAAGGCAACAGGTTGAAGGGTGTGTGAATGATTTTGCTTCTGTTTTGGAAGATAACCATCACCATTTTGGCATGTTGGCTAATGTTAGCAAGCTAGCTAGCCAATACATACCAGGCTAACCTAGCATGCAATGCTGCTTAAGAAGTGCACTTTCTCCTCTCATCTCTAAATCCATCTACGCAACGCAAAACACTGCAGTATTATAATTTTTGTGACGCTCCCTTTCAATAAACGACAAACAATATTGCCGCCATCCAATTTGCTGTATTTCGTTTAGTATTGGTACATTTGCTTACGATGTATCAGGCTCGGCTGGTTTGGATTCATTCTTGAAACGGGATGGGCGAGTTGCAGATCTAAAAGCAGACCCACATACCACTAGTGTGCAAGTCAAAGCAACACTGACACAGTCAAGCTGCCCAGATCATCATCTTCCACATTTTGATCATGGTGATCCAGAATTCACATTACGATTGGCTTTAATCCTCTCTACAACTCTCACTCCGTCTGAACCAATGTCTTAACAGAAATAACCTTATCCCAAACAATAACAACACAAGTGTTAAAATGCGAGTGAATAAATCATGCATGCAATGCAGGATTTGGCAGGAAATTAAGACAGGAAAATATGTTTCATTACAGCATCCTGATAAGAGTTCAATGCCAAGGCTACAGTCGTCTTAAAGACCAACAAAAAAAAAAAAGGTGAAATGAGAGGTAACAAAGCACCATCACTGCCACCTCTTAAACCCTCCTTCAACACTTCAACTCAGATAACTGGTTCCTTTTCGTGATCCAGACTCTCTCCTCTGGCTGACGCCGTGTTGACTGTCAGAATGGCAGCCCTACCCACATGAATCTTCCTGAGTTCAACTCATGAAGGGCAGATCTTGGCACGCCCACAGGCAGGCGAGAGACAAACATGGCCATTATTTGTTGTGTCCCTGTGTTGCTATGGTTTTAAATTGAGATGTCAACAGATTTCACCTCTGAAAGGGCTTGCGGACCTTCTTCCTCCTCCTCGGGGGTTTGCCACTTTCCGCCCACGTCTCACTGGGCTCTGGACGATGACCCCCTGGCATGTAGAAGCCTGACTGGGCTGGGGGAGGGGTGAACGGGGGTGCTCCGGCACCAGGTGGGTGATGGGGGGGTGGACCTGAGGGGAAGAAGCCCCCGTTGGCAGCCATGTCATTAGCAGGCCCTCCCTTGAAGATGCGGTTGAAGAAGTCCTGCAAGTCAGCAGGGTTGCTTGGCCCTGTGGCGTGCTCCGAGGGCGTCCTGAAAATTAAAGAACTCACAATCAGAGTGGAAAGTTGAGAGAGAAGATCTTTTGCACTCAAGCCTCAGATAGAGGCGAAAAGGACAATGATGCTCTTCATTAATCTGTTTCTGTAGATGGGCACATGACAATAGCATATGAATACACTAAATGAGTGCCAACAACTAATTAAGGAATATACGCTCATTTTTAAACACTTGTTTGATGCCTTCATCCTCAAGGGACTTACCTGTGTCGTGTGGAGTTGCTGTTGTTCTTGGAACCAAAGGAGATGTGATAGGGCACACGGTGTGTGTCAGGAGAAATGCCTATTCTTTGGCAACCTGCCCACTCTGAAACATGAGAGCAGAACCAGTCACACTGCTTTGCAGAGAAAAAGTATTAACTTTTGGTCTGTCAAATCATCCTATGAATTTGTGTAGCATTCCTTCTTTGATGTCAACTAGGCTTTCCTTTAACTTGTCGATGCAGGCATTAAGTAGATATTGGTAATGAAATCCTATCTATGTTGCCAAATGCCACATCAACGATCATTATTTAAACCTTTAAATTTCAGGAAAAGGCAGCTAGCCGCTGCTGTTAAGTGTATCTGAGCTAGGGCTGGGCGATATGGCCTAAAAATAAAATCTCCGATTTTTTTACACCTACACCCGATTTACGATTTTAATCGATTTTTTTTCTTAAAAACAAATGAAGTGTATGAAAAATATATGAAACGCCAGCGCATCTGTAATGTCTTTCCACCGGGGCCCCGTGTTGTCATATGGGATGCCGCTAATGTTACCTGCTTTTTAGCAGGCGTTTGGGGGCTGCCGTTAGCTTGTGCATCTCGCAGTGCCACACACTTCTCCCAGTCGGCTGCTGCCTCTGTCGGAGATGCTGGAATAAATTTGTCACGCTGCTGCCTTTAGTTGCCACAGAGTTTAGATTGCAAAACCGAACCACTTCCAAAACGAGCTCCTCACTTGTAGAAGCGTGTGCTGCCATCTTGATACTAGTTTGTTTGTGTCTGAGGGGAAATCTCGGTGGGCGTTGATGTCGACTGCAGAAGCTCAGGGAAGCGGTGGGGCTTGATTGACAGAGAGCGATCCGTGCCGTATTTACCCAGGTTAAAGTGAATCTCGATTTTTACACATCGTCCTAAACCGTAAATTCAAATTAACTGATAAAATCGATTTATCGCCCAACCCTAATCTGAGCTCAGGTAAATGACATTATTATTGTTTCTGTTGGGGGAGGAAAAATAGAACAAATAACCAAAAGAAAAAGCTGAACCTCACCTGTAATATCGTAAACCTTGCCGTCCATACAGGCAAAGTATGTAATTCGTAGGCCCAACATGCTGGACTCTGCCCATAGGTCCCCCTCCTCAGCACTATGGCAACGGTTGCATTCTGCACAAAACCTAGCCTCAGCAGGCTCCCGGTCCATCTCGAACCGCCTGCACACAGAAAGGCCAACAATGTTAATATTGAGCCAAGAAGACAAGGGGCACTTGTGACTGTGCTGATATTTTACTATGCATGAAAAAATGTACCTATAAGTAACTCGTATTGTTTATTTAACTTATCAGAGTCAGGAAATGTTTTACATTGCAGATGAGATGTTCGGTGTGAGCGACATACTTGTGCTTGCCTTCACACTTGGTACACATCATGGTATTCATGGCTTCCTTCAGGTCATCCTGCAGTTTAGTGAGGAACTCATTCATGGACTTTGAGAGCTCAGTTGCTGCCATGCGCTTCCTGTGAGGGAACAAAAGAGACCTGTTACTGATGTGTTGCAACAGAATAAGCCCTCAGCAAATCAAACACAATACAAATCGTCTTGAAGGAAAAATAAATCTTAAATCAACTTAGACCTAGACCATTTACGGTCAATATTATTATTTTGTAATAAATGTCACCATTGTGCATATAGTACGGTGTAGAAATTTCTACAAAGGTTGAGTTTTTGAAGTCAGAAAACTATATGTAAACTATATGCTATAATGCAGGAGAGCATCGCATCTACTCTACAGTAGTTACAAAAGGAAGAAGGGGCAAAGAGAACATTGAGAGGGAGAGATCAAGGATTTCTACCAGACTGAGAGCATAACTTGGCAATTGCAAAGGAAAAAGCTGATTATTTTATAACTAGATAACTTTTGATCACAAGATCCTTAATTTTAATTTAGATTTATTCTGCTTAAGAATCTGTATGCCCTGTGATTACCAGTTTTTCTAGATACTCACAACTCATACTCTCTCCTTGTCTCTGGGTTACTGACAATATCCCAGGCAGCTCTCAGTACTTTGAATGCCTCTCCAGCACGAGGGTGCTTATTCTTGTCTGGATGGACCTAAGTGAGAAAGGACAGAAGAAAGGTTGCATGAGTAAAGGAGAGACACTCAGGCTGTTAAAGTGGCAATGGTGACACAATTAATGACATGTTGATTCATTGATCCATCAGGATACATTTTTCATTCCATATTTTTGCACACACACCTGGACAGCCAGCTGCCTGTAGGCCTTCTTCAGCTCAGCCTCAGTGGCATGGACCTCTACGCCGAGCACTGTAAAGGGGTCAAGTTCATCCTCTGGTACCTGAGCCAAGGCCAGCAGTCTTTCCAGCTCCTGGCCTGGCTGGCATCTCCCCGCTCTGCCAGGTGACTCGGGGGTGGATGGTGGTACCTGGCCATCACTCCTGAACCAGCTTCTGACTCTCTCCAGTAGGACTACAACCCTCTTCCAGATCCTTGAATCCTGCAAAGCTGCCCAACATCGTTTTCCCCTCTCTCCACTGAGTCGCACAAATAAACCCTTTGCCCACTGGGACCCAAGAATTACCAAAGCACAGAAAAGTCTGAAACAAGATAAGGCAGCCGTCTTTACCCACTTCACTGACCTAACACTCTTATCAACCAGGTCTCCTCCTGTGCACTTTGTCCATTCCAGAATCCGACTAGCATCCGCCTTCATCGCAGGGATATCTGTGGCTTTTGTAAGGAGCTGCTGCCCAAAGTTGTACAGTTTCATCCCTCCAGTCTCCACACAAACTCCACAATGGTGTGTTAGTGTGACAATAAGCTCAATCACCATATGGATACAGGAGAGGCACCAGGAGCTAAGAGACTCTGACAGCATTTCCTTGAAAGCTAAGACGAGCTGTTTGCCTGTTCGCCTGCGGCCCCGGCTCTGCTGATGGTGGTGGTGGTTACGTCTACGGGTCTGCTTGTGCCTGCCGCCACTTGACAAAACATTACCTTTTTGAATGGAGGAAGAGGAAATGGCATTGGATGAACTTTGACCGCTTTGCTCTGAAACTGACCCCCCTCCACTGTTCCTCAATTTGAACCTCTTCCCAGTTCCTGAGTTCCTCCAACCAGACTCCCCATTCATATACTCATTTGCAGCTTCGTCCTCTTCTTGATCCATAACCTGCGTCTCATCATGACCTGCAGCGGTTTGCTCCTCTAACCAGTCGAAAACCTCCTCAGTATCCTCTTTGGCCTCTGTAAATCCACAATTCTCTGCTTCACCAATTCCAGAGTCTTGTGGAGTGGCTAGGTTCGGGGTGTCCTGAGTGTTAGGTTTGAGATAGGCTGTTATGTCCTCCTGAATTGGTTGCTCACAGTCCTCTTCAGTCTCTCTGACTTCCCACTGACTAGGCCTGGTCATTGAAGTGGAACCATCAGGATTCTCCTCCTCAGTCTCTGTAATGCTATCCATCTCCTTCTCAGTCGTCTCTTTTTCCATTTTCCCTACAGTCGTTTTAATTTAAGCGCTGTGAAAATGGGATCTCATGGAAGGTGATAGCCTAGATCCATACTCTGGCAACATTTCCCCAGACTCTTCATAAGAAAAGAGTGAGACTCTGGGGGGTCGTGAGGGTGGGTCTCATTTCCACCATATCAGTAGCCACTTCCAGGTGTCACACAGGCTTTATCTAGACCCCACAGCTCACATCATGCGGGTTTTTATCTGAAAAGAAACAAATCATGTTATTACACACTGCCCACTCTTAACTGAGGAACTTGCAACTAGCTGAAATCATTTGAATTACATTAGGAACCTTTCCAAAAAAACAACTTAATAGAAAGGTTTCTACTGACACATCATTTACCAAGAGGTTACATGACCTTTAACAGACCAGCAGCCAGGAGGAAATCTAAACTAACATAGAATTTCCATAAGGAACTTGGATAGTTTGGTTGGTAGTTAACAATGCAAACAAGTCTTTCACAAGTCTAGAACTCAAACAGCCAAGACTCTCATGAGGATGCCATCAAGGTGAAAATTGTGTATCTGATCAATAAACAATAAATGGAAGACTGAGTTTGAGGACGCAGTGACAACACCACAGATCATACAGGCTATGTCTGCGGGCAAAGTTTTTGGTTCAAACCTGTTATCACTGCCATGAAATTGAGCTCATTTGGATCTTAAAAAATGTATCAGTATACAAGTCCACCATGATTATAAGAACAAGGTTTGGCTCTCCATAAGAGATTAGACTTGCTTCTCTGGTTTCTAGGTTTGGGGGAGCTGCTCGTGAATAACTGTCTTAAGATCACATAAGTGGATTCTGTGTTGGGGTGAATTTTTGCTAAAAGAGCTAATGGCTAGCACAACCATTAACGATTAAACTAAAGATGACTAAGTGAAACGTCATTCAGTTTCTGTTCATTAAGATGCAGCTGCCAGCTACACGAACTTCTCTGTTGAGCCACTG
Organism: Centroberyx gerrardi; assembly: GCF_048128805.1. Taxonomy (NCBI): domain Eukaryota; kingdom Metazoa; phylum Chordata; class Actinopteri; order Beryciformes; family Berycidae; genus Centroberyx; species Centroberyx gerrardi. Next base: position 22,486,114 of record NC_136001.1, on the reverse strand, counting down.
TCGGGGTGAGCTCAGGTTCACCAAAATATCCAAATCTGCGTGCACACCGTGCGTGGTCTCTCCACAACAAAACAGGGTTCCCTAATATTCAAAAACATACATGCGACTCGTGGGATTAAATGCGTGGCTAATTACCTGGATCCTCCAATCATTATGCTGCTTTGTTGTAGGCTAAAGCAAATAATTTAGCCTAAGACCGTGTATCTACGATATTCTTTCTACATAAATGATCTGCCTTAGCTAACGTTTCGCTAAATAGACGGTGCGCCTTGGTAAACACGAGGAAAGACCCAATACGGAAAGACAGCTGTCACAAAATGGTCAACCTTGCCTGGTGAATTGGTGAACTGGACAACTGACACATCTAACACATAACACCAGCTATCTCCTCTGTTAAGGGCAGCTAACGTTAGCCGACAGCCAGGGAGTTGCTTGAGGAAATGTCCCAGCAAAGCAGGAGCATAGACATGTACAAGAAAGGCTAAGATTAGCTTGCTTCTAGCTAGCTAATGTAACAACATTTCGAGTGAAGTAAGCTCTCTCCTCAAAGGAAATGACCATAGCAGCTAACGCCTTTAGCTAGCAAACAGCCAAGCAAGTAGCTAACAACAGTAGCGAACTAGCTAACGCGTTGCTAGCTCCCTGATTTCCCTTTCCTGTTAGGTTAGCGAGTAAGCTAAGACATATTTTGCACACCAGGCGATTCGAACAACTAGGCAAACTGCTGTGCTTAAGCTTTCAAATCAATTGGATGTCATAGCTAACGTTACCTTCCGAATAAATGTACAGCCTCGCTTGTTAACAGTCAGCTAAGAGTCCGTATTGTTTTTCTTAGCTACTTTTACCACTTCTTCTTCTTCTGCTTCTTCTATTTCTTTCCTTGCTCTTCTTCTCCTTCTATTTCTTCCCTCCTCCTCCTTCTTCTTCTTCTGCTGTTGCTTTCCTACTTCTTCGGCCGCTTCGTCTTCTTCTTCGCTGTTTTCTGACTGTTGGCAAACAACTTAGAAGTGCATTACCACCACCCATTGACTTAGAGCGGTAACTATGCTTTCAATCAGTCCTGTTTACCTACCCAAACCTTTATTATCGTTCTCACCACAACCCATCCTGTTATAGCCTACATATCTAGACTATCATGTTATTACATACAAAATACCCCCGCCCCACCCCCTTGACTGCTGGGTCTTTTTTCATAATGTTTTTATTCTTCCTCAGTATATAACACTACTTCCACTCGTTCTATAGCTGTCAAGCATTGTGGCATAGTGTGGTAGCAGCTGTAAAAGGAAGTGCAATGAGTGACCAGTAGTCTGTTGGCCCAGTGCACCATATGAATAAGTTAAACTGAATACAATTAGATGCATGAAATATATTAATTAAAGGTGCAATGAGCTGGATCTAAAATGCACAGTGTTTTGCTGATATTGCTGTAGTGCAAAATTGTGCAACAACTGCATGGGTAATAATAAATAACAGTAATAGTGACAGTAGTAAACAATTCTATTGGATGGAGGTGAGCTGAAGTTGCACTTGCACTCCCAGGAACAATCAGACCCAACCATATAAAACCAAAACACTAAAATCTTGTAAAATAAATAAAATGTAAAAAAAAAATCATATATATAGAGAGATATATATATATATATTGCAATGTTTAATTTAATTCGATTTTTTTTTTTTTTTAAATGGTGGTTAAACTAAATCTACAGTTGGGTCCTGGTTAGTATTGAGGTTGGAAACTCCCACGTCAGTCAGATGTCAATCAGTGTTGCTGTGCTGACTGGCCATAATGCCTGTCTCTTCGGGGGTCTTTGATAGGGCAAAGTTTGGGAATCCCTGCCTCAAGCTGCTGCATAGAGCCAGTCTTGAAGAAAGAGAGGGTTAATTTCAAGCCCCCACCACCACCACCCACATCTCCAATTTGAAAGCCGCCTCTCTACCGGGAGAGGAAGGCTCTTTTTCGGTCAGATGGCGTGCTGCAGTCCGCCCCCGTCATTCTCCAGCCCACACAGACAGCAAAAAGGCAGCCAGCAACCAATACGGTGCGCCGGAGGAGGATTTCTGCCAGTGATTTCAGACGAGTTACGATACGCACAGGGGATTTACTACGCCAATCTGAGTTGGGAAAGCGATCGGTGAAAGGTAACGGGGTAAGAGACGCAGCAGAAAGGCTAACTAGGATGTTTCTTTAACCAGACTGTTTCTCTCCATTAACATCTGGCTCAGGAATAGCCCGCCTTGCCTCCAGTCGATGGCACTATCTGATCTGGAGCCAGTTAACCAAACGCCTCTGTTTTAGGGTCGTCTAAATCCGCGTCATTTACAATAACTGAGCACGCCGAATATCAGTTGCTTTTTCATGTTTATCAGTCTCACTCCAGGATTACAGACCAGTGAAACCGGTTGTTGGATAGACACGCTTGCGTACGCGGGTCTCCTGTTTTCACATCCATCTGTCTGACCTGAAGAAGGTAAGAGATTTAGGTTCGTTATTTTACCCCATCGTTTTAGTCATCAAGTGCTTACATTACATTAACTAAACATACAGGGGGTTTTAAAAGAGAGAGAAAAAAATCCATGCGTTTCTACATGTGAGATGTGGTAACAGGAGCCAAGACTATCTTCTGTTCAGAAGCATGCATGAACTTCCCACACTCAATTTTTTATTCTTATTGCTCTAACAAGATAGAGGCGTGTGGAACCAGGAGTGGTAGGTGTAGTCTAGATGGCCATGGCATTAACTAAACAAATCACCCCCTCAGACCTTCCTCACCTGCAAGTTAATTCTTTTCCTTTCTCCTGCCTAAACTTTCCAGTACTGTGCCATGTCTCTGCCACGCACGCTCGGGGAGCTGCAGCTGTATCGGGTGCTGCAGAGGGCCAACCTGCTGGCTTATTATGATACCTTCATCCAGCAGGGCGGGGACGACGTACAGCAGCTCTGTGAAGCAGCGGAGGATGAATTCCTGGAGATCATGGCACTAGTTGGCATGGCCACCAAGCCGCTGCATGTGCGTAGGCTGCAGAAGGCCCTGCGTGACTGGGCAGCCAACCCTGCACTTTTTAACCAGCCTGTCTCGAACGTGCCTCTCGGGGGCATCCCGCTGTTTAAAGTTGACGGGACGGGCACCGGTGGCTCGGCAGGAGGGCCCAGGAAGTCCGTGAGCAACGGTCAGCCGGGGTCGCCGTGTGAAAGGGAGGATCGGGCGTGTCTTACCCCGATGCACAGCGGGAGTCCTAGAAGCCCGTGCTCCCAGGCCTCCCCGCAGCCCCCAGACACACACTACAGAGACAAACTGTCACCCATGGACCCCCACTGGCTCAGCCCCGAGCCGGACGGGAACTGCACTTTGGCCTCTGCGTCCGGGATAGAGGAGGAGCCGCCTAGCCCGCCTCTGCTGTCGGCGTGTCCTCCGGGTCCCTCCACGTCTCCGAGCTCCTCCACGTCCTTCACCCCGGCGGTCCTGTCCGCCTGGCCCGGGGGGCAGCTGGACGGGGAGACGGCGCGGGCGGTGGGCGAGAGCGTGGAGAGGCTGCTGAGGACCCTGCCCAGATCAGACCCCGGAGAGGTGAAGACTCTGCTGAGGATGAACAAGAAGATGGCAAAGACGGTGGGTCACATCTTCAAAATGGGGTCCCAGGATGTGAACAAGGAAGAGGAGATCCGAAAGTACAGTCTCATATACGGACGCTTCGATTCCAAGCGGAGAGAAGGCAAGCAGCTCACTCACCATGAGGTAAAGGCATCAAACCAAAGACAAGAGCCAAGACGAGGTGTTTGAATGTCTCAAATAAGAATTCTTACTTCTATGGTACAGAGAAGTTTAGATTATAAGATAGAGGCAAGCTTTGCTCAGACATAAAGACACATGACAAACACGTGTACAATTTTTGTAACATCTTCACGTCATTCTTACAGTCTCTATCTCTCCCCTCAATCAATGCTTTTTCTCCTCAGTTGATCATCAATGAAGCCGCTGCCCAGTTCTGTATGCGCGACAATGCCCTTTTGCTGAGACGGGTGGAACTCTTTTCTTTGGCTCGGCAGGTGGCAAGAAAATGTGCCTACACCTCCACACTAAAGCATGCGAGGTAAGGGCACCACCTCCAGAGAATAGGGATTTTTCCACCAGCAAGCAATGACCATCGCACTCCACACCTACTGGGTGTTGATCGGTCTTCGATCCAGGAAAAAAATAGGTCCATACTTTTGTTGGCTGTTGTCTTATACTGTAAAAGAAAGCAAAGCAAAAACTTGGGGCCTCCATAGCAGGTATGGCAACACCTAATGCATGTTCAAGTCTTTGGCAGAGGAGATCCATCTGATCGGAATAAGCCACACTTCAATAATTGTGGATGAACACTTCAATCATGGCATTTCATAGCTGAAAAAAACACCCCATGTTTGACACGTTGCACATGCCAGGTGCTTTTTTCTTAAGCGCCTTACAGCACCACAAGTGTGTTCATTTTCAGAATGAAAGTTACCCCGGTGGGAATCAAAGCCACAAACCCTGGCAGAGTTGGTGAAATGCTCTACACACTGAGCTACGCAGGAAGTCACCACACCAGTCTCTCCCCTGTCTGTCTGCTAATGTACACAAAACATTTTTTAGCTATATCTCTATGATAGTAAACACTGGCATTTTTGTGAACAAAATGCCGTACTGAATGCACTTCTAGCTTTAAGCACAACAAAGTACAAATCATAACTAGACGTACATTTATACATAAATGGTACATTTTTCAACTAGTTGATATTGTCAAATATGTTCTGTGACTACAGGTGAACAAGTGAATATATAATATAATATCAGTTATTGAGGTCAGTAAGGTTGAACAAAACTGGAAAGAGCCATCTGATATATGGATATTTTTAGATATTTTAACAATAATAAAGAAGCATATAGAAATTTTGCCAAAATATTTGAATGCTGTTGCTTTTTGAAAAGTACTTTCTTCAAAAACATGTTCTCAAATACTTGAAAAATGTATTAAGCTAGAAAAATTCATTTAATTCATGTTTATTAGTTCAAGGCATTCAAATGTTTTCAAAACATACACACACCATTATTCAGAATATATATATGTTCTAAATATATTATAAGTGAGTGAATTCTGCAGAGGATAGTTAAATTCTGAAAAATCTTATTTCCTTATTGCTGTGTAGTTAAAACTATATTCCAGGTCGTATCACAAGTTGAACAAAAGTTGTATTCAATGTGATTTCTTGAATACTGCTGTATCTTGCGCAGAAACATTGGCTTTATTATTTCTTACTTCAGGACAAGTGCAGATGACAACAACGTAATATCCCACAAGAGGATGAGACATGAGGTGAGTTGTCAGAGCGCCACTACGACCAGCTGAGAAGGCCTAGTTCATACATGTGATAGTCAGTACTGCTCGTTAGTACTATATAGACAGTGTGCTTATATGATGTGTTTTAGGTAATTGAGAGTGTGTCCTCTCTTCTGGGAGTGGAGGGGTCAGAGGGCTTGACCCAGAGAGCAGACGACGACAGCTTATCCACAGAAAGCCTGGATAGTGTATCACAAGGTAAAGTCTTCAGATCTGCCTCGTAAAAAATGATTAGCAGAAAGTTCGGCCGTTCAGTAGTTTGTTTGTTTTTTAATTCTAGCTCTGAACTCTGTCCGCTGCTGTAGATCATCTCTCATCCCCAGACATTCTTCATGTTTCTATAAATGTCAGCGTCTGTTTGTAGGAACCCTTGACTATCTAGAATGTTTCTGTCAAGAAGATCAGTGTTTGAAGATAGCATTTACACCCAATTCTGTCTGTCCTGTTAGACATAGGCTCACAGTGCCACCAATCTCCATCCCCCCGCCCCCCCACCGACACCTCCAACCCTGCCAACTGGAGTCGCCATCTCATACAGCAAACGCTCATGGATGAAGGGCTGCGATTGGCTAGGATGGTGTCACATGATCGGGCTGGCAAGCTCAGCCTAGGGTCAGAAGGGACTCATTCCACAGGTGACTTTTCAAATGATGGCTTAACAATATTCTCATTTTCTTATTTACCTCATAACACAGACCAAATAAAAGTCTGTTTCACAAGAGACCCGTTTACAGTGAGCATGTTTACCCATTTCTGTGTCGGTTAAGGTCAACGTGGAGAAATTAAAAAAGGAGGAATTGATGTAGGGTTGAATTGGAAAAAGGCAGACGGAGATTCCCTAACCTCTCTTAACAATGAATGTTTTATGGCTCTACAGTTTGAACTCTAGTGAGTCACAATCTCTCTGAGGTGACGCCTCCCACCATCCACAGCTGAACTTCACTAGACTGTAAATTAGAGAGGATAGAAGTTACAAGGGGAAACAGAAGGAGGTGGAGAGAGAGAGATAGATAGATAAAGAGAGAGGGGGGGGGTGTTACACTGTTATGTGCTAGAATAGTACATCTTGAATACGCTGTCACTGTACCATTTTTCTGATCCTTCGTAGCAGTTTTTGCAATTCACAGGAAAAACAGCAAATGATATGGGTAACTAAACAAGTAGATCTGGGCTGTGGTAGCCTGTGAAAGATAAAGAGAGGAGAAAGAAGCCAACAAAGACGTGAGGGGGTGGGGGGAGAGGAAGTACTCTGGGGGCGGCAGAACCAGATCCCCCCCTCTTCCTCACCAGCAGCTGACGTCAGAGTGTGTTAGGTGCGTGGGCTGAAGGGCGGGATGGATGGGGCGTGGGGGCGAAGGAGTGGGAGGTAATTGGAGGGGCGTTGCATTGACTCACCAAGCGACAGTGTACAAAAATAAAACCCGTGGGCAGGGAAATGGCACAGTCTTTTTTATACATCTCTCCCTCTACCAAGAGGACTGCAGAAATAACAAAAATGACATATGTTGCAGCTCTGACGTCGATCTCCCTCACTTCGTCTTGTTTTTTCTCACTCATCCTACTTTCCTTCTTCTTTCTGTCTCACTGATTGTAACCCAACTTCCCTTCACTTCCTTTCAGCGTCTCTGTTTTCTGCCATAACTTATCTTCCGTTGTCAGCTTTATCCAGTCAGTTTATAATTTTCATACATCAAAGATCTGAACATTCAAATCATAAACATAAAATCCTTAATCCAATAAATCCGACAGCTTGTTTTTCTCCATGTATGTTATTGAATGTATGCTATTAAATTTTTGTATTATTACAATATTGCATTGTACATACATTATTATATTATTGCATGTTGTTAAATCAGGTGGAAACCAATCCAGAATATGGACTCTGAGGGAGTCTAAGGTGCTTAACAGATAAATAAATGAACAGTGATTCTTTGGCTCGTAATCACAGGGGAACCACTTTTGGCACTATATAGAACTTATATCCTAAAGTACTGTTATAAAATGATCGTTACATGCAGAGGGAGAGTACACAAAATCACAAGTAGTGTGTTGATGATTTACGTTAATTGGTCAGTCATAGTGCTTCATTACAAAGTGATTAAATGCCCTTGTGAAATAATAGTGCCAGAATACAGTCTTACAAAATACACAATGAACATGAAGTTTTGTTTGATTTATTTACTCACCATGACCCCAGTCAGCTATTGTGAGGATTTGACATGTTCACACTAAATCACCAACAAAGTGATGTGATCCCCTGTATCAAAATAAGATCATTACACTTTGCATTTTGGACACTTTGTGTTACTCAACAACTGGTGACTGGTGACTTTTCTGTATGTGGGAGAATCTCCATCTTGTAGGTGTTCTTTGAATTCCCCAAATCATTATTTGAGGGCCTTCCTCTTCTGGTTGATGTCCACTGGTTGCAACCAGTGAACATCTCGATGACTGTGGTTCTTTCATGACTTTTACCCATTGCCTCCATAATGCAGTACAATACAATACAATAACAGTCTGATGACTATCCAGTTAATGTAAAGCAAAGTGCCGTTCCATTATGCATTCATAGCATTAAACTCTAGCATTAAACTCCAGGATCCAGCAGCATGGTCCTGAGGAGATGTTATGAAAAATAATTTGAAAGAAGGATTTGATTTAAAGCCATCACCTTGATAGCATCTTAAAGGCCTAATTCTCAATCCAAATATAAACAAAAAGCGAGAGTTATTTTACTCACCTTTGATTTTTTCATTGTCAAATTGAGCCAGCTCACAGTATGTGACAGTATGGGTTTTAATCTGTTACAGATTTCTAATTTAGATGCACTCATGAACCACAGAACCACTTTCTTCTCTATGGAATCGCTGTTATCCTGTATGGTCGTGCTAACGGCTCTTCAGATAGCGGTGGAGAACCACTTATTGTTTCTGAAAGCAGTAATTGTGCTACAAGTGACTCATAAGCTCACAAGTACCTCTGAGGAACCATCTTTTGGTAGACGCCCATGATCTTGGTTTATGTGTTGTCTCATATTACACATACTGCCTTATTTGATCAACTGTATTTCTCTCCACAGATTATGAGTGTAAAGTGGAGAGGAGGGGCTCGATAACGGCCTGCAGGAGTAGCAGTCCTGGCATCACCAAAGACGACTCCAACCACAGGGGGAAATGAACACGCTCAGGGGTAACGGGGAACTTGTGCTCAGACCTGCCACTGAACTCCACTCAGTCTACTATACGGGCTGCAACTGAGCAGGCCTTCCACATGTACTTAGATCACTGACATCACGAGCATCTGATGGGGAGAAGGTCATCATCGGCATCAAAATCAATATAGTAAATGTCTGAATCTATCAGCGATTGACGTCATAAACCTGCTTAAGGCAGTGAACTACAAAGCTGAAGTTGTGTAACAAGCCTACAATGCTCTTTGTTACCTCTGTATACATAACTAGGCCAGACAGTTTTCTTTTTTAAAACACATGGGCTATGTGGCATACAGATTTGAGGAAATGGGCAATAGGGGGCAGAATCGATTTGAGTAACATGGCCTGTAAAGTACAGACACATCAAAAAAACCTTTGATAAGAACACTTAAAAGAAATTTCTTGTCTAGAATATTTTGTGAAACTAATTTATTTGTTTTGAGCAATGGCGTGTTTTCTGTTTCAAATGAAATGGGCTCCACACAGCAGGGGGCGCCATAAGAAGGGGCCACTACAACTTTGGAAATAGTCTCCCATTTATTTTCACTCACCCCAGAGTGAGTAACACAGTTATGTAGGAGACATTTGCATTCTTAAGGAGACATTTGTCAACATTTTCAAAATATCAAAATGTGATAACTCATCCTTCTCTGCAGCCCATCACCCTCAGGAAATGGATGCTACCGGTGCTAGTTTTTGAGAGAAGATGTTTGTGTGGTAAAGTCAGACTATGTAGACGTGAACATGAGCACAGGAACGATATTCCTTAAACATTCAAAAGTATAGTCAGCATAGATGGAGTAGGAACAAAATTAGTTTGTAGTACATGTTGACTTAGATTTCCTTGTACCGGAGCATACACACAGATATCACTGTCAGCTTCAGAGGCCTTTTGTCCTGAACTGCATCAGTTCTCATCACCCATCAGATCTGAACAGGCAGGCTGAGGTGTGTGAGATGTGACGCCATCCCCTCTCTCTCCTATCTTTATATAACAATAATAATATTTTTTTTTATTTACAAATGGCTGATATGTTATTTGTAAGAGATAATACTTCAGGCTTTTGTTTGGCATTTTTCCTTTACAAGTCTTATGTGAAAATGGACTCAAAACATCTATGCTAAACTCAATGATGTGTTATTTCTGAAATACTAATAATGATAATGTGATACTTTATTGATCCTTGGGAAGTTCCCTCCACAGGGAAATCAGGTGTCAGGTTCAGTACAGAGCGGCGGCCCTGGAGCTGGCAGGGGGTCAGTGTCTTGCTTACACAGCCAGGGGCTTGAACTTCTGAGGAAACCTCTTTCACTTCTGTATAACAATTACAACAATTAGAGCATCTTAAAGCATCACATTTACCACAGCTTTTTCATAATTTCATGTGGTGATTACTTTAGGTACTTTAAGTTATTTTTAGATATACTGGAAACCTATGGCAGTGTAAAAAACGACTACAAAATACAGTATCTTTGGGATGATATCTGTAGACTTAGATATTTACTTATAACAATGTGAGTGTCATGTAAGACCCCCATTCCTAAAACAGTGGTTTTGTCCTTAGAGGCTTTAGATTACATTTCTTAGGGCCACTCGTCTCTCTTTACTTTCCAGGCTTGACAAACAAAAGAAAGGAACAAAACCACATGCTTTACTTGTGATTTATAGAAAGTAATCATATGGTGCTTTATTTTTGATACAACAGCTCCTACAAATGACATCAACCTATTTGGCCCTCATATAAGGAATTGTTTTTAATGTGTTCAGACTAAATATTATGACAAGGCTCATGTTGATAATATGAAATTTATGAAAGCCTCTGTGTACTTCAGGATTGATTACAGATTATGACGAGGTAGCTTGCAGTGCATCAGTTTTACCTGCCTGTCTGTTGAGCATTAGCTAACCTCCTCAGTTTGTTATGTTGCAAAACAGATTATTTATTTTGTTAAATCTCAATAAATGTTATTTTATTGTTTAAAGCCATGTGTTGCACTTGTATTATAACTCTTCAAAGAATCGTTTTCTTTGGGAGTTTGGCAGTTCGTTGTTTTAGAAATCTGCTGTGTTGTAGAGGCAAAAACGTTTGCATCACACAGCCAGCAACACCTCTGCTGTTATCCTGTTTGCTGCTTCCAGTCCTGTACAGACAGGCTTCCTGCTGCATGACTCACCTGGGGCTGTGACATCATCAGGGCTACTCAGTGCTCACACACACACACACACTGCCTCTCTATTCAGACAGGCACCAATAAACATGAAGACACATAATCCAGTAAGACGACTCCGAAGCCATTTGTTAAGGAGCTCTTCTGTGTTACTGTGCAAAACACTGTGAACTTCAGCTTTCAGTCAATTGTCCTGATTAAGCTCAGGATTTACACAAACCACAAACAATAGTAAACACAAAAATCAGCATACAAAAATTTGGCTTTGAATATTTAATGTAAAAGTTAAGCATTTATATTATTATTAGGCTATTATTATTATTATTATTATTATTATTAATAAATCACACTTCCTACACCATTGGACCAATTCCCTAGAAACCTGGTCGGGAGTATTTATGGACCAAGCCCATAAAATTAGCTTAAGGCTCTTTGATTATAGTAATTATACCCAAGATGGCATTCTTTGCTGTGATTATTAGGTATGAAGACAGCCGCCAAGCTGCTGCCATCATCAATCAACCGTCGGCATCACTAATCAGGAGCTAAAGCTGTGAATCTATTCTTAGCCCATGCTTTCTTTCTTTTCCTGAGTGTCACTGAGAGCTGAGAAGCATAACATGGATCAGTCCTATGCTTAATTTTCAATCTTTTCTCAAAGCAGGATGCCTATTGATAAAGTTAACTCAAGAAAGTCTGCGCATTCAAATTTATTTCAAATTTATTTTTTGAATCATCCAAGGTTTAAAGTGACGAGTATAAACGAGTATAAAACCAGGCAATATTTACTTGGATATTAAACAAAGCCAAGGGTATTTGTTTGGTCTATATGTCAACGTAACTTCCAGAAAGGTTTATTTTGCTCATTTTTTTTTATTAGGACAAACTATCCTCGTTGTTGAATGCATTAACATTTTTTATCTTATCCCTCTGCCCCATGGACTATAATGGAACTAGAACTTGAGATTGAGAGGTAAAAAAGAAAAACAAGGCCTATTTTTGGCTGATCACAAATTAGACTATTTGTTTAAATAATTTCTTTCCCTCTGAGGGTAATTATCCTCTTAGATACATACAGGCCATCAGTCTTCATCACATGCCTGTTGTACATCTGATGCTCTCCAAACTGATGTAAGCTCCATCACACAGGGAATGCATCTCATATTCTGTACCTTTTTATTAGTTGGTTGGGCATTATAAACACCAAACTAGAAAAAAAAAAGTACATTTTATTGTGCAAACATGTGGACTACCTGAAAGCATCACCACCAGTATTCTTGAAATAAGGATGAAGCTAGATGGAGGATGGAGAATGACACCTTAGGGAGTATGAAGTAGTTTTGAACAGAAACCGCTTTAGTAACATGCTACATAGACAATGATGCATTTTATGGCTCAAAGAGAGAAAATCACAGCATGATGAACATCCCTACCTTTGCCCAGCTTACTCTATTGAGTATTTTAAGATTAGAGTAACTATTTTAGAATTGACAGTTATACATACAACAGAAGAATAGGAACCCCATAGAAGCCGACATGATAGAAAATGATGGCAGCATCAGTATTTGCACTGTTGATCCATCTGACAGACAGCTGACTCTATGAAGTAGAGGTAAATTTGAATGCAGTTTCCAGAAAATACTTAAACTGAATTATAAGTATAATGTAAGTCTGTGAGGTAAACTTGTCAACGTGCTAAGCAACCTCTCCAGCGCAGTATATCATGCCTACACATCGAGAGGCAAAACGCAAGGACAGCAGTTTGTCTAGGTGATGTGAGTGTGGAGATGTCGTAGGAACTCTCCTCTGGTGGTTGTGTCCCCGGGGAAAACAGCCTGGCAGAATTCACAAACGTGAGACTGCAGCGCCAGATCTGACATCAGCATCCCGCCCGTTTGGCTCAGGAATTCACTGTCCAGGAAGGGGCTGGCGGCCGCGGGCATCTGACACACGGGACAAGACACAGAGAGTGTGTGAGCAAGAACATGGTAGTTACCAGGGACAGACTGGAGATACACTGCTGAGTTTTTTGGACAGAGACAAAAGGGGGGAACATACCCTGGATGTTTGCAGCGCCCTGCCCACAGAATGATCTGCTTGCCTTGGAGGTTTTGAGACCCAGGAAGAAGCTCCATGCCACCCTGGGGACTTCGGGACCGAGAAGGGCGGGGCTTTGTGTTCCACCTTCCCATCCTCTTTTCTTTGACGGGGCACACCCACGCAAAGTTTGCCCAGATCTTCGGCAAGGAGATGAGAGAAAGTCCCCACTCCCCTGGGGGGGTGATCGATGCCGCGCTGCGCTGTAGCACCTTGTGTTGTGGCTCTCAGTGGTTCAGGCTCTTCATGGAGATGCAGGGGGGGCTCTTGGGTGCACTGGACCGGAATGGACACCATGTCGCCCAGCTCTCCGTTAGCAACAAAGGTACCTACAGACAGATAATTTTTGATGTGATCAGTGTGTCACGACTGAGCCCTTGTTTATTGGCAGTGGGTTTAGTTTATACCTGGACCTTGCTGTTTCTGCAGTGCCTTGGTGAGCTGCTGCAGCAGAGCGGCCTGTCTCAGGCACAGTGATCTCAGGCAAAGAAACTCCTGGTACAGCTCCATGTACGCTTCCTCCATCTCAACAGCTCAGGGTCTGCAACTAATACATATTGAGTTTACACTGGGCTGAACAGTATACATTACTAATATATCTATAGTATATATATATTACTAAATATCCAACCTTGAAATATCCAACTTAAATTGAAAACTATTTATGCAAGCGTACTTATACAAGCCTGTTCCCCCGGTCTTGGTTTCTCTTCACTGGCTCCCTGTAAATGCACATTTTGATTATAAAATCTTACTCCTAACTTACAAGGCGTAACATGGCCTTTGCACCTCAATATATGACTGATTTACTTACTCCTTCATGAGCTCATCCGTACTCTTCACTCACAGGATGTAGGACTTCTTGTCATTCCCCGCAATTGAAATAAAACAGCTGTGGCCAGAGGCTTCTCCTATCAGCCCCCTCCCTCCGCTACAGGCTTCCTGCCGCTGTCAGGGAAGCAGACACTGTCTCAGTATTTAAATCCAGACTCCAGACCCATTTATTCAGCAACGCCTACAACGAATTTGTGGCTGTGAAATCCATTCTTCAGATGTCTTCAGCCTCACCAAAGTGACTTGTAATACAGCTATGGCAGCTCAGTAGCTCCCCGGTTGGGTTAATGGAAAAATATAATGTTTGAGTAACATGTACTCATGGTAAGTACAATCAGTACACATTACATAATAGTTATATATTTTCTTGTCATGATCATCTAATCAAAGAGCAGCATGCAAGCTGTGCTGGAAAATGTCAGTATAAGGAAGTAACTTGAAAACAGGGAAGTGAAAGCCTTTGAGAACAAATGGACAGAGCAATGTTGAGTTCTCTGTCACATAGGCTGCTGTATGAATGTCTGCAGAAACGTGCACTCTTTAGCATAGCCCGTCTACTTGAAACAGGAAGGAGCCAGGCCCTATATTATTATGTGATACAATTTTAGCACATCCACTAGCTGTGACAGTTAGACACTTAGATTGCTTGATTCTTTCTTTTGAGAGACGTTTGTTTGGAACAGCTTGTAGAGAACGTAATGCAAGATACTTCTGACATGCTTATATCAACTATATATAAAATGTACTGCCACACATGGCACAGGGGCAACAGGGTCTCACATACAGAGCAAGACATTTGATAGACTGTAGACTATACGTTTCACTCTGCAAATACACATTCAACATTCAGGCAGGTAACTCAAGTCAGGTTTGGTACAGCATGGCTGCAGCTGCAGAGGAAATAAAGTGAAAGTCCAGAAGCACTTGACCAGTGCTCCATGGTTACAATGAATAAGATGAAATGCATTAAATACATTATGAGCATTATATACCATGGACATAATGGCTGAGGCTGAGAAGTGGTATCATGTGCAGATATGTGTAATGTGAAAAGCTGTGAAAAATCTTGCCGTTATCTTTGATCAAGACATTTTCTTTGACAGTCGCCTCACAAAAATATCCAGACTGTCACTTAAGAAATATTCATAAGCTAAAGAAATTCCTCTCCACTACTCCACTAAAATAACTGATCCATAATTTTGTTTTGTACAGAACTCATTACTGATTCATTAATTCATTACTCTCCGGCTGTCTTAACTCCGCACTCTTTAACATCCACCTAGATCATCAAATGACCCTGGTTTTAGTCTCCCTTCACTGGCTCCATGTAAATGCACAAATTAATTAGAAAGTCCTTCTTCTAAATTGCAAAGCATTCAGTTGCCTTGTCTTCTTAGGTATCTCCTTGAACTCTCTGTTCATGTGATGCAGGACTCTTTGACATCAGCTTTGTTTCAAAGAAAAAAGCAACTAGGGACAGAGGCAGTGACTACCTTTACATGCACACAGAATTCAATTTTCTACCTGGTTGTGGGTCGATGTGTGTAAATGTTAGAATTCAGTTAGAATAACCTGGGTAAGCTCATACTTTAATTATGAGAAACCCAGTTAAGATGCCCGGATTACTCCAATAAACAAGTTATTGTGGCAGGTAAACATCTCACTCCTTTCCCTTTTGGTGTTATGGGTACATTTGATGTCAAAAAAACATGGCAGCGAGCTGTATTACAACACCTATTATTATTGGGATCATCATTTTTGTCCCCTATATTACAAGTAACCTACTATTGCTCAGTCAAGGAGGGAGGGGGCTAGCTGTACCTTTTCATACTTTTTTGTTGGTGGATTGTTCAATCTGAGGGCAGGACAGCACATGGGGACAGGGATATTCTCTTTGTTTATTACTCAGTCGCAGGGTATCAAAGGTTCATGTAAACAGCTTGACCCGAATACATTTTATCTGTAGTGTGACCAAAAGCCGGGTTACATCGTGCACGAAAACATAACCACTGTCTGAACTCTGAACTTATTTAGTAAATCTCCCAACCTTCCCTAACAAACACCAAACCAGCCGTTCCTTTCTTTTCCTTTCCTTTCCTTTCCATTCCTTTGCTTTCCTTTCCTTTCTTCTGTTATTCCTTCCCTCCATAAGTAGTATTTGTGCTCATTCTGTTAGTCTGTCATTTACTATCTGTGCTGTATTTGTGTTGCCCCAGTCTTAAAATGTGTTTTGTGTTTGTTGCCTCATGGGTTTAATCTATATTTATGTCCTTTGTTGCTCTATAAATTGCACAATAAATACATTTATATAAATAAAGATTTACTTATAAAGCACTGTGTCAAACCTTTTTGTTAAAAGCACTTGAGAACTTTTAACATGTATTTTTGGTTTGGTTTTTGGTTTCCTCTCTTAATTATCACAATTCTTGTTACACTTGTCTCAGTCAGAAATCAATCCATTGTCTCCTGCTTGTTCAACATGCAGTAGGAATAACAGCGTGTCCCGTCTTGATGCCCTAAACCTCTGAATAACCTGCACAAGGAGAGCAGCCTGGCAAGCTCAGCATCCTACCTGAAAACACTTGACTGTGTGGAATTGTCTGTTGTGTTACATATATCCCATTGCCTTAGTTATTTATTTATTTATTCCAGTATGTTTAATTTCATTTTTTCCTACGCAATTATGGCTATTTTACATGTGTTTCCATTCATTTCTAGTTTTTTTTTTGCTTGTTAATTCATTTAATAATAATAACTAATATCATATAATTAACAACAATAATCATAATAACAATTTGTCTAGCCCCTATGTGACCTGAGCCTACATGAAACTGATTTGGCCCCAGAGGCTCAACAGTGATTGTGATCACAGTGATTGTGAAACTGTCAACTATAGGAACTAGTTCCCCTTTCTATTTTATACGGTTTGGTGTCCTACAACAGCAGATACTCACTTTGTTCAATTTTTCTGCTCAGTTTCATTCAAAACACGGAACTTAAACCGAAATTCACATTGTTTCGTGTTGGCTTGTTACTTAGCGTCCAATACATGCTGACTACATCACTTCAGTTTTGTCTAGGGTCGTGTTTCCATACATCAGAGCTACAACACATGATGATGAAGTGTACTTACAACTAAAGTGGGCGATAGTTCCCCAGAAGAAGCCGCAGACACACCTGTGACAGACGGACGCACCTCAGTATTTGCATTGGGCAGGCTCAGGCAGGGATGAGATCCGCATTTTTTTACCTGCGTCATGCTAGCACGGAATAACAGAAACAATACTTCCTGTTTATCAATTCCGCCTTCAAAATAAGAGCGCAAAACATTTGGGCAACAACAACAACTATGTATGGAGGACCAAAATAGTCACAATTAAATAAATAAATATGTGTCAGTGAAATAAATACTTACATACATAGATACAGAATTACATAAATAAATGAAGAATTAATTATTGTTTTCCATTATTCAGTATTAAATTTTTCAAAGTGGTTCTTTTATTTACCTTTTTCTTTTTTAATTGCTCCTCTTTTTATTTCATAATAACACTTCATTTCATAATGTCACTTTTCATAAAGTCTCAGCCGTCTGTCAATCAAAGTTAATGGGGCGGGATCTATTTGCTGATTGGGTAATCCTTTGCAATCGATTATTTTTCCTGGCTCTGAGGCTGGTCTTGCCCCATGGGCCAAACGACATTAAAAAAAGTCAGAATATTACCACATGGAACCATGTGGGCCACATGGGCTTCAGTAGCGAGGCTCAGAGGAACCACAGGAGCTTCAGTAGGGAGGCTCAGAGGGACCAGAGGAGCTTCAGTAGGGAGGCTCAGAGGAACCACAGGAGCTTCAGTAGGGAGAGTCAGAGGAACCAGAGCAGCTGAACCAACAGCAGAGTCCATTTCTGGGCTTGGTGTTGTGTCCTCTTCCAGGCCGGGCTCTTCGCTCAAATCTCCATCAGGGGGGGTGGAGTTCACGGCTCCATCCACTGCAGCTGGCTGGGTGGAATCATCTAGTTCCACCTAAAGAGGGAGAGAAGCCGTTTGAATTTTACTATACAGTATCTTATCCAGCTACTCGATCATACATCTGCGCAGGTCTTCTTACCTCTTTGGTGGTCAGCACTTCAGACGTTTCTGTGGCTCGAACATCAGACATTTCCCCCACTGTGACGTCAACGATCCTGGTCAGCAGCTCTGGCCCAAAGCACTTCAGCTTCTCCAGCAGGACGTCTGGAGTGTACTTCTCTCTGACCTTGTTCTGGATAGAAAGGACCTTCTCATCCCGGATGGAGCGGGAGAAGGCGACCTGACGGTCCGTGGCGGTCAGAGAGGTGGAGAGCTTGTCCTCAACAGCCTTCGTGAGTCCGACGGCCAGGTCGCTGAGCTGCAGCGGGGGTACGGACAAGAGGATTGCCAGATTAATCCAGAAGCCCTGCAGCACTTTGGGCACAACCAGCATCACCACTTCCTGGGGGCCGAGGAGGCTGGAGCTGGGCTGCTGCTTCTCCATCAGGCTCCTGATGGCTTTGTCAGCCAGACGGATGATCTGAGGGTCTCTGTCGATGAGAGTCGCTCAAATGAGTTGAAATACACATTTTCTGAAAAGACACAATTTCCCCACAGGAATCATTCAAGTTTCATCTTATCTCATAAATGTGACTTACTGAAAACAGGGACTGTTGGCTTCAGGTGAGTTGAGCACTCTTCGTGCTAAAAACTCAATAACCATCATTTTCATGCTGATGTTCACCTCCCACATCTGAAACAAGAAATGGGATGCACCATTAAGATTTGACATATTTACAGGATCAATCTAGTTTTATGTGATCATTTACTCCAAACTGAGTCTTTTCATGATCTTGGTCATACCAGTGTGAGGAGAGGCTGGACACTTTTATCAAAACTCTCGAGATCAAACCTCCACAATCTTCAAATGGAAAGAAAACAGAAGGTTCATCTTAACTGTTGCTCTATTTTTTACACAGCCGAAATAGATGGATAAACACTCTCACATTGTCTGCATGGCAACTTCTGATGCTATGGTATTATGCTGCAAGTCTGACTTCAGTTCCTGTTGACCGACACGTTGCCTTGTCATCTTCTCCAAAATATTGCTTGTTGTATCACAAGCTTTAGGTCCAAGATGCACAAGCAACATTTTGAAGCTGTGGAGAAGGGAAGTATTGCTTACAACAGGGATGGGATTGGCAAGCAGGACAAAATCAATGTAACCACACTGGCTATAGGAGAATAATGAAAAAATACTCACATACTTTACATTGCTTCACAACACTTCCCATGTATCATGGCCCTTATTCCTCCCTCTAACACATTACACTGAGTTGATTTATTAGGGCATTCAAATTTAGCGCTGTAGTCAAGACCACCTTAATCGAGTCCATGTCAATTCCAAGACCAGCTCCAGTTGAGTTCAAGTCAAGACCAGGTCCGAAGGGCGTTGAGACCAAGTCAAGGCCAAGACCAAAATAGGCAATAAACAGTGTACATGTCTTTCCAAATGTAAAAAATAAAGCTTAAGGAGTTTCTTAAGGATCAACAGAGATGATAGCTCTGGACTATACCCTTCAACATCCAACTAATGAATGTATTTTTTAACGTCATTTAATTTTTTGAAATTAAAGAATAAAATCAATCAATTATTAATTTATTATTATTATTATTATTATATGATATTATATATTTCTGTATTTATTTATGTAATTATTTATTTTACTGACACATATTTATTTATTTAATTATGACTACTATGATCCTCCATAACTAAGTAGCCTATTGGGATATACAGAGCAACAAAAACATTAAGGCTACATATTGATATATCTGTGATGAGTAATCAAACATATCTGATGAGTAATCAAATAATTGAACAATATGAGTCCACAACTGCGGGTTTAATTTGTCTAGTATGTATTTTGTGTTTGAGTCAGTTTCATTATTTGTCATTCCTATAGACCTACTTCTGATGTTTGTAAATAAATCATGAAGCAGGCATTTCCATTGTGCATACAATTAACTAAAAACAATCGTATGTTTGGGCCTGCAAGCAAAACTTTACCAAAAGAAACAAACAGGGATTCTTCAGTTTCACTCTGGTAAATCCAAGAAAACAAAAGCACAAAGATATCTGGATAATTGGATAAAGCGCCAAGAGGAGCCAGATCAACCAAGTGGGAAAGAATGGCAGCCAGAAAATCACTTCTGTGTCTGTGTGTTATTGATGGTAAAGTGATAAGATTAGATTAACTTTATTGATGCTCATGGGGTAATTGGGTCATTGCAGCCAACAAACAATAGGATATATAAAAAATACAATAAAATAAAAGACTGTTAAACATAGAGCATCTTCATGCATCAATCAAACAGTATGACTGGTACTGTGATGCCTTTTTCCTTTGATTTTCTGTTGGTGAAGTTTGAGTTTCTGTAGGTGGCGCTCTTTTCTTTGTCAGTTCAGCCATAGTGGCTATAGCTGCTCATGCTGACTACCCAGCTCTCCTATTTATTCCAAGCAAACTGTTGTTGCTGCTACTGGAAACATAACAAGATAAGATATCACTTTATTAATCCCCTTGGGGAAATTCGGGTGCCACAGCAGCAACTGGCAGAACAGTACCAGTACCTCCTACCAAATAAGTAGGAGGTAATAAGATAAAAAAAAATAAAAAATAAAGGTAATGTACATAATATAAAACTATAGAGACAGTGAAAAAATGCAAATAAATGCAAACAATAATAATAAATGCGTATCCATATATACAGTATATGTACTGTATATATAAGGTCAGAGCAAACACATGGTGCAAACAGCAAACACACTGGTGCAGGTGGGTGGCATAGGCTACGACTTATATTAATAACAACAACATCAATTAGCTAAAATTGATGTGGATAAAATATTTGCATGCATTGCAAATGTGTTTGGCATCCACATCCAGATTCATAATTGGGGGGTGGATGAAGGGGGGGGGGGGGGGGCTGGAGGGGGGAGGAGTGGTGGGTATGGTGGGCTGGCACAGGGGTCGCTGATGTTGTTGAACAGTCCAATGGCCACCGGCACAAAGGAACGTCTGAGGCGCTCCGTCCTGCAGCGTGGGAGGAGGAGCCTGTGGCTGAAGCTGCTCCTCATCAGCCTCAGCTCATCTTAGAGAGAGTGAAAGGGGTTCTCCAGGATGGAGGTGATCTTTCCCCTCATCCTCCTCTCTGCCACTGCCTCCAGACTGTCCAGTTCATGTCCAACAACAGAGCCGGCCTTCCTCACCAGCTTGTTCAGTCTCTTTGTTTCCCCTGCCTTGATGCCGCCTCCCCAGCACACCACAGCAAAGAAGAGCGCACTGGCTACTACAGACTGGTAGAACATCTGCAGCAGCCTGTTGCACACGTTGGACCTGAGTCTCCTCAGGAAGTACAGCCTGCTCTTTATATGAAAATGTCACATTCTATTACTGAAGCACAAACAAACACTTAACAAAGCATCTAGTAGCCCTGAGTCTTGTTTTCATTTCACTGGAGCAGCTTGTGCATGTCCACAAATATTGTTTGAAATGTCCTAAGCCATGGAAATAGAACATCTTTAATCTTCCAGAGAAAGTCCACTCTAAGTCAAATTATGGCTATGATCTTAAAGAGTTCCATCATTATTTGTAAATATGAACAACTCTCCCAAAGATTGTTATCAGTTGGCTGATTTTGTGACTCACAGTGTGTTTGTTTGAGCTTTTACACCTGGTTTTGAGTTCAGGACATTATTGAATTGGAGTGATTCCTTTCAGTTGGTCTTTTCAAGTCGTGCCTCCAACGGCCATCATCCACTGCAAAGGTTCTGGCAAAAACAGTCAAATGGAACCACAGAGTTAATATCTCTTTTTCATGTCCGGTTTAAGACTTTACATGCCCACATATACAACAATATCTCCATCAGAGAGAGGGAAGATATTCAGATATTCAGTTATTTTGCTCAAGATTGTTTGTTTTGTTTTTTTTGTTTTTTCTCAGGGCTATGACTGTGTACAGTTGCAAGCTTTGTGTTGAACATGTAGAATGATTCATTTTGAGCTGAAAGCTGAAAGAACCCGTCTCTCTTGGTGAGTAAACTGTTAATGAAGGATATCTTGAATCTTGTTTAGTCAAGATTTAAATAGGTTTTCACCCCATCAACCTGCTGCTTTGATATCAGACGAGTGGACTTTGTACTTTGGAGCACTTACTTGGGTGATTTTTGTATATCGTTTTACCTTGCTGTTTCTTTGAAATGATTTTGCCTTTATTCTAACTTTGCACATTGCTTTATGTTGTTGGTCTGCAGCTTTCTCTTGACACTGCTGTCTTGGCCAGGGCTTCCTTGAAAAAGAGATTTTTAATCTCGGTGGGACTGATCTGGTTAATTACAGACTAAATAAAGTAATAAATAAATAGATGTGGGTGTTCAAACAACAGTCAGGTCATACAAGTGAATCGTATTCCACTGATGTGGCCAGATATAGAAAGACTAATTATTTACAAGCTGTGCTCGGCAATTTCACACGTTGGCATCCCCAAATGGCAGCAAGAGGGAACTGTTTGAATTTTGAGGACTTCAATACCTAGAAATCATGTAACAATGACATCAGTAAACTGTGCTTTCCTTGATCTAGATGTCTTCCTCCTGGTGCCTGGTGGTGGTGGAAGTGGTGAAAAGGTTCAGCCATCGTTGGTCAGTCCAGGTTTCTCTGGACGGAGCGCTCTCTTGCTGCTGTTTAGGAGCAACTTTTGTATTTTGCTGTTAAGCTTCAATTTGTAATTTCCTGTTGGCAGAAAAGATCTTTTGACTGAGATCTTAGCCAGTGACTGTACCCAACACCAGAATTTAGTTATTAGTAATGTACAGAGTCTCAAACCCTTGGCCTCAGGTTTTATTGACCCAATCTGACCCAGAGCAGGGGACAGCTGTGTTGAGCTGGAGAAACTGTGAACGCTGTGTGTGAAAATGTGAGCCAGATTTAATATTCCACAGGGAGTTTGTGCTGCTCAGTCATGTGTTGAATGTGGCCGACATTGATTTAAAAATAGAATAATATGCCTGATTTACTCTAAGTGGCAAACAACCACCATGCCATCCATCCACTTGAGAGGTGCAGCAGATTTTGACCTCAGTGTCAACCCATGGGCCGAGAACAGGGTGCCAAGTCCCTCCACCTCAGACTTGTTATGCAACTGTGTAAGGGATCTCACTCAGTGAAGGGCAGCCTCCATCCTCCTGACACTGACTGACACGTCTTTGTCATGCTGCTCCTCTCTCTTTACGTTGTGTGAGAGCCTGCGTGTTCATTCTAGTGTAAGACCCGAGGCCCAGGCTCCGCTTCTCAACTCTCTAAAGGACATGTGTGGTATCTAATCCCTTCCACTTACTGTAATGTGATAGAGATTCTCAAAAATGCTCCAAAATATGTTTTTCTACATAACTATTATGAATCTGGATGTTGATGCAAAACACATTCGCAAAGCATGCAAATATTTTATCCACCTCAATTTTAGCTGTGCGTCTGAATTGCTAATTGATGTTATTAATATATGTTGTAGCCTATGCCACCCACCTGCACCAGTGTGTTTGTTGTTTGCACCATGTGTTTGCTCTGACCTTGACCCCCCCCTCGCCCTGTCCACCAGCCCCCCTCTGCCACCACCACTTTGCACTTGATCCCTGTGTTGGGACTTTCTGAAGTGTCTAGGTATGTGTGTGTTTCTGTGTGTGTGTGTGTGTGTGTGTGTGTGTGTGTGTGTGTGTGTGTGTGTGTGTGTGTGTGTGTGTGCGTGTGTGTGTGTGTGCGTGTGGATGTGAGGGCTTTGCTGTGAATAACTTCTGGGCAGGCAGCCAGGAACTGTCATCTGCCGGTGCAACACTAGCCGTCTTGTCAATCTTGTTTTATAATTGTAACATTCTCATATTCTCCTGGTGAGCAGAGAGAAGTTTCCAACATAGTGAGAGAGAGAGAGAGAGAGAGAGAGAGAGAGAGAGAGAGAGAGAGAGAGAGAGAGAGAGAGAGAGAGAGAGAGAGAGAGAGAGAGAGAGAGAGAGGAGTTGTAATATCATTTTAGTAAAGATTATAAAGCTGCAGTGTCCTGTCATGATGTTGTGAAACCTTTTCTGGCTCACTGTACCTCTCCAGATCCAGCAGCATCTTCATTTCTTATTAATAAACTCTTTAAAGCAGTACAGTTAAAATAATGCTTTTGGCTTATTGCCAACAGTGGTTTGTACTGGCAGAAAGGCCACGGTCACTTCATATACACTCAGACAGTCTTTGTCTCCTGCCTGCGTTGCTCCTTTTTCTCATTCTGTGCCTAACAGCATCTAAAACAGCTTGCAGACATGTTATGCTTGGTGCTGAAGTGTTATTCATGATTGCAATAAATAAGCAAAGAGTCAGTATGTCCAACATTCCCTTATTAGAACTAATATTAGTACAGTTTGGGCACTATTCTCAGCAGAGCGCTGTTATTTATTTTGGTGACTGGTAGTAGAAAATTAAACTTAAGGAACTAAACATAAGCAAATGAGTAATGTTTGTTGCATTCATTCTCTGCTTTTTGTAATGATGCATCCAAGCTCTGTGTTTTTGCAAGTTGTTTGATGCCCAGTGGAATAGAGACTGGCATCTGCAAATAACACAGATAAAAGTCTTAAACTCTGAATAAACTGTATATGCGAAAGTTGCCAGTTTTTTTTCCCACTAAGGGAAAACTATTTTTGGCAATGAGCCAAAGTAAAAACTTTACTGCTGCTATCCTTTAAAGTCTCTCTTCCCATTCCTTTGGGGGAAAAAAAGTAGCATAATTGTAATTAAAGTAGTATAAGCTTTGAAGCGTGACTCCATTCGTTCAGGTCCAACACCATGTGAGTGGCAAAACCACTCATTTGCTGAATGTAAAGTTAGAATACGTACTCAAACACACAAGACGACCATTGAATTTCTGCCGAGCAAACAGGTTTCCAACAAACGTCCCTTTCACACACTTTGCACGCTTTAGAACGATAATGCAGTAGGCTTACCATTCACTTATGAATTTAATCCTGTGGGTACTAAGAGCTTCAGAAAGCGATACGGGTCGTACAGTTATCACAGCGATGGCATGAGCTATGACGTCTGCCAACTCATTTATCACTGGTCTCTCTTAGTGAGAGAGACCAGATCCAATTACAGAGGTTTCTATGGGCTCAACAATGGCCTGCTATAAATACACTCACAGAGGGTTTTCCACACTCAACAACACACCCACACAGTCATACTATTAGTCTTTTAGCACGGACAGAAGTGTACAACTGAACGTATGCTTGCCTGAGTATGAACATACCATAATAACATGACAGACACCAAGACTTTTTGTCAAACCAACGATAAAAGTTGAGGTGTTCATTGCTGTAGTCATTTCTATCCTGAATTTACGTGTGAACAAGATGAATATCTGCCGAAGAGTGTGTGTGTGTGTGTGTGTGCATGTGTGTTTGTGTGTGTGCATTAAAAGGTACAGAAGAGAAAGTCAAAAAGCGCAGGAGCCCCCACAGAGCACTAAACAGTCTCACAGAGTTATTTACAGCTCAATCCATCAATAAACGACAGGTGCAGCATCCTCACAAACAAACCTATTAGCTTTCCTCCCTCTGGAACAATATCCTCTCCAGCAATCAGCTGCTCTCTCGCTCGCTCTCTCTCTCTCTCTCTCTCTCTCTCTCTCTCACTCTCTCTCTCTCTCTCTCTCTCTCTCTCTCTGTTGTATGCTTCATGTGATTACAGTGCTGTGGTTGACAATATTAACAGAGTTCTTTGAAAATGATTCTAAAGGAACAGAACTACAATCTAATTCAGTTTGTTCGTTCCCCAAACATGCCTCGTTAATCTTTTACTGTAAAATTAGTTGTGGCAACACATTCTGACATTTGCAAGTACAAGTTACAAAGCTACAGCTATTCTTTTCAAAATCTGCACAATCCTAAGGCTGTAGAGTGATATGTTACACATCAAAAGCAGTAGGGAGAGGAGTAATGAAACTACAAGCAGAAAGTAGCTCATAGGGGTTATACAAAGCAGCCAAATCAGTTAGGTCTGGACAGCATCTACAAGTCAAGGTTTGCAGAATTTGTCTCACTCCCCTCTGGTCGCAGGTTCCAGACCCCGGCCTATAAGAAAAACAGAACTAAACAGTCTTTCATCCCCCTAGTCATATCCTTACTGAACAAACTGAAATAAAAACCCACTCCAGCTCTGGAATATCTGACTGAATGCTTTCTCCATATACGATACGATACTTGCACATTATACAGTGTATTGCATGTTGCCGATGTCCATTGTCTTTTGCTTTGTTCGGTTATTTTATTTTATTCTCATTACTGATGTTGCTGTTTGTGTTCTTTTCATACTTACTGTGAACACCTCAACAGTGTTATACTGCAACCCAAATTTCCCAATGGGGACAATAAAGTTGCTATTCTACTCTATATCCTACAATGTTCATTGTAACATTTCATGTGACAGTAGAGACAATCACTAGAGACATTTAGAGATAATCCTGCGTGGTTCACTGTACTTTAAGAGTACATTATGTTTCTTTTTCCTACATGTTATGTCTAGCTCTACATGTCTCCTGGTCCTCCCATATAGGAGGAGGATATGCACAAGCTTAGTGCAAAGATATGGAGGTCGGTATGTTTCTGCAACAAATCACCATGACAAGTGTGCCACAAGTTACTGGTCAGAACAAAATGTTTCGTGTGTACAGGGTGTTGCATGTCGGGGCAGAGGTCAGGAGTGAAGAGGTCAATAGCGTCTCCAGATGGTACCTTTCCACTTTTGGAAGAGGATGGTGTCAGGAATCACTGTGACTTCAAACATGAGACAGAATTGACACTGTATGTTTGAGTTGGGTCTGGGCAATGTGAAGTGTCTGACCTGCCATGGACACATACAGTATAAAAAGATGAATTAAATATGAATGCAACAGATAGTTCTATTTGTCAGAGGATGACCAACTGAAATGTAATCCTAGAGGTAGTTACAACCAAAGGTAGACTCTCTTAGCTGCTGCCATCCATTTAAATCTGGCTTGTGACACTGGACTCGTCCGCTGTGTCCATTAGGATCTGAGTTGGGCGACATGCTTGCCATTTTGTAATATAATGAGCATCTCTATGTTAGCTAGCTTTCATATTGCCTCGTCCTCTTTTCTCCTCTTGTCCCTTTTTTCCACTCTGTCTGCCAACACCAAAATCCAGATGACCGGAACGTGGTGTACAGTAGGATCGGGTGTCAGGCGGCTGAATGCGGTCCGTATCGCAGTCTGCTGTGGCTGAGAGGGACATAGTATAGTCTTCCTCTGATCCTGGATGTTGCCAATATTTACGCCTTGTGTGACAAAACACCATAGACTCATAGAAACGTAGATGAAAGACCAGTTTTGGTCACTTTTCATCACATAATTAATATGTGACAGTCACATATTAAGTTGCAGTAACACTAAGTACTGATTTGATTTCATTGAGAGACTGTATTGTATTAAATAAGCTCTAACATTTTTCTCCTGTTCTGTATAAACTGACCTGCCAACGTATTTTAGACTCTACCTAGAGAGTTTTGTTATGAAGATTTAAATGATTTCAATAATATCTCCCTCCATGTATAGAACACAAAATATCCCCCTTTCAATGAATTTTGCCATTTTGTCAGTCAAATGTTTTAGGTGTGATTCCATGTTTAATTTCCTGCAAAGTGGTAAAAGCAAAGGGAGAGGGAAAGCAAAAGTCTGTAATGAAAAAATAAAACCATAATTTGGTCAGCTGCAGATATAGAGGAAGTCTTGGATATGAAGCTTCAAAAACAGAAACCAGAACAAACTGAAGATGTGTTTGGAAATATAAGAGAAAATCTAATCTGATAAAGGCCAGATGGTTCAGAGGAAATATTCTGTATCACTCCATTTCATAATCACTCAATTTGAATGATGGCAGCCAGCCGTGTACTTTCAACAGTTTTTTTTATTATTAAATATTCTCTCTCTCTGAATAATTCTGCACCATATTACGGAAACCCTCACAGTATTTCAAATTCTTTAAGTCTACACAAAATGTCCCCAACAAACCGTAAAACACAAAGGGAAAGAAGTATGCTATATACTGTGTTTGAACACTGAAGTGCTCTTAGCTGCTCATCTTTTCATCACATTACATTGTGATTTCAATTTAAGAAATTTCTAGTTCATTTTGAGATGAAAATAATAAAAAAAATCCAACATATAAAAACTGCACATACTCCTATTCAGAAGAATGTGGAAGACAACAGTAACAGTAGCAGAGGCTTGTACAAACACATAAAGGGCGATGTATTTGAGTGTTTCCATATAACAGCCAAAAGAATGAACCAATTAATGCCTCTCAAATATGAAATGTCTCTTATTATTAATTAGTTATGAACACAAGTAATCGTCATCCCCAGCAAGAGATTGTAACTCTATCTTTTCAAGCATCTTTAGGTATAAAAAGTTTTCATTTCAATTCATTTTCTATATTCTAAATCTGACAAGTCTGCAAAAGATGAAAAGTGTATATCTAATTTCCAATTTTGCAGTGTGCATTCAAGTATTGTATGTTTTTTTTGTCATAGTACAGCCTCAGGCACTTCAACTCAAAAGCTGGCACAGACCTGAATTTTTAATTCAAGATCTTAAATACGGATGGTAACATTGTTTTTTGAACATTGCATTTTTCAAACTTTTTATAAATGGGGCCCATGGTATGTGATATTTGGAATGAAATTTGTGTTGTACACAAAGCTTCTATGTGGTTCAATGACTGAGGCTTT
The DNA here is from genome assembly GCF_048128805.1 of Centroberyx gerrardi. Classification (NCBI taxonomy): domain Eukaryota; kingdom Metazoa; phylum Chordata; class Actinopteri; order Beryciformes; family Berycidae; genus Centroberyx; species Centroberyx gerrardi. Next base: position 22,457,591 of record NC_136001.1, on the reverse strand, counting down.
TTAAAAGGCACCTTGCAAGTGTCCATTTCTGTTTTAAAATCACAAAATGGCAGCTTTAGAGTTATGGCAGTACATTTTGGTTAGTTTAAGGCTTTAAGGTTTGTAATTGGTATTATATACTATAACTATCTTTTCAAATTATTTAAAAAAATCCCTTTTGAAAACTAGGACTAGTATTCTTTTAAAGAGACTGGAGGAGCTGTGAGTCATCAAAAACCAATGCTGAAGAGAATTGTGTTCATATCTTAGTGTTTTTGGTAAAAGCTGAATACATAACACTGCATTGCATCTACCCAACCACTCATGTCCTATTTGCAATGTGCAAAGACAGCATTCACACATCTTGCAAAGCAATAAAGTCATTCTACAAATGCACACAACAACCTATTTAAACTCTGTCCTGAAATGTCAGTTTCATTTCAGCTCTGTCCATGACAAATTCATTGAACTGGAAATAAGATATCCATCTTTGTGTACTTACACATATACAGTATCCAATTTTCAAACTAAATGTTAGAAAACTAATGGTCAACTGGTCACTGGAACAGAGTCAGTACGAAAGTCAGTGTGATAGAAAGGGGTGAAGCAGGCACCTCGCCAAACAAGTTCAACAGTAGAGTTCGACAGGTAAAGAACTCAGACTAGGTGTTTACTTTCCACCTCCTTTGTGTCTTTATCATTTTTTTCCAGAGTTGAATCATCAATTAAGAATTTCTCTTCTTTTTTATTTTGCTTTTCATTCAGAATGGAAGGGTATCCATAAAGATTTTCTCCACAATTGGCGGAGGCGGGACCAGGTCCTCCAGTTTCAGGTAGAAGATCCGCTGCAGGCCCTGGGTGCAGAGTGTCCTCAGTTCAGGGAGTTTGCCCAGGAGACGAGAAAGGTAGTTGGGCTGGGTCCGGCTCGGCTCCGATCCATTTCCGCTCACATGTTCCCTTAAACACGTGATGAGTTGGCTCTGGAAGTCCTCGACCCGTTTGGGCTCCTTAAGGCCGTGGCGATCTGGGTGCAAAGACGTTCCAGTGAGAAACACAGGCAGGTACGAACAGTAGATGCATAATGTACTTACACGTAAAATTGAAAAACGATGATATTTACTAAACAAACAGGCATAATCAGACTGAAGTCGTGTATGTGAGTCTCACCAGCGATGATAACAAGAGCTGCGAGACAGGCAAACGAGGACACATCAAGGTTCATGCGGTGAAGGTTCTGCGAGAAATCCATGATGGAGTCGATCCAGTCGCCGAAGCTGCGAACGCACTGCATGCGGTGAAGGACCACTCCGTTGCAGAAGATCAGCTTGTTCTTCTCTGGACTCGACCTGCACACAGTTTCAAGCCGTTAACACAACCAGCCCATTATAAAGCTGCACATCAGCTCGTCCTTAATCGTAAAAAACAAGCCGACCTGTACGCCAGTCGAAGGATGAAGAGTTCGACAAAGGCGGATTCGAGGAGCAGCTCCTGGTCCTCCACGCAGAAGTCTGTGAATCCTGGGATGGTCTCGGCCCATTTCCTTATCACATCCATGGCACCGGACAGGAGGTCATAGAACTGCTGGATATCACTGGCATCCTCCTTCTCTGACAGGCTGACCACCGTCTCCTGGTACTGAGGAGTGAGAGAGGAGAGCGGTAATCACCACTGTTCTCCTAAAAGCATCTGATTTACTGAAGAACTGCAAATACATTCAATGAGCTGTTCAGTGTCTTTACATTTATTTTACATTGTATATTGTAGTAACTATAAGCAATCTAATAAACATAAAGGAACTCTGAGAACGCTGCAAGTCTTGAGCTTTACCTTGGAGTAGTCGAGCTTTCCTATGGTTGGGTTTGAGTCTAAATGGGCCCTGACAAGAGAGGCTACGATGTTGACATGGGGGGTGGTGGACGAAGTCTCAGTCACAGCCTTAGGTTTAGAGGGTAGACGACCCCGCCGGCCTTTGAGGCTGTCTGTACGAACAACTAAGAGACAGAGAGTAAAAAAAAAAGAGGAAAATTGACTCAGAGTACATGCTTGTGATTCTCACATGGCTGTCACTACACGTCTCACTTTGAACAACTGCTGTGTCAGTTTCAGTTTTTTCTTCGTCTGCAGCTGGCACTGTAAGGCTCCAGTTACATATGTCTGTCATTCCTAGCGTTGGCTTCACAAGATTGTCATACAAACCTAAGTTTCACATCATCATACATAAGTGGGTCTGACTTTGCATTACCTTCTTTGACCATTCCAACGGCAAGACACTTCTGGAAACGGCAGAACTGGCAGCGGTTTCTCCGCCTCTTGTCTACTGGACAGTCTTTACTGGCGAGGCACACATATTTAGCATTCTTCTGTACAGTTCGCTGTCAGGAATGGACAAAATGAGCTTTGTTACTATGGTAATAAAAATGTAAATAATGAATATGAATGTCTGTATCACTAAGCAGAATAAACTTAAAACGTAAAATAAAAGAGTCACTATTCAGCTCCATACCTTGAAGAAGCCTTTGCAGCCTTCACAGGTTCGAACTCCATAGTGTTGACAGGATGCGTTGTCACCACAAACTGCACAGCGACCCTCACTGGCTACCGGGCTGCAGGTCTTAAGAGACGTCATGGTTCCCTCCATAGGGCTTTCCAGACCCGCCTGGTCCAGGGACATCGGGGGGCAGTGAAGAGGCGAGGCATGCTGCTGAGGAGACAGGAAGAACGGGTCGTCCTGGCCCTGCTGAGGGTCCTGATGCTGCCCCACGGGAGAGTGCTGCTCTGTTGCAGAGTTGAAGGTAAAGAAAGAGAGCTGCTGAGCCAAAGCAGCCTTATCAGCCGCTGAGGACAGGGGGGCCGAGGGGTAGGGGCTGAAAGGGGAATCCCAGGCAGGTGCGGACTGGGTCTGAAAGCCTGGTGTCGGGGGAGAGCCAGTGCCATAAACTGGACTGCCGTAGTAGTCGGAGCCACAAGATGACAGCGTCTCATCGAGGTAGCTGAGCGCAAAGGAGCCCGGGTAGCAGCCGTACACCTGGAGGTCGTCCAGCTTGAAGGCTTGGTGCTGCATCTGAGGGCTGGAGCTTCCAGCTACTGCAGCGTGGCTGAATGAAACAGTAGAAGCGGGGGCAGAGGTGGAGATCTTGCAGGAGTAAGCATCAAACTCTCCCATGTAGCCATTTCCCACCAAGGTGTTGATGCTGGGCAACGAAGATGCAGACAGCTGGTCCTTTTGGCCACTGATGTCCATTACCAGTTTGGCATTGAGGTCAGGGTTCAGGAACTCAGAGCTGAAGTAGTTGTCATGGGGTAGCGAACCGTACTGCGTTTGTACACAGGGCATCGCTACGAGAGAGAAAGACGGCAACGATTACAACTGATGAAACTCAAAAACCAAATAATAGTCCATGTCAGATGGCTATTTTTCCAGTTGATTTGTCATACCACATAACAAATACATTTTCATAATGCTAATCAAACGTCTGAATTATTGATAAAAAAGATTCTATGTATGTAAACTACGATCATACATTCTAATTTGTTAGACAAAAAATAATATAACACATCACTGTAGTTCATCTATGCTAAAAGTATGATTTTTTTTTTATGATTATGCTTTCAAAATGAAAGCAAGTGAGTGAAATTACTATGCATAGCTGGGGTTGATAATATTGGTTGACTGTTCATTAACATGTAGTTATGTATGCAAAAAGCTCAAATGGGCAAAGGTGAAATATTGCTTTAATGCTTTAGGTCAATAGTTTTTCAAAACTATTTCTACAACCACCCTAACAGTACATTGGCACCTAAAACAGACACATGCTCATTTCTCCCTCGTTGCATGCCATTCCACTAGCTTTAGGGCCTATCAGTCCTTCTCAGAAAATGTAGAAGGTGGTCCAGTCAAGCAATAAGATATTGTGTTACTGGCTTTTAATGCTTTGAAAACCTCCTTCAGAGGAGGGCAACCCTCTGTACCAGGGAGTGCAGGAGATTGTATTTCAGGGTGGGCTAAATGCCAGCTAAACTGGGAAAGGTGGCAAAGCCTGTTCGTGTGTGTGTGTGTGTGTGTGTGTGTGTGTGTGTGTGTGTGCGTGAGTGTGTGTGTGTGTGTGTGTGTGTGTGTGTGTGTGTGTGCGTGTGTGTGTGTGTGTGTGTGTGTGTGTGTGTGTATGGGTGTGCATGCGTAAGTGTTAACTTTCTCACTCAATGAGTTGCTAAATCCAAAGGTGCAGCATGTCCCTGGAGAACATCTGATCACTCTTTGAAAATCACCGACTTAAACTTACATTTAAAATTGACTTGTTACTGAAAATCAAATGGGGGAAAACCACTGTGATCTAGTCTAGTAAACTGATTCCCCCCTGTTGAAGTGTCAAACACATATGTTTCTGTATAAGTTTACTTGTAAACAACATAACCCTAATGGACCCACACCTAAAACCTAACAAATATTATTAACTCATGACAAAGGCATTTAGATGAAAAAGTAATGACTTAAGCTCTGAACTCTGCTAAATATCTAGATGATGGACAGCTGACACAACACAATAGTGAACACCCACTCTGCCACTCTGCCACAGATTTTGTAACATAGTTGTAGCAGAATAACTACTTCATTAATCTCACTCTGGGAAATTTCATGAGTGATAATAAAATATAATATACTTGAACAACTATTTGCCATGCAACACTCTTAGATGAATAATGTACTGGAGCCTCAAGATACTGTGCTATCACAGGTAGGAAGGACAACTACTGAGAACAAATGAGAAATTACAGCTTTGAGAGGATAATCCCCCTAACAGGTATGAGATACAAAATGGCATTAACGTTATAATAAAATTATTAGGATTGTCCTGTGAGCTTAGATTATTATGGAAATAGTTAGTATGGAGCATGTATCATAACTTGAAGCAACTATTGCCTCAACATCATCACCATTAATGGACCAGCCACCCAAAATAAGTGAATAGTAACACGTGCAAATAGAACACTTTCACTAACCTGGTTCATTCAAATATCCGGGTTTTGAAGGTTTGCGTTTTCATTTATTCCACACGAATGAAACACATGAATGTCACCTCTGGAAACTGCTGTGAGCTCGCTCGCTCGCTCTCTCTCTCTCACACACACACACATACACACACACGCATATGCACACACTGTGTCACACCTTGGGAGAAAGCTACAGCAATGCACCGAGCACCATACCGTCTGTTTTATTTTGCTTGCATCGACAAAAGGCGTGTCTTTGCCCATAAATGGTGTACGGGGCGGTGGAACTTTCCGGGTCACGAGCCAATGGCGTCGCTTGCACATAGGCGTTCTTCCGTCTGACGCACGCACGGGATTCCATTGACGCAAGAGCCGGCGGAGTGTCTGATCTAAATATAAACCAACAACGACAACGTTAGACACGTGGGGCTATTACTGGCTGAAATATGCTAAAAATAAACTCCAGTCTGTGGATGATGACATTTTATTGCTGGAAATGAAGTTATAACCAGTTACGCATTTACAAGACCGTGGCGAATTATGTCATGATAGAGCAATAAGCGTCATAACTCTCTGATTTGTGTTTTACCCACACCCTGGCTTTTTTTTCATAACATAGGCCTCTTCAACATAACATGGGTCCATAGACTTGATAAATTGGCTGCTGGAACAGAATTTTTTCCCCTATTACACTCAATCCATGGGCGGAAATTATGGGGGGGACAGGGGGGTCCGGACCCCCCCTTCCTGGGAAAAACAGAGAGTTGTCCCCTCAATATATCATTGTAAACATAACTATATAATTTTAAATAATATAATAATATGCATTGAAAGCACTTGTGCTAATTATAGACACAAAACAATGCGTTTTTAAGTTTCTAAAGATTGCATTTCAATCTTGTATTTTTTCTTGTATTGAAAGAGGATGGTGTCAGATAAAAATAGAATTATATTTCACTCATGAAGCTGATTCTTGTATGATATTCTGTGAATAGGATGATAAAGGACAACAGAAAAGGGAAATTCAACTTTTATTTGAAAACACACAAAAAAAATCTATAAAATGAACACCATTCAATTCAACTCAATTATCATAGGTCATACATTTCAATTTCCATTGATTTGTTTGGTGATGAACAAAACCAAACAGTACTTTCTCTATAAAATAAATGACAGTAGGTTCATATCAGTGATTCAATTCACTACAATCTCTCACAGTCAGGTTTCAAACACAGTTATGAAGTCCTGGCTGCAAAAGCATCCTTGCCACAGTTAGCTCTGGGATGGGAAGCTAGCAAGCTAATAACTCACAATTTAAGTGAAATTAAAATTTTGATCCAACCAGCCTTTCATGAATCACCGGCTCAATTTATTTGTTTGACTGATTGATGATTTTTTTCAACTGAGTGCTCAAAAATATATTTTCAGATCCAGTTGCATGCAGTTTCTGCTGCATAAGTTTCAGGAAAATTGCATCACGTCCTTTCAGTTAGTTGCTTAAATTGCACAATATAATGTCAAAAATCTCTTTTCCTCTCTTTTTCCACAACACCATGAAATATCACAACAGCACTGAAAAGACCCCACCCCCACCCCCACCCCCCAACACACACACACACACACACACACACACACACACAAAACACACACACACGTGTAGCCAAGCATCTACCTCCAATCCAGAGAGTCTGCATTGCTCTACTTTCTCTTTTTCAATACAATTAATCCTCTGTGCATTAGGAGCAAAGAAAAATCTTTACTTTGACACAGAAAATATTAGAATTATATGAATTTACACTTTGTATTCAAGATAGCATTTTTAGTTTTTAGAGCCACACCCTATCACATTGCATTGGCATCAACAGGCAGAGCGCACTATAGATGTATTACTCACAGCTGCACACTTCCATTTGTCAGCAGCAATATAAGCATCACATAATCTAACCCCCTTATGTCATTACCTCCCCACAACAAGAGAATCCAATACACACAAACACTGGAGCCTCTCCCGGGGCTTTGCACTTGGTTTAAGTAACTTCTAGTTTCTTTTTTAGGTACTGGAAAAGTTAGATGGGTTCCACAGGATAAGGTGGAGTCTAGACTTTCCCTGTAGAGTGAAACGAGTGCAGCTAATACGTCTGACTGCCCAAACTGGCCGGGCCAGCTGCGCCTCTCTCTCTCTCTCTCTCTCTCTCTCTCTCTCTCTCTCTCTCTCTCTCTCTCTCTCTCTTTCTAACACACACACATCACAGGGAGTGTAGCATGGTGGGTTGAGCTTCTCTTTAAAACACAAAATAACCAGCAACCCTAGACTGGACATCATCTTTTTGTCTCTTTCACTCTTACTCTCTCACACACACACACACACACACACACAGCATTGCACTCAGCTTGATGGAATGCTGTGCTTGGCAACGTCAATACGTTCAATACGTAGGCCTGAACCCCCTGTACCTTCATCTTAAAAGTTAAAACGTGGCTCTCTGATTCCCAGCTATTTCGTTCATGTTCATAAATATTGTTTGAACTATCTAGGATCATAGGAATAATGTATATAAAGTCTGTTATATAGGGGTGAATTTTCATTTCACAGTTATATTTAGCTATGGTAGAACAAATCAACTTTTCTAAAGACAGCTGCTCTGGAAATCAGCTGTCACCACTGGTATTCAGACTTTTTATCTCCAATTCTCAATATCAATAACTGAAATAAGGCAAAATTGCTTGTAGTAAAGTATGATCTGAGATGAAGAATAATATTGCCTAGAGGTAGTTTTTGTTGTTTATAGAAGTCTTTAGAACATGTTTTCAAAGAGAAAGTGAGGAGTTGCTGACTGCAGATCATGTGGTTTGCTGGTTAATGTCTCATGAACTTCTTGTGACATTGTCTTCCTTGGATTTCCTGTTGGATTTTCTGCACTGGGCAACTTCGCACTTTGGCAGCCTCAAAAGTCAGCAAGAACTGTTTTAATTTTTGGATTCAGTACATGATACAGAAATCATGATGTAGCATGGTGTGAGTAACTGAGCACAGCGCTTCCTTGCTGCTATTTTGGAGAAGTTTGCATGATTTCGCTCTCAAGTTTCCATTTGTCACTTCCTATGTGTGTGAGGCAAATACTGTAATAATCTTCACTGTTGCAGCCCCATTTCATCATTTAGGCTGATAAGATGGGTGTATTTTACATAAAACTGCTGTTGCTGGAAACGTAAAACTCATCATTTCCTGTGCGCCAGAGCATTTTTCCCAGGAAAGAGCAACCAGACACCAGGTGTTCAGAACAGATTAGAGACAGATTATTACTTGTCTGCATATTCATGAGGGAAAGGAAGAGCCTCAATTTTTAAATACAAGCCCCCCCCCCTCCCCCTCACACCCCTTCTTTTCTTCACTACCTCTGGATTAACCCTTCCTCTTAACACTATTGATCCAAACATTACATTTGTACTCATCTTATGCTGTCACACCCTTATATTGTGGAGATTTTACGTATTACAGAGATTTTTATTTTTATTGCATATTTACAATACTTTTCCATAGGTAAATGCACAGGTTAATACACAGGAATAAATGTGTGAAGTGTTGACAATTATTCTTTGTGAGAGGCAAGATAAGAACCAGTCCAGGACAGTTTCAGAGACGCCAACAACATTACCAGGGTTTTCTTCTGGGAGCCCACAGAAAGGGAGAACACTTGACAATCCTGACTCAAATCATACTCCAGCCCTCCTGGATAGTCAACATTCATTAAGAATAAAGGGAGAATGCCCCACACTTCTCCTCTGTTTCTACACTGGCATAACTCTAGTGTCCATGTGTTGAAGAGGTTTGCTTACTCTCAGTTTTAGAGTCCAGAGACAATCATGGATTCGGATGACTTGGTTGAAAGCAGTGTAACTAGTCGGGTTTAAAGATACAATCTGGAATTTATTTCATCATGTAAAACTTGGGGTGTGTTGCCATTTGTTCTTTAAAGAGTTCGACATTGAGATGAGGATAAGGTTTTGGGAGCATTCTTAATTAACACATAGTAACTCAAAATACAGGTCCAGTGGTTACAAACTGTAAAATGTAAGCAAACCTTTCACAGCTTCATATTTAGCTGTCACATACTGTCTTTACATATATCAGAAGCTCAGACAAAAAAAGTCTCGAAATCCAATAAATCCTTTGTAAACAGCAGTGGTGGAGCAGTAGTGTTTCAGTAGGGGGGAGAACAGACTTTAACTGCCCAATTCATTGGCTGTCAGTCTCTTCTACTAAGGAGCATACAGTATATTTTGTTAATGTGATGCTGTACGAGCTTCACTGTCGAGACACAAATGTAAATGACTACTAAACAACTTGACATCAAGACAAGGCATTAAATGAACATACAAATAAAGAGCACAGATAATCAACATTTTCTAGCCTATTTTACAATGCTCCATGAGACTGACTCCTGAAAGTTAAAGACTTAAACTCTAGTATAAGTTTAAAGATACGCTACCCACAAAACAAACAAAACATTTCATTGTGTTTCTCACCTTGAAGCAGATGCATAGGAGAGTAGTATTGTCATCCTCCATTATGTTACTTGTTTCTCACGCTGGTTGATAACTATGTAACATACTGATAACTATATTACAACTCATTATATGATTATGAAACTCCCCAAAGCAAGTTGTCTGAAAAATAACCTATTAAATGCATTAAAATCATGTTTAATCATGTTTTGGCTGGTGCTTCATATAGTCAACACAAAGCATAAAGTGCATGCCATTAAAATTTATTTTTAACCTCTACTGTTTTCAAACACTCCTTCAGGCACTACTTGCTCCTCCTCCCTCTTGTACAAAATAAATGTTTTTGGGCAACTTTCACTGCTTTTATTCATCTTTCATCATCATTCAGGATGATGGAGATAAAGTGTTCTGTGTATTTCATGGTTATTTTCCAGAAGCCTAGTTGGGGGGAGATTCTTGTTACTGCAGATGATGCAAATTGTTAGTAACCATTCACTGTAAGAAAACTGCTACAAGCAACATTCAGGCAGCTAACGTGACTCCCGTCCAATACAGCCACCTTGAGGTGTACAACTCAATGAAAGGGTTTTTTTCTTTTAGTGGTTTTCCGTTTCAATTCTAATGATGGTGGAAGCCTAAACAATCTATAGGTCTAACTTATCAGGCCTAGAAACAGCCAGTTATTTCTGCCTTGTTCCTCTTCTTAGAAGTAGAGGAACAAGGTTTGGTTCTTAGGTTTAAGGTACAACTAAGAAAAAAAGTACTACCATAAACGCCCCCGCTCAGCACTTTCAGGCCGTAACTATATCCAGCCTTTATAAAACCACATTCAGTCACATTCAATCAAATACATCTCACATGGACTTCTCAACATCTATTTAAGAAACAGTAAAAAACAATGAAATAAAATATATTACATTTTTTCTATTAGGTAAACAATTACAGTGCAAGAAGTCTCAACAGACAGGTAGGTTCATGTTGTGTTACAAGGAGGCAAGTGAGCTTCTGAAGGCCAAACAAAGCCAGTTCACTTACTAGCTGTGTTAGGAACTGCAGATGAAGCTTACCGGGAAGCTACATGAACTAAATTAGATTTACCACAGAAAACGCTACCACAACATAAAACACATAAATATGTAATGCTTATCCATATGGATGCAAAACCAATTTGTGGTGAAATCCTGTCCTGATCCAATAAAAAAAAAGAAAAAACAGAGTGTGTATTGAGTTGGCACACAATGGCGGCGATCAGACTGAAACGCTGTGAAACGTTATGGAGCGTTAGCTTGCAAGCAGACCACAATGCAACTGCTGCTGTGATAGCCAGCTGAAGCACAACGCACTGCCTGTTGAGGTTTGGCCGGGGTTAACTTCAAACACCCGCATTGATTACTGCAACACTCACTTTGAGTCTGGTGCTGATGTTCTGAAGTCATAGAAAACAGTGGGGAAATTTGCACAAAACACTTTCGATTTGGTTTGTCAGTGTGGTTTGTCAGTGTGGTCGCCGCCTACGTGTTAGCTGTCTGTTCTGAAATAACATGAAATTATATCATGGATCATGTGCAAAAGACATACACGATAACACTTTAAAAATATATCATTGTTATACACTGAGTAGTGGACACTGAGTGTTCATATGCCTCCTGCATCATTTCCCCGCTCATATCTGTGGTGTTGTGCAGCGTTCCTCAGAGGACTGGAAGGTTTACCTGCTGTATCAAGCTCTCGCTCTACTTGAGGTGGAAGAAACCGGAGGGTTTTGTTGGTGCAGCCATGAGCATGTTGGCTTGGTTCTTGTGAGTTATGTGGATCTATGATAAATAAAAGGAAACACAAGACTGTAAGATCACTGGAGACCAGCTACTTGTGCCCAACATGTTTCTTATCAACCAAGCTGATAAGAACACCAACAATATTTATATATTCCTTTAAATTTGTACATAACTAATCAAGACAGTGTAATTTATAAGCTCCTCTATAAATGTTTATAAGAAAGCAGACACCCTTCCAAGGTATCTGGTATAAGTTTGGAGTTTGAGAATCTGTTTGCATATTTTTGGCAGCCTTGTATATATGTCATCTTGCATAGGGCTATGTGGCTATTAATATATGCTGTGAAAAGGAAAATTAGCAAAAAATCATCTATTTAACAGCTAGGGTTTAACTCCATATTTATTGTAATGATTGCACTATTAAGTATTTTGAGAACATTCTTATTATTCTGTCCACCCTAATACTAAATATCAATTTCCTTTCTTTCAGAAGTGACAAAATGTACGCTTTTATTGTGAAGGCAACATCTGTCACTTCACTTCCACTTCTCTCTCTGGCTTGACACAGCTCCCACAGGTGTCCATAATCAGGGTGGCTGTTAAATATCTAACGCTAATTAACATGCTGATTTTCAATGGCTCTTATCGCTGACAACAAGGCAGCACTAATGTGGCTCCGTCACGGTAATCACAGTAAATTTATAAATAAATTCGAATTAATGAGCTGCAGATGATGCATGCTGCAATGCTGTTACCGCTGACTTTTATGAATATTGCACATAATGACATTGAATCTGAATGACTGATAACACTTACAGTGCAGGGAGGCTGCATCCAGGGTTCCCCATCGATTTGCATGGGCAGGGCTTTGTTTGTCCTGGATATAGGGACGAGTGACAATGAGATTAAATTATACTATTTATATGTGAATAATATGTCCATATATGTGTCTGTTTAAACCAGAATGAAGAGAGGAAGGTGCACAACCTGATGGTAATTTGAGAGGTTTGTGCCAGTCTGTGCCCAGCGCTCTTCAGCCCAGTGTAGATCTGACCCATCTCTAAGACGCCCTCCAGCGCCACCACCTCCAAACGCTTGTCGCTCATGTCTGGGGAGAAATAAAATACACAAACGAAGGTCAAAGAGTCCATGAAAGATCATATCAATATGATGGTTGACCAGGCGGATGCTATCTGCACTGAAAGCACAGCGAGAGCACATCAACTAGAGGGATGTAGGGGAAGATGTTGGAGAGAGAGCTCACTCTCTGTACAGAATAAACAATGTTTCTTTAGTCTTACCTTGTGAGCTCGTTTTCAGCAGCTCAGGGTCAGTGATCACCTCACTGGGCTCCTCCTCTGACACGCTAGCTCGATCAGGCTTCTTTGATTCACCCCACAGGTTGGAGCCTCCATGCATGCTGGGTATGTTGAGGACCGCTATGCCCTCCAGAGACAGGCTGCTCAGGTCCAGAGGGGTCCCACAGCACTGGTGGAGGCAGACGAACAGGTTAACATGAAACAAGCTCGCAGACATAACTGCACAAAAAATAATTCTTCAGAAAGTGATCCTTTGTGTGAATTACAAATGGTTAGTTTTGGTGAAACAACTTTCACCTCAATGCTGAAACACTCCTTCAGGTTCTTGCAGGAGGCAGAGATGGACTCGGAAGTGGCAAACTCAAAATACCAAAGTTTGTTCTTCATTCTTAAAGACAACGGCGAAAAAAAGAAGATCTACTACATTTCTGATTAAAAAAAAAAGCTCTATTGCATTGTTTCTCAAATATACATTCAGACACATAGTTCACTTGAATTCCCACTCACCTGCTGTTGAACCTCTGGGGGTGTTTCTCTCTCATAGAGTGGAAACGGTGAGCAATAGAGGCATCCTGCTCAGAGGCACATTGACATACATACAGGCAATCAGATGAAGTAGCAGACACTTTACTTTGAAAATATAATTTGTAACAGATTACTAATAACCTCATAAAAATTCAAATCAATAGGCTAATCCATTGGATTGGGCCAAATAGTAATATAATCTAATTACTTTCAGTTTATTTATTACTTTGCCTCCAAAGGTTAAGAAGTATGAAGTTGAAGAGGCAATTTTTTAATAATTTGCAACTGCAAATTTAACAGCAGTTTCTATGACCATCATTAACAACCATGATTAACCATCATTCCAGATTGTGTAAAATGATGTTTGTAATCTCACCATCCCCCTACAAGCATGCCTACTTCAACAAGATGCAACCAGATCATGTTTTTCTAAGGTATCGTCAATCTGATCATGGAGTTTAAAGGATCCCTGGTGACACTAGAGTACAAAACCCTGAGGCTGTGACTCACCACTCCAATGGAGAAGTAGTTGTTGATGATCTCGTAGGGCACCGGGTCTCCTGCCTCTTTGGGGTCGTCTGGTATCACCCGAATGCTCCAGCGGTCCACAGGCACCAACACACTGCTTTCAGTCTCCTTTAGGATCTCAGTCAAATCCGACCCCTCGTACCCTTACAACAAAACAAGAGGGGTATACACATAGGGTGGTGATGTCAGCAATAAGGCAGAGCAATGAGTGATGGTTGCTTGATTTTAAGTACATGTTTTGATGGTCTTACCCCCTCCCCAGCGCAGGCAGCGGGCCAGATCGTTCCCAGTGCCCAGAGGCAGGACTGCGATTGGAGGATGCACCTGGAGCTCTTCTTTGTCTGAAATCACAGATACGTTCTTTAGCCTGAGAGATCAAACTGGGTTTATGGTAATCTGAATCACTTCCATAACTCCAAGAGGGACCTGCAGTACCTATAGCATCCAGAATCCACCCAACCGTGCCGTCTCCTCCGCACACCAAGATCCTGTACTCACGCAGGTTGCGGAAGAAATGCAGTCTAGGATAACAAACGCAATGTTAATGTGAAGAACCTGAAATCAACTGTATACTTAAACTGTCATTCCCACTCTGAATCCCACAGTGGCCAATGCTGTACCCTGGGGCAGGACCTCCATTGGACAGGTTATACACTTGACGTGGGTTCAGTAGGTACTGGAACTTCCTCAGCACTCTGGAAAAAACAACACACAGAAATACAGACAATTCTGCTACTGAAGGCCAGCCCACCTAGGCAGAAAAACCTATGTGGGAACATTTATTCTCAGATATAAAAATGGAAAGATTACGTTTAGTGATATCCGCCTTACCTCTCACCCTGCTTTCCTCCACTCTTTGGGTTCACAAATACCAGCAGAGGGTGGGTGTCTGGAACTGGAACAATCTGAGAAAAAAACAAAAAACAAAACATGATTGAAGAAGATCCACTAGAATATGTAACTCATCTGACAAATACATATTTTCATAGGAAAGTATAAATGGACAAATGCTGTCAATCAGCCTATTCTACAGTTTAGTTTTCATACCCATATTCAGTTAAAACACTAGTGTATACAGTAACAAAGGATTTAATAGTCCTGTTTTTGTAAAGGTGTCCTGATGAAAGGGGGTTTGAATCATAATATAATAGTCTATGAATAGCATCATCAGTAGAATAGGCTATGCAGTACTCCTAATTCATGAGTTTTTACTGATCATACATTTGTTGCCTATATATTTACACAACTATCTGAACTTTGCCAGTATAATCGTCTCCATATCATCCCTCAATGCATTAGAGCTGCTGAGGTTGACAGATTTGTATGCATGACAACACAAGGCTGCGGTTTTTAATTTTGGTTGGGAACTCCTTCACCCCACTTTCTACAGCCTCCTATCTGTCTCTGGGTAAATAATTATTGATCCCTCCCACACATGTTTGGACAAGTGCATATGCAGGTGGTTGTTTGTGCAGAATATTGGAAAGGGACCTCGCAGAGCAAGTGTGTGGGTGTCAAGTTGGAAGAAGAATAAAGGCATGTTGGGAGGATGACAGACCTGCAGGACGTGGCCGTCAGGGGTGACATTCAGCAGGCTGGTGTCCTCTTCCTGGGACAGACAGACAGAGAAACAAGGAGAGATGGTAATCGTGAACAACAGAATCTGCCAACATTTATGGTGGCACCATCTTTTAGGGGATGTTGTTCGTTTTACCTTTGAGACGGCATATATGGCCCATGGAGGGAGTATATGATCTCTCAGCGACCCGCAATCACATGCTGATAAGCCGGAGAGCACGCAGTCATCATGACGCTTAAAGAGAGTTGATAGAGACGAGGCTTAGTGAACATATTTAGAGAAAAACTCATGCCAGAGTACACAAACGCACACGGTCCTCACCATCTCGTGGCACCACACGCACCGCTTCCCTGCTGAGGTCTTGATCTTCTTGTGGCAGACCTGACACTTACTGGAGTTACAATCTGCACTGATCCAGTCGTGGGCCGGCTCCTGCGACACAGGGGGAGACTTTTTATTACCTAGTGCTGTTTGCACAATCCATGGAACTGATTGCCATACCACTGCTGTTGCTGCCAAGTCCATTTGGTAAAGTTGTTTTCACATATTCTCATACTCATGTCAGCATAAGTCATAGGATGCTATGCCACTTTAGCTCCAGGAACTGTCCACGCTCCAGCTCCAACTTTGTAAACAAGGTTGCCACGAATGTTATTATATTAAGAGTAGTTAATGCTAAGAGTGCTGCCTGGAGAGAAGGGCAGGACTTACTAGCGTGGTGCCAAGACAGTAACTCAACCCTAAATGTCTTTACGACAAAAGAAGTTATTGTTCACTTTAGAAGGATCAGCGCAGGCCAAACCCCACTCATGGGACACAAAGCAACTGTGGAGACTGTGGACAGCTACAGATTTCAGGCCTTTTTAGATGTCCGATGACTTCACATTGTCACACATCACACAACACTCAATTATGACTAAAGTACACTGGCACCTCTGCTTCCCCAGGCAACTAAGGACATTTGGGCTGCCCACTGTTGTGAGCTACAGTGTGAAGCAGTGTTGGGTGTGGCGACTCTGCACAGGACCACAAGACCATCCAGGAAAGAGGCTGAACTACACAAAAGATCATTGTTTCCAAGCTCCCGTAAATTTAGGACATTTAACAGAACGCCACTGACCAATGCACTGAGTGGACTGTACAGGCTATAAGCTGCACTTTAAAAAACACTGATGGGTTGCACTGATGACTGACTAATGCACTTTCAGGTACTCTGTTGTTAATGTGTTTACTGTCATTGCCACTGGCTTTTTGGTCAGTAAAAGAAGGAATTTACATGAATACATTTTTTTAAATTACCCGTTTTTAAACATATGACAAATAACTTAAAACTCAAATGAAAATGTAACTGTAAATGAGAGGGGTGGAGATGAAATAGTGGGTTTGATGTTATCAGTGTGTTGTTCAGTACAGTGTTAGAAACCAAAGAAGGGAACAGCAAATGAAGAATAATTGTGCTTCTTACACCAATCTCCTTTTTAGATTTGACAAAGGTGCGAGCGCACGGTGCAGGATTCTTGTTGGCACATTGACTGTGGACAGTGTACTTGCAGCCTGGAGGAAGAATAATGGAGCAATATTACACAAGTGTCAGTGTTAATGAAGACAAAGCTTTCTCCAGAAGAGCTTACATTTATATAATGAATTATATGTATTATACATATTTACTTATGAGATTACAGTGAATGATACTGACAAATAACACACAGTACAAGTATATTGGAAAAGGCCTGGCACTGTGTATGAGGTGCATGGTTGCCCCCTAGTGGCGGCTGCTTGCTCTTACAGTTGCAGCAGAGTCCCTGCTTCCCCAGACCGAGCAGCATGCTCTGACACACGTTACAGTAGGTCGGCTTGTTAAAATGCTTCATCCTCCAAATATGCTGCCCATCCCTCACTGTCATCTGTGGGGGAGGTGAGGAGAAACCATTAGAAGTTGAATAAAAACTATTGATATTATCTGTAACATTTAGAGTTGGTTTGTTCAAAACAACATTAAAGCATACAGGGAATATTATAGTGTAACAGTGCTGTATTTACTGTATAGTGGATGAATATTCTTTCACCTTCAGTCCAAGCAGCACCAGTAAAGGCACATTGTTCATGCCTCCCTTCACCCATTCCTCCAGGGTGACAGTCCCACTGTCATCCACATCAATCGCCGTCATCATGTCCTTCAGCACCTGTCCAGTCACAAACACACCTGTTAATTATCATGCAATTAATATGCAGTGAAACTGCCTTTCACTTCTAGGACATACGCTCTCATGTGACATCATTTTTTTTAATGATAATCTATCACTTAACTGTGATTACTTCAATTTATTGAATTTCAAGTTGTTACACATGTTGTGTTCATGTACCCCATAAGCTCTGAGGTGTTAAATATATGAATATGTTTCTCATCAACTGTGATTTTCACCTATCTACTTAGGGAACAGCAGGTCACACATAACAAATTCATCAGCTTTTCTGGAATAACAACTTATTCATCTTATGTTATAATTAAAGTCATGCAGGCTTGATAATGACAAAGGCATCAAAAGGAGGCTCCTACTGGTCTGAGTTCAGTCACATCCCAACCCAGATAGTCTGCAGCCCGCATCATCTGGGTGATAATACGATCCACTTCCTGATAAGGAGGAAACAAAGTGTTTACATTCACAGCAAATTCTTGGTATTTCCTCTTATTCCAGTTATGGTCACATTTGGGATAAGAGATGGATACCCTTCTTCATTTTCTGTACATGGATAAGCAAAATATTCTGAACATTATCATGAGATTGGAATTTACAGAACAAATAAAGCAACAGTAAATGGGATACTCTTTAAATCTTTCAGGATGCTGATATCGGCATATCCCAGCTATTCGGGTTTCTCATAATGGAGATAAGAGCTTATATGGCACTTACATGTGCCAAATGTTAAACTGAACACTTGAGTATCCCAAATAATTTTTGAAATATCAATTTGCATGTACATGCACACAATGTCATAAACATAGAACAGATACAGCAACTTAAAACATTTTGAGTAACTTACAGAGCTGTCCAGGAGTCCATTGCCATCTTTGTCATAAAGTTTGAAGGTAACTGGAAGCAAATCACAATTCAGTAAGTAAATCAAAGATGCAACCATTCTTCACTTTCTCAAACCATCCAAGTCATCATTTTAAATCATTCAATTAAGAATGTATAAAATAAGGCAGGACTACAATAAACATTTAACAGAAGTCTTATTCAGAGTGATAAATGAAACAAACATTCGAGCTTCTCCCGCGGCTGTGCTTCCTCCAGCACAGAGAAGTAACAGGACACGTCACGGAGGAAGACCCCACCTGGAAGAACAGACATGCAGGTTGCTTGCAAAAACTTTTGACCAAACTGAAAAGCATCTTTTCTTTGTGGAGGCCTGAAAACAACACATTCTGTCTGACTCACATGGCCGAAGAACATTTTTTCAGTCCCATATTTGAAGGGAAATGTAGTAGCACTGTATAAAAGCAATTACTTAGTCATAGCTTGAGCTTTATAGTGGTTATTGGAACAGGTGCACTGATCTCCAAAACTAAGCCTATGACTGCAGCGCTACAAGCTAAAAAATAATAAAATAAATAAAAAATAAAGGTGGGCGGTGGATAAAGTGTCCACCAGGATCAGCTCTTCACAGCTCTCTCTCTCTCTCTCTTGTTATTTTCAGGATGTTGGAAATTCCCGACAGCATGGTTGTAGAGCTCGGTGCTCTACCTCTGAACACCTTTTCAGTGCCGGTACTTAAAAAGAGGTGGACACAGAGGACGGCTTACCTCCTTTGGGTACAGGGCTCCTCATAGACCCATCCTGCTCCACATTCTGAAAATAGCGAAAGAGGCGTTGGCAGAAGTCAGCGGGGAAGTCGTCCACCTCCAGGTAGGTCTTCAGGAAGAGACAGAACCCCACTGCATCGATGCACTGAGGACACAAATCAAACACAGTGTCAGTGGGGCAGAACGGCAATGTGTATGAGTGTGTGTGTGTGTGTGTGTGTGTGTGTAACATTTGTCATACTACAAAGCAAAATCTGTTCACATAGGTGCTGTTCCGTGACTCACCTCTCCAAACCTGTGCTGCACCAGCCGGCCTCCGGCATGAAACTCCTTAACCACGTCCTTCACCCTCAAGCTGCTATCTGCGTAGGGAACAATTAACATGTGAAAAGTCAGATGCTTCAAATGTGGTTTCAGTGAATGAATCGGATGGGAACACAATATTGAAACAGTAATTAATAAGAATGAATGCATTAAAGCTTCTCTGATGTGCACCTGTGCAGTCTGCATGACTCTAAACATGACTAATTAACAGAGAGAAAAACACTGAGTTGAGTTTGGAGAAGCATGGTGACTAATTCAGTCTACTGCCCATTTGCCACAGTCACACTCATTACATGGCTTGTGGGTGCTAATCCAGCAAACAATCCCAAACTCACTGATTGAGGACAATCTTGCTGCCTGGTAATATAGACTCCCTGTATGCATCCTACTTTACTGCGGGTTCAAGCCCCCGCTGTGAGTGGTAAAACCTAAGCCTGTAATATTCCCATACCCTGTGCACAGCTTTGCTTTTTCTCAGGTCCCGGTGGGAGCAGGAGTAATTATCCATTCATCCATTATCCAACGACGAAAATACTCCACACTGAAAGGCTACAGACCCATTTCATTTCTTTCAAAGCCTTTGAGTGTGCGGCGGAATATTTTTAGCGCTGTATGAACTCCCCGTGCCACTCTCTCCAGCTCTTTAAAACTCCCCATGGGCTGAAACCCCAGCGGAAGTGTTTTCACCTACATTTTGGACGGGTTTTTTTTTTTTGATAACACAAGAGAATAGGAAAGTTAAGTAACGGCTGATGCTGATGACAGATGGGCGACTAAACTGCACTCATTTAGTTTGTGTTTTTGTGCTGATGCAGTTTGCTCTCATCACATCCCTCAGTGATTTCTTGTGGCAGAAGAGGCTGCCTTCCAAAACGTAGTAAATATCAGCCTCCTACCTTCAGCATGTTTTCTGTGATACTCTATTGATCCCCCGAAGGAGAAATTCTCCTTTTGCTTGGCCTCTCCATAGCAAAGTCAGACCTGAGTGTTGTGTATTTAGATTACAGCAATATTCATTTACTGCTGATATAATGCGACGGTGAAAAGGAGAAACTTACATTCCATGTACTGCTGCAGCTGGATAAAATCCACAGGAGTCAGAGAGCCTTCTGCGTCTTCAGACAGCGCCATGCTGGACAGCTGAGCAAACCAACAGAAACCTGGCAACGACAGGACCGTCAGAGCATGATAGGAAGAAGAAAAAAAAAGATAAGGATGAGGATAAAAACAACCACCATGGAGCAGCAAGTTAAGATTGATATGGGCACAGAGCTTAACATTCAATATGACGTTCACAACGGTTTCACAGTGACTCACATGAACTGGTTTGCCTCCATTCCTCGAATTGCACTTGCCAGTAGTAAGTAAAACAACACACCTCCTAACAGGACACTTCCACTGATCAGCCAGTGTCTGGCTTCAGGTAGGTCAGACAGTTTGAGGTTTCCCTGACTGAGGAAAGCATCTCTGGAGTTTGCACTGAAAGGTATGACTCTCACCCCTCTGATTAAAGGAAAGCTTATCGGTCTGTTTTATATTAGTTTCCACCTTTGGAACCTTAGGGCGGGGTGATCAAAATGCTGCTAATTTTGCAACAAGATCTGACAAGACACAAAGGTCACTACAAAGTTTCCCCACAACATAAGCACAACATAATAACACTGGCTCTATGTGGCAGAGCTTCAGCATCGTAGAACAGATACGTCAAAAGAAAAGAGAAAATGAATTGAACACCAGGCTTCAGTGATACAGAGTCTGCTGGGAAATGTTTTTTGGGCATGCAGGCCTATAGCCCAGAAAGACCACTTTAATATCAAAACGGCTTAATCAGTAACTATAACTCACAGGCTAGTGCAGCAATTCAAAAAATCAACAATTAAACCCAACCTTTTAAACGGCGCACCCATCAGACAGGATTATAATTTAAAGCCAGGGTGATTGACGGGCATGATTGTTTAATTCATCATCATTGTTTGCCCAGTGATCGACAGGTGGTCAGTCAGTCACACAGGTACAGGACGGTCCCGACAGCAGCTTCAGCCTGAAACGTCTTACCTTGTAGCTCCAAACAGACGGCAGCGGATGGAGGGACGAAGTAGAGGCGCTCCCACAGCGACAGATCTAAAACATGGAACTTTAATATGTTGCTTGACGGCAGCTGGCAGCTGGTACTTCTGGGTACATGTCTGCCGCAGTATTAGCGGATATAAGGGATTTAGAATGGGCGGAGGAGGAGCTTTTAGCCACATAATTACAGTTAGTGGCACCGCCTCGCGCGCGCACAGACACACACACAGAGACACACACAGGCGCACACACACACACACACACACACACACACACACAGATTCATCATACCCTTCTTCCTAGTCAAAACAGTTTCTAAATTTTGCAGCTTTAGTCTGAAAGTCAGCAGCCTGTGAGATTTGGCTCTCGCGTTTCCAGCTTTAGAAGAGAATGGAAATATGTAAAAGAATGAAATACTGCATGTGAATTCATAAACTGATTTTAATATCCTCACATATGTGAGCATGGAGGAATGCGGCCCGTTGCAAAAGCGGGGTTTGTAAACCACAAGTAGTGTGGCAAGAATGTGCAGAACAACTCTGCAGCTTCAAAATACTAAACCATGCAAGTTAGTCAGTGTTTAATTTTATAATTTACAAGGCATAGTAGATTGTTGTCTTCGAAGAACTAATATTTGGTTGTGTTTTCTGCCATTAAAGAGAGAATATTCTTCTGGTCTCCCTCCCCTCCCTCTGTCTCAGATAGTAATGCACCAGAGACTGGGTTGGATATGGGAAGTGTAGGACAGAGGTAAAACCAAGTGTTGTGTTGTCTCATGCAGGAAATGTTGAAAGCAAGGGTACAGAATAAAATATACTATTCTGAAGCAGTATAAAGCTTTGGAGATTAAAGAAATCCCACAAATAGAGCAGAAGAACCTTTTTGCAGGTGTAATAAACAGAAAGGAAAGTGAATATGGATGATATGCTGAGTGCTCCAGTTACTTCCGACAAGCTGGAAAGAGCGATAGCCAAATCTGAAGAAACCTCTCTAAAAAAAAAAAAGATCAGATTTGTTATATTATGTTGAACCATCATAGAGACGAGGGATTCAATTTGATTTCAAACAGCCTTGGATGAGCGGAAACTACCTGCCAGACACACGGAGACAATGGAAAAACCAGTCAGGAGGCCAGAAAAAAGACTCAACTATAAGCTCATTATTAATTGTCACTGAATAGCTCTTACACTTCATTTATGTAAAGTCATGGAACATGAGGGCAAAACATACTTGATGTTGAAAAGGTGCGAGATATAATGTGGGAGGAAGGCTCTTGATCAAGTTGGATACACTGGGAATTTGTGGGAGGGGTTTGAACTGGATTAAAGACTTTCTTTCTGGTAGAACAATGGGCCAACAAGTGATGACATGAGTAGATGTAATAAGTATGTAGTGGAAAATGGGACATTGCAAGGTAATGTGATTAGTCCTTGTTGTTTTCCATTACTTTAAATTATATTTTTGATCAAGTCTAGGCAGACAGGAGAACCCTCTTTACAGATGATGGAGCTTTGTGGAATTAAACGAATATACAACATGTTGTTAAGAAGATTTAAGAAGGAATAAAGGAGGAGGAGCAGTGGGCACATCTGTATGGAGTGTAGTTTCCAGTTGAGAAACTGCTAAGTAATTTTTTCCCCAACTCAAATATTTGTCAGTATTTATTGTATGACCTAGTTTATATGGACTCAACATGAATTGGTATTGGTGAGAATTTTTTGGGTTCTTGCTCTTGTCAGGGAAATCAAGCTGCACGAGTCCCTGGCTAAGTAAACCCAATTGAGAAAAGAGATGGATGTGGCAATTCAACCAAATGAAGCAAAAGGAAAATTAATTATTCAGATTCAGAAACCTTTATTGTCCGTCCCATGACAGAAAATCATCTTTGGCAAGGGCTCATAAAAACACATGAAACACAAGCTTACATAAAACATACGCTTAAAAAGAAACAACAACTAAGAACAATCAACAATAGACACAGTTACCAGCAGGTGTGCAAAAATGTAAAAGTGCAGTGTTACACAGTCTATTCCTAATTTAAAATGGTTATTGCAGTGGGAATAATCATGATATAACATCTGATTATATTGGAAAGCAATGCAGACATGGCAAGAACATACAGTATGGCCAAGAGGAAGAAGAGAAGGGTGTGTGAAATACAGGTAAACACAGGAAGATGTAGAGAGGTCATTACTGCAGGGTTAAGGCTGGGGCATAGTAGTAGACTAAAGAAGACATTACAGATTATTGGGAAAGACATTAGCCTATAGATTTATATGAATTCTGTCATGAGGAAGAATCAGTTGAACATAGTATTATCAAAAGCAAGACATAAAGAAAGAGACAGATTTACAGCAGTGTTGACAAGATGTGGTGTTAAGGAATAACACCCTGATGAAGACATGCAGGTGAAGCAATACAAATGCGTAAGATATTATCTACCCTTTCGCCGAAGCAGCAGGTGGCGGTAATGAGCTTTAATATTGAAAACCAGCCGCAGTTAAGGAGAAGAAGAAGAAGAAGAAGAAGACGAAGCAGTCTACGCAGGTGTTTACGTTTTCCCACTTCCGTAGCTGGCTAAAGGGGAATAACGTTGGCAGTGTATACGTTGCATTGCGAATTTGAGAAGACATCTCTCGGTCATGTTTCTTGTTTTTTTACTTTAGTGTTAGAGTTGCATGACAGTTTCAGATTATTAAAACCGTTTGGTGTTCACTGTTCGCGCTGTATCGCGAGTTTCCTTCGTCCTTCTTTGCGGGCTACGTTAAGCTAAAGCTAGCTGCCGTCTGTCATCCACACAGTGGTGTCTGGTGTGTTAGCAACGGTTCGCCAGTTGACAATAAGTTATACATTATTGGTTGATACGTACATTGGCTAGGGTTAACTTAGATATCAAGCTAGGTAGTCATGGCAACTAGGCGTCTGACCGATGCCTTCTTGTTAATGCGGAACAATGCAATCCAAAACCGGCAGATATTGGCTGAGCAAGTGAGTACATACGACCCCCGTCGTACTCTGAGTACACGTAGCAATGCTGCGGTGAGTTGTCTGGATCGTTTTGACATTTTATTGTGTGTGTTTTGATATAGCCAGCCAGTCACTGCGCTGTCTTAGCTAGCTTGAAGTGTGTGCTAGTAAACACGTTAATTATTAGTGGCGATTTTTACGTCGTTAGTGTTGCTGTGCCATGTAACTTCACCCAAGGGCGTAGGACTAATTGATTGTGATTATTGCTGTGTGTGTGTGTGTGTGTGTGTGTGTGTGTGTGGTGGAGGAGGAGGGGGGGGGGGGGGGGGGGTAAACGCATATTTTTCTTAGTGATGAATCAGCACGAAGAAGCCACCAAAAATGTCATCAATGGAAATATTTTTAAAAAATGCAAAATATTACTTTTAGCTACTAATTCCCTAAGCCACAAATTAAACTGTGTGTGTGTGATAGGTGGCGGATGGGGGGGTCAATTTGAAAGTTAAAGCATGGTTCCTACGTCCTTGATGGTACTTAGGTTAACACATCAACTTAGCATCAATTTTGCTGGCAGAACTACATTATGGTTTGATCTAGGTTGTGCCATTGTGGCAGTGACCTCCTAAAATGGATTGTCCCACTAGATTGATACATTGACCAATTTTCAGGTTGTGCACATAAAAATGTCAGGAAAAACAACACAGAAAAACATTTCCAACGTGCAGGTGCACGTAACAATTGGAGTCAAGACAAACTTCTTTTCAGGCTTACTCTATAGAAAACTGGATGTCCCTGAAAGTACAGTATATCATTCAGAAAAATACTGGAGTATTCCTTCAGTTGGGCTTGTCACTAGTCAAACCTTAGGTCAGAAAAAAATTGAAAGCTCCTCATTGCTCTTGGGTGGAACCAGTAGATCCCAAAAATCCAAAACAGTCTAATTTTGCATAACTCAATAATTTCGCTGTGAAAAAAATGTTAATCAGTTTTCCCTGCACATGATTCACATCATTAAAGGAATAGTTGAAAATTCTGTCATTGTCGTCTACTCACCCCGTCGGTCGAAACTCCATTCAGGTTTGTACAACCACCAAACACACAGCGAGTTAGCAACAACAATTGAGGTGAATGCAGCCTCCTTGTTTAAATGACCATCATTTGTAGCCCAATGATTGAACTGTGAGTCCTTAAAACATCTCGTATATTTGGCTCACTGACAGTTCCTTGTTTTTGAAAGCGTGAGTGTAGCACTCTGCCAGAAGTATCTGCGCTTCACACCTCCAAGAGGAGGGAGGAGGCAGTGCGCAGCAAGCAAGCAGCTGTAGGGTGCGTGCGACCATTTACACACACTACACTGTGAACATTTTAACCAATAAATCGCTCACCCAGGAAGATTCCTTTCCTCCAGCCAGTGGGCCCAGAGACAGAGGAAGAGTAAACATGCCAGGATATCTTAGCGGATGCGTCTCCAGTATTTAGTCCATGAGCAACAAAACTGATGAATTTCAGCTGCTGGCCTGGACAAACAATCACTTCTCCTAACCCTCATTATTTTTTCTCTGCTAATTTTGGCTGTCCTTTGCAATCCCTTATGGCAGTATGGAGCTGCACTTTCAAATCTGATCATGCAATGGTCCAGATGGTTCCAACACACAGAAACTGAGCTGAGGACAGCCAAATCTATGCCAACCATGGCCTGAAAGTGAACCGCAGAAGTAGTTGGAGAGCTAATAGATCTCTCAGCACTACAAAGCAGAGACCATAAGATGTACAAGCAATGGTGATGACTCCTACACAGACACTGTCTGTTATATCTTTGTGTGACACAGTATAAGAGTGGTCCGCTGTGCTCAGGACCATAAGGAACATCAAGGAGTCGGCTCGCAGTAAAGGAAATGGAGAGGAATGCCACCTGGCCAAAAACTGGGATCAGAATTTCTATGGCCCAGTACTCCAGGAGAGTCATTTTGTGAAAAATGACTCATGCCCAATAGTGCAGTTGCTCAGCGCACCTTCAGATGAGCCTCTCAAGCGCTGTCATCCCTCTTCCCAAGATGAATAAGGTCGCCCACTCCTCAGTCCCCTGCAGTTTGCCTACTCTCTGTGGGTGATGCAGTTACCACGGGCCAGCATCCCGTCAGGATCCTGTTGGAGGACTTCAGCTCCGTGTTCATCATCGTCCCAGATCTTCTGCCTCAGCTATTTGTAAACCTTTGCCACTGATACCATTTATTACCATGCTATTGATTATTACCCTAGTGGTTTTTGCAGAACTCCATCGCATCTCCAGCATTTTGTATGCACTGCTGAGTAGGCCATGGGCTGTTAATGGCCTTCTAACATGGAACTCCATGACACTAGGATGAAGAAAAGGGCAGGAAGGATTGACACAGATCCTGGCCACTCAGGCAACCTTTTTTTTTACAGTATAATTAAGACCAGTGCCACCTGTCACCTCAAGAGCTTCTTTCCAAGAGATTACACGCTCTTTAACCAGCTCTCATTGAACTCAACTCCTTCAAAGCCCCACAATCGGGGTTCCTCCTCACCAAGCAATACAACCGTCTGTAAACCTTACTGCTGTTAATATTCATTACCATCCGTTTTATTACCCAAGTGCTATTTGCACAATCCTGCACCACTTAGGCTACAACCCTACTTTACTTGCTCACAATGACACTTGTCAGCCTCAGGAATCTTATGTTCTCCAGCGCTCATACTTTATTTCATACATCTCATTCTTTTCAATATAACCACCTTACGGTACACCGGACGGACCCATGACTGGACACTTACACGTCTCTTCATCCACAACCATACTGTATGCCATGCCATGCCAACCATGCAATGGTTGACTATTGGATGTCAAATGTTTATGTAGAAAGTGATAGTAGTAGTATAGTAGTAGTATAGTCTACTGTCTTGTTTGTCTTACAGTGTTGGGTCCTGTTGTCCTTGTACCATGTTTTGTCTGTATTTGTTGTAAAATTCTGTAAATTGTAATGTCTCTGCTTCAGGATCACCAATATGACGCCTGTACAGTAATTGGTAATTTGGTGATTAAAGTTATTCTGAATTGGGAATGGAGTTTTCCTTAGAGTGAATGATAGTTACCACAATAAGTAAGAACAATTTTCATATTGAAAATACACACTTGCTTTATCGTTTTCAGTCACATCAGCATGCGGTCAATCGATTACAGTAAAACAAAATGAAACGATGAGTTTCACTGGAAAGCTGGTACATTTTTTCATTCCTCTTTTGCATAGTACAGATGTATGTCGCTTCTCAGATATCATCATTTTAGCTGAAATTAAAAGGCTTCAATTTCATTTAATTTTGTCCTGTTCTCTAATTATGACACCCTCGCGTATCCAAAACACAGGCTCAAATATGTGCGCATTGTCTAAAACAGCAGTGACTCAACTCAAATTATTTTGTGTGACATTACAAGAAGAACATTGTTTACTGAAGCTGTTGTATACCCAGCTTTTGTTATAGACTTTGCCACAAGGCAATGGCACCATTGTCAATCAAAATGAGACATACGATCAGAGAGCCATGTTGATGCAAAACAAGACTGAGATAAGCAAGGCACAGCTGTAAGGGCTTCAACGACCACTAGATTATCAAAGTTGATCAAAGTATCTTATCTTATAGAAATGCATGATTAGTCCATTTTCAGTACACTTCCACTTCTCACTAACTTTAAATTGTCTCATTCCCCTTTAAAGACGTTTTTGCTGTTTGTTATTGTAACTCAGTCACCCCAGGCTATCTTTAGGCTCAGCTATTTCTGTTCTGTCTCCTATCTGTGCTTGTCTTATATGTATTTGTTTGCGTATGCTGAATTATTTTGTTACTTGTTTGTGGATAAGTGTGCTTTATTTGTGCATTTACACGCAAGTTGTGTTTAATAAACTTAGCAGGACAAAGGTTAAATACATGAAAATGGCTAGAATTCACTTATACAGTGTGATCTTAAATCAGACATTTCTATCATTTAACTATAATCACTCTAATTTTAAATTCATTTAACTTTAATTGATGATGAGAGTGCATGCACAAATCCTTTAAAGCTGATTACTACTCATTTTCTGGGGCTCACTTTCTATTACTTCTGTCCTTCTCCTTTTCCTTGTTCCCTCTTGGATGGGACCGCACTGGTATCTGCCAATCATTAGGAGCTTGATGAGGTACTGTTGTTTCCCCTTGTGGTAGATGTGCTTTAGAATTTCTCTCACAAAATAGTATAGTATAGTATACCAAATCTATGATAGCCTACTGTTAGATAAAATGTTTCTAATTTCTTATTTATTTATTTATTTTTTTGTTAAAGTTGGCTGATGACCGAATGGCCCTGGTGTCAGGAATCAGTCTGGATCCTGAAGCTGCCATTGGAGTCACCAAAAAGCTGCCGCCCAAATGGGTAGATGGGGTCGATGAGGTAAAAGCTTGGAATGGGACCTGAAATGGACATCAATTTGCAGATCCATCTGTGTGTATTGTAAACTATAAAAATATTTTTGGTGAAGAACAAATGCAGTGGATAAATTATATTTATCCAGTAGAATTCTTTGGTCATTCACGCACCATAGGTTTTCATCTGATGGGAACATCTTAGCCTAATTTGAAACACCTGTATCTATCTGGAATCCTCCGCTCCAGGAAGCCGTTTGCTCTTACATCTGGTGAAAGGTGCAAGTATTAATAATTTTTCCATTAGCATTAACTAGTAAGCATTGCCTTTCAGATCCAGTATGAAATCACACGGGTTCGGCAGAAGATGAAGGAACTGGCTTCACTTCATGACAAGCATATGAATCGTCCCACACTGGATGACAGTAGTGAGGAAGAGCATGCCATAGAAATCACTACTCAGGAGATTACACAGGTAGAGTAATTGAAGCAGTAGCATAACCTGAATCTGAATTGATGACATATTCTTGATAACCATTTGCCACATAGTTATTTCTACTAGAGTATTATAATATCCTGGATTTGGTATTTATATTCTAACTGTAGATTTGCACCTTAAAAGGATGTGAGCAGATATGTACATGTCTGATTCTAGCTTATATTGAGAAGAAATTAATGTTGTGGTTCAATTTTTTTTGTTCATTGTAGATGTTCCATCGATGTCAGCGAGCTGTGACAGGTTTGCAGTCTCGCTGTGGCCATTGCACTGAGCAGGAAGAGAGGCTGTTGAGGAACGTGGTCTCCTCTCTGGCACAGAGCCTGCAGGAGCTCTCCACCAATTTCAGACATACACAGTCCAGCTACCTAAAACGTAAGAACTGCAGGGCTGTAAAGGGAGGTGATCCAAGCGGCTGAATTCATTTATCTGGCTGGGTGATATTACATGAAATGTCATCATATATATCATATTGATAATTATCAGAGTATACATTTAATTACGCTCTATTTGAAGTTTGAGGAGAATTCTGCTTAGTACTGAACCATGAAGGAGACATAATTAATATTTTAAAATGCACAATTTGACAAAATAAGACCTTTCACATAAATTGCTGAAGCCAACAGTTGATAGAATCAACTTTAAAGAGAAGACACAAAAACAAATCTAATCTCTTATTATTACAGTATACTATATACATATATCGTTTTTGAGGTGCTATTGGTTTTGTATAAATACTTTTGGATTGAAACATGTAGTTAAAGAGTTATGATTGTTGTGTTACTAATTCTAAACCTATTTCTCAGCCTGCTTCTCTCCCTCTAACATGAAATGAGGAGGAGCAAAGTTTGCAATTGTACTTATTTATTTTTTTGCATTTCTGCTTTATTAGACAGTTACATGCAATTGTACTTCTACTTCTCTATAATTTCATTACGCTTGCTCATTAACCTCTTTTGAGAGAGATGGGCTAAACGTCTCGTGTGGTGTTATGACAGCTGGCTAGAGGAAAAGTACTGCATTCCATTCTCCAAGAAATTCAGGGTTTGTCCCTTGATGCCCTGCGCTCATGTAGGGAGAGAACAGGAGGAGGAATGTGCCAATTGAATCTCATGTTCACATGTTGAATCAAAAGAATTCAAGATTGTTTCATTTTCAAATCCTAACCTTTCCTTTCTTCCTCTCACCACTCTCATATATTTGTACCATCATCAGCACAGAGTAAAATATCTCTTTTGCCCTCCTGTCCTCTCGTTATGCGTTTCCATGTTATATAGCATCATGTCGTTGCTTTATTTTCCAGGTATGAAGAATCGTGAGGAAAGATCAAAGCACTTTTTTGACTCCGGACCACTAATGGAAGAGGACGAAGATTTAGCTCTATATGACAGGGTGAGTAGCATTTAAAAGTACTTCAGGAGTCACACAGACCTGGGGCCTTATTTGGCTCTAACTGATGAAGTTAGCCCAACGTTGTACATTTATCTAGGAGTTCTGAGCGCATGCAAGGCACAACTGGAGTCTACAATACCAGTTGCTCCTTTAAGCACACGCTTTTAATTTAGCTTCTCAAATATGTATGATTTCATGTCACTTCTTGTCACTTTTCACTCTTCGAAAAAATCACACTACAAGACCAGAAACTGCATCAAAGAGTGTGTCATCCCCTCTCTCCCATCTTTACTGTCACACTCCAATCAAATTCAATACAAATATTAGAAGAGATAAGTCTGTACTTCTAAACCATACTAAGTATGGTTTGACCATTTTTAATTGTATTTCTTTCTCTCAAAAATATTGAGTCTAAAAAACAGCCATGGAAGCATTTTAATTGGAAGATTTGTCAAAACTTAGAAGGCATTGGCGCTGGATGTGCTAAAATTAGAATTATATTTATTTTAATAATTTCTTAAGAAATCAACACCAAACTTGGCAGGGCTCTTCATGCTGAGCAATTTCACAACCATGACAACAGTACATGTGGAAGAAGTTATAATTGACTCTATTTAAAGGTAACACTGGTATGCACATTGAGTGGCATAATGGTTTAAGCAGCATTACAACAAAATGTTCTGCAGTATTGATAGTTTGTGCTCAGCATGCTACACAGGACACAACTGCTCAGCTACACCCCTGTGTGTTTGTTAACAAGTCAGCAGGCATGGCTGACTGTTGAAGAATGTTGGTGCATGCATATTTCATCAACAGAAGATTTGGATTGAATAATGTGGACTTGTGTTATAGTTTGCCAACCAACGCTAACTTCAATGCAGTCCCATCGGAATAATCATTTTTTTCGTTTTCTAATTTGATCCTCTTCTGTCTCCTCTTCCAGGGCTTCACAGATGACCAGCTGATGCTGGTGGAGCAGAACACGGTTATGGTTGAGGAACGAGAGAGGGAGATCCGGCAGATAGTACAGTCCATCTCAGATCTCAATGAGATTTTTCGGGACTTGGCTGGAATGGTGGTCGAACAGGTATTTGAAGCAATCCTGATGTTTTACCACTCAGTATTCAGCAGTGGACTTTGCTGTAACACACCTGTGCAGTAGCTCAAAAAATTATTCCCCACCCTTGACTTCTGTATTTATAAATCATTTTATATTATTTAAGATCTATACAAAGGCATTTACTTATACACAGGATGCATAACTGCTCCTTGTGCTGTTAAACTAGCAGGAAGGCCTGGTAGAAACCTAACTGTGATGGTAGAGGGAAGGGGGTGAAACCTACAGATCGGCCCACACTTGATCCACACCATCTCACCACATGCTTTCCTGACTCTGCATTAATCTGCTTCCTGCTTCCTTTTACATTCAGGAGGCATAAGGGCAGAAATCAGCTCATATCTAAAGCTCATATGTTTACCTTTATGTAAACTCTGTTTCTACGTCTCTTTTGGAATTACAATTCTTACTTTACTGTGCCATGATCTGGGGATATTTTTCTGCCAAGATAATAATCATAAATGCCTTTCCCTATCAGTGTACATCCTCTCCAAGTGATTTTATTGCTCATACTCTGCTGCTTTCAGACGCTCATTCTTCTCCTTGGTGAAGAGGGATTTGAGAAGTCTAAAGGACCCTTTTGTAAACTGTTGTTTCATGTAGTTCTTTCTTTTTCATTTCTCCCTGACATTCTCTGCCCTCCTCAATGCTCAAATGATTCTTCACATCTTGTAGTGCGCTGATACATTTCTCATCTTCTGATGCCCTGTGATGCCCTGTCATTTCTCCATGGCTTTTTGAGTGCCTCCTTCTGCATTAGTAATTGAATTTATTGTTGCAGTGTTTGAGCCAGCTTGTGTAAATCAAGCTGCCTGTTATATACTCACAAAAGTTGTTTAATTACTTAAACATTGTTACACTAAGATGATATGAAAACATTTTTTGGGGGTATTACAGTTGATGAAAAGAGTATTCACAGCTCTTGTCTTGACTTTTAGAAGGACAATACAATTAATTAAAAGATTTCTGCGTATTTTTTCTACTTTGTATGTTATAAATAATCTCCTAAAATTTTGAATGCAAAATATCCTCAGCTAATGCTAAACTTCGTTGTTCCTCTCTAAGGGCACGGTGCTTGACAGAATTGACTTCAACGTGGAGCAGGCGTGCGTTAAAACAGAAGACGGATTAAAACAGTTACAAAAGGTAAAACAAATGCAAAATGCTGGTATCTAGATGTAATTGTGTATAACGCCCCAAAATTTGATTGCATTTTTTCCTTCAGTATATAACCTGTTGGTGCGCACACAAATTCTATATTTCATACTTGTAAGTGTTGTATTGGGCAGTAGCATCATTCTCCTCCTGAGTATCACCTCTAGATTGTGTTTCTTGGTGGTTTGGTAACTTGAACCATTTTTATGATCAGTTGCATCACAGAAATATTCAGTACAGGTTGCTATTATTTATTTGAAGGTTTGAATATATTTACTAGTTAATTTTTAGAAACTTGTTACTGTAGATACTGCATAGAGGCTAATTATTAATGTTAACAAGGATACTGACCACCAGGCAAAACAAAGTAAAGGAAACTTTCAGCAGGCTAATGACAGCATCATGACATGTATTATTTCATTTTAAAGAGTATAACTTGTTTACCATATTGTTTACAAACAGTATCCACAAACCTTTCCAGCTTACAAAATACATTACAACTCAAATTGTTGCATACTGTTAATCCTTACATTGAGTGCTCAGCCTTGAATAGTTAAAATGAAATCCAGTGGAATACAATATTTGACATTCTTCTTATCTTCTTTACAGGCTGAACAGTATCAGAAGAAAAACAGAAAGATGCTGGTCATTTTGATCCTCTTCGTCATAGTCATTGTTCTAATACTTATTCTTTTTGGAACAAAGTTTTAATTATGCATTCCTCTGCTTTTGTTTTCTGTGTGGGTGTTTGTTGTGCATCTGTGTGGACTTGGATGAGAGTCTCAGCTCTACTCAAAACAATGCTGACTGCCTTTCATACCCACCAGGAAACGTCTGAAGAATTCCACATGGCTCTTTGAAGCTGCACTTTGGGTTTTGGAGACGTTTTGTGGTTTATTTTAATGAGAGAAACAATCATCTGTATGAGCCCTGTCTATTCCCTCAAGTGACTTGCACACAAACCACCAAGACTCTGTGACGGACTTACCTTGAACCCGACAATGTTGACATACCTGCGTCTTAATAACCGCAAAAGAAAACACTTTCTTGCGTATTACAATGGACTACCGATGTTAAATTGTTAAAGCAGAGCATTTTTGCTTGAATTTCGAGCACGAATTGTGATATGTGTTGTGTGAAAATGCATTGTCAGTCCCAATATCATTGCAAGTATTGTGTTTCTGTGAAGAAAGATGTGACAAGACAATGTTTGAGAATGAGAAATGTACATCTCATTTGTTCCACCACAAATTCATTTTCATCCTAATCTGCATTGGTGTTCTACTTCAATATTTCTCATTTTAGGACTAAACAATGTTTTGTTTTAGGACAGCAACTGATTAGATTATTATAGCCATTCAGTACCAAAAATATTCCTTGTGATTAAGGACCACCTGTTCATCTCCGGATCTGAAATCATGCCCTTTTTACACCACCAGCACTTTTTCATTAAGTGCTCGTTTTAAATCACTTGTTTGTTTTTGTTTTTCATGGTCCTCGCATAAAGTGCTACCTTTTTAACTCTTGCAGTTTGCACATATTGAAGCCTGAGGGGGTTTGTGTTATGGATGTAATACTACTGTCATCTGTATGATGAAAAGAATTATTTATTTTTTAATGACTTCAAATAATTCAGAGGTTCAGAAGTGTTCTGTCTTAGGCAGAGTTGCTGTATATTGAGTAAAATGTATCTAGTCTAAACCCAACAGTTATTTTGTCCACTTCCACTGAGAGAACAGTAATGTAGTCCAAAACAACCTACCATTTGAAGAGCCCGTTATCATGGACACATTATTTTACTTCAGTGTGTTGGAAATTCTTTACATGTTTGCTCAAGTGTTCTGTAATGACTGATGAGCTGAAATGATGACTTTATTTGACATATCTGTACTCAACTGTACACTTTATACACTTGTTAAATCATCATTGTCATTGATGTGAAGTTCTGTGTGAAAAATGGCTATGTCCCGGTGGTACTGTACTGAGGATTTGTTTGTTTTTCAAACAAAACGGATGGGAGAGAGCAGATTTTTTTTTTTTTTTAAATAAACCTGGAACATGGTGTTTTGTGTCTTTTGAACTGCAGCACTTCTTGGTTAAACTGGGGCAGGGAGTGATCTCACCTTTGTAGCAAATGGTTTCACCTTCAGCTGTAATAACAGATGCGGTTAGTTCTCAGCTCTCAGTAACATGCTAGGCCTGGAACAGAAGAAGCCTGTCTTCATCAGTAGACATGTTGAGCTCACCCACTGCTGCTGTGTTGACAGAGAGCAGAAGTCATGTGGTCAGCCTGGCCCTGGAGGTGCATCTGACCTGACCCATCATATCTGTTGCATACCTCAGATGGCAAAAAACTGCATGTCTTACATAAATACCAATCATATTACCAAATAACGTGACATAAGCATTCATTCAGTACTTTTATACTTGGAGGAATATGAATAGAATGCCGCCACTTGACCATTACTGTTTTTTATTTGATGTCTGTAGATGAAAAGGCTGGCCATTTGGTGATCTAAGAATTTAGGGCTGTTACCTTTGTCATTCTGGATAACGGCATCAGCTAAATGCCTAAACTGTAAGTGCCTAAATGAATATCCAATGTAAAAGTACATTACAGCTGCAGTTGAGGCTGCTGTCCACTGGGACTACACCACTACATAGCCAGTGTGCAGCAAGGAGGATTTATAATATCGGATGCGACTGGAACAGAACCTTAATCTGCACTTAACCCGGAAGAAGACTCCCATTTCAAATTAAAAGCCCCCATTTTAACACCGAATTAGACAGGAGAAATTATATATTTGTTTAAATGTAGAACTGTTTACACTGAAGTGGCAGGCTAAAACTATTAGTCTCAATAGGACCCACATTTGCACTAATTTGCAACTAATATAGAGGAACTAAAGCCAGAGAGGACAGAAAAAGGTATTTCAAAAAATAAAAAATAAAAGCTTAAACTGTTTCCATCACCTACCTTGCTACGACATATACATATTTTTTCCATTCCCAGAATATTTAGATTAAGTACTACTGAAGATAACGTTAGGAGTGATGTCCAAACTGCCAAATGAAGCTAAACCTAACTTGATCTGGAACGTAACCAACGGTTTGGCTGCTGCAAACCCGAGCTGTACACATGGAAGTATTGACAGTATAGCGCTTGGATACGATAAGTAAGTTAACTGGTTATAGTTTTAGTATTTTCACCATGGCTTGTAGTGGAGATGAAGACGGCCTGTTTCCTGTTGACGACGGTCTGTTTGCCGATACATTTTCTGAAGATAATGTGTATAAATTCATCGGTCAGGAGCTGAAGATCAGCCAGGTGTTCAGTGCCAACCTCGGCGTGGCTGCGCCTGTCTGGGACGCTGTAAGCTTACTTTAGCAAAAATGTTCATACTCCCTGTTGATTTATTTAAATACTGTACGCTGTTCTTTGAAAATGTGGGTTTTTGACGATTTTCTAACGATAACACGTGTGTGTGTGTGTGTGTGTGTGTGTGTGTGTGTGTGTGTGTGTGTGTGTGTGTGTGTGTGTGTGTGTGTGTGCGCGCGCGCAGGCTTTACATCTGTGTCGTTACTTCGAGGAGCAGTCACTGGACTTGGGAGGAAAGCGCATCATAGAGCTTGGCGCTGGGACTGGTGTTGTTGGCATTTTGGCAGCGCGCCTGGGTATGTTGCTCTTTTTTAGGATTGTCTGCACTGGTGAGGAATGCATTCAAGTTTATGTTCATGTCTCGCGACCTCGTAAACCTGTTGGTATTGTCTATCATAGATAGAGATGGGAAGTCCGCTTCTGTTTACTAAAACTCTGGGTCTCTTGGGCTGTCAGTCGTGAATGAGTTCATTTGAATTCACCCATGCAAAATGAGAACATCAGCATCTCACCATTGACAGTATCACTAGGCCTCATTTTAGAGCATAGATAGCTTTGATAATCAGAATAAAATGCATTATTTTTTTTAAACACTCTAATTTACACTATGGGCTGTTACAGGCCCATACAGTAGCTCCATCCACACTTCCAGTCATTTCAGACATTACCCTCCACCAGAGGCAC
Source organism: Centroberyx gerrardi (assembly GCF_048128805.1). NCBI lineage: Eukaryota > Metazoa > Chordata > Actinopteri > Beryciformes > Berycidae > Centroberyx > Centroberyx gerrardi. Next base: position 22,420,586 of record NC_136001.1, on the reverse strand, counting down.
TGCAAACCATCAGCATTTCAGCTGAGCAGGGAGGCTGTTGCTCCTTCAGTGGCTGTGATATCATATAACCCTCTTGACTTTACCACGGCATCTACTATTGTCAGACAGTTGGCTTCAACACTGTCATATTAAACTGGAAAATTAAGTTTACAATGGTCACCTGAATAATGTGCATGGTGTATATCATATATATATATATATATATATGTGATATGCATGTCTTTGTTTTTTCGCTTACCTTCAGTTTCAAGTTTCAAGAATGTTCATAAAGCAGTTACACTCGACAATATTAATGCATTGAAATAACCTTGACCTATCTTGTTTCAGGAGCAGAAGTGACCCTTACAGACCTTCCTCTGGCCGTCCCACAGCTTGAGACCAACGTCTCTGCTAACATGCCGTCCAGCGGTTGGCCCTCCGTCCCTCCGGCCGTCCTCCCTCTGTCCTGGGGTCAGGACCAGCTCAGCTTCCCCTCAGACTGGGATCTGGTGCTGGGCGCGGACATCGTCTACCTCTCAGAGACTTACCCGCGTCTACTGGAAACGCTGGTTCATCTGTGCAAAAACGGCGCCGTGGTGTATCTTTCATCCAAGATGCGAAGAGAGCATGGGACTCCCGGTTTCTATGAAGAGAGCCTGCCAAGTAGATTTCATGTGGAGCTCGCGCACCGTGACGCCAAGCAGAACATTAACATCTACAAGGCTTCACTGAGGAGAGAGCAGTGACAGCCTGCTTCACCTGGCTGCTGCGACTTGGATTCATTTTTGTAATCACAGATCACCAGCTGTGCCTCCGGTTCCTTAGGTGCCTTTTTTTTTAAGAGAATTTACATAAGATGCAGTGAATGGATGCTGCAGAATACACAGCTATCAGAGGCAACAGCTCAACGGTGTGTCATTTTTATTTCATATATTTATATGGATATTATATGTTGACTGTCACTTGAAATCTTCAACATCCTCTGTCACTTGTTACCACTGCCACTTGTAAAGAAGTTTTTTTTTTTTGTAATAAATTTTCTAATGCGATTACAAGAGAAACAGTTTTTGATGTGACCTTTGTCTTTCATTATCAATTAAGTATTCTGCTGATTTGACAGGTGTCTTCAAAATGTGTCTACAGTGTGGGAGACATATTGACTTGTAGATTTTTGTTGGCAATTTGTCCACCCAAGAAAATTATTTTTTTCTGCTTTATAAATGTATTTTTGCTCACCCTGTCTTGCCTAAACAGCTTCTAAGTGGAAAATTGTAGCTGTTACTAGTGCAAATAACAAATCCCAATCTCCTCCATTTCAAAACAAAAATGATTGACACATTGAGGCTCCAGTAAACTATTACCCATAATCACCTAGAAAAAAACATTGTATCTTAAATGCCGTTATTTTATCAGGCTAATGTTGAGAAGTTTGATTTAATGGCAATAAAACTGATGATTCAAACTGGGCATATCTCTTAGAGACTTTACACCAGCACTAAAGCACCTTTGTGGCCGATATCAGAAAACACTGCTGTTCACTTCAGCCTTGGCTGTTATTATGCACCACACACCTACAGACAGTTTGCATTAGCACAGAGCTACTTTGATAATAAAATCAACCAATCACTTCTGAAAGACTGTCATTTTGACAGGGCTTGTAACCCTTCTCAGTGAATGTCCTGAAAATGGGACACCTGTTCCTTTTGCACAGAGAAGTTTAATTAATTTTCTTCCTTGGGTCTCTGCATCTCCACCCACTCACAAAACTGGCAGTGGTCTTCTCTAGAGCCTGCTCCACCTCCACTCTGTTAAACCTCATATTTCAGACCATCACTGTTGATCCTTCTCTATTACCCTCCTGACTAACCCTTGTAAACTGGCCTTACCTCACATTATCACCAACCTGCAGCCTCTCTGCCCTTCCTCCCTTCCCTCCTACACTTTCTCCTCGCTCCCCTCGCTCCCCCCCGCTCTATACATTGTACACAAATGGCTGTTGAGTGACTGATCAGGCCCATCGTTTCTTCAACAACACTGCCGACAGCAGCAGTTGGCCTGATTGAGCGGAGTCAGACATCTGTTTGGTTTCTCAAGAGACACTGAGCACTTTACAAAGTGGTGTGAACAGAATTACCTTGAGATTAGTGTCAAGAAAATAAAGGACATGATCACAAGCTTTTAACTGAGATGGTACCAGCCCACTCTGATGAAAAGGTCCTTCACTGAGAGGGGGCCCTCTTTTAAACATCTTTGTGTTGAAGTTGATGACAAACTAAACCTTGCAGCATGAAATCTTCATTTTCACTCAGACCTGATGTTGATCAGTTCATACTGTCGCTGTGATAAGTGTTCTCACTTTCTGGCTTGTATGTATTGTGTGTTTTGCTCGTGTGTATACAACACACACGAGCAAAACATCAGACATGTTGGAGGGCAGCAGCCACCCTCTACATGGTATATGCAATACAATTATTTTTATTAAAATTTTAAAATACAAAACAATGATTGGGGAGTTCGATCATCGCGATAGAGATCATTCCATCCCCTGCAATTCTGTCAACATCAACAGATTGCTCTGCCTCCAGCCCACTGTCTGTGTACTTCATCCCCTCTCTCCTGCTGTCTGCTGATGTACAGAGTTTCTGTTCAGAAAAGGAAAGCCTGTTTGTTACGCTGGAGAGTTTCAAAGAAAGGGAGACGCCCCGTCCACTCCCCAGCTCTCCCTCTGCCACAATTCACCCGACAAAACAACAGATCCCTATCTACATGCAGAGTCTGCTGCCCACCAAGTCCAGCCCTCCCACCAGAAAGTGTCATGCAAAGTGCATATTATTTATTTCACTGATATTAATCATCATTTGGGCAAAGTTATGAAAAATGTATGTCGCTAGGAGGTGGTGATGCTGACTGACTGGATGTTGACTGGAGATTCTACTCCTGTCATCTTTTGCATGGACAAGAAAACATCCGGTTAAAAAACAGCCATTGTAATTTACAGTTTAAACATAATTTGTTTTCTTGAAAATGGTTTTATGTTCTTTGGTTATAACCTTGAAGTAGTATTTCAACAGTGTGTGCAGCTGTGTGAGCTGTTATTTATTTGGGTATTAAATATTGTACTCTCTAATTACCAGACTCTCTAATTATCAATCAATAAATTCTTGCCAAAAAGCCTTTGTCACCTGAAGCAATTGTCTTGTTAATTGGCAAGTATTTGAGAGGTTTTTTTAACTGCTGTGTCACATTTGGCTTTTCTGCTGAAGATCTAAATCCATGTTCCAGTTTTATACATGGTGTGGTAAATTATGATTCCCATTCTGCCATCTGCATGGTGTTGTATGACCATAGAGGGGAATGATGTAGCTACAAGACTAGTATTGTTTAAAGAATTGATTGAAGAATTCCTCTGTGGCATTTTGACTGGGCAAGTTGGCTTTGGATGAGAGGAGGACGGCCTTACAGTGACAGGGGAGTGAGAGTACGTAGTGCAAGTGGAGTGGGAGGGGGACTGGAAAACATTGTCGTTTTAAAACAAGTTGTCCTGTTTGGACCTCGCTAGACCTCATGAGACCTCATGAGCAGCAAGGACGATAACCTGAAAATAGCAATTGAAGGTATGTTATAAACATTGCATGCATGTATCTGTTTCTAAATTTGTATAGCAATATTTAGCAAAATGTATAACTAAGTTGAGTGTTAGTTACTGGTGAAATATTTTAAAAAGTGTTTTCTATTTAGGGAATCTACAATGTACTCTTCCAGTCATTTTTGTCATTTCTTTTTAATAAAATGCATAGAATAGCTAATAGAAAGACACAAAAAGCATGTACTCCTTTTTTCCTTCATGTTTCAGAACTGTGTGCCAGACCAAGTGATGGAGTTCTGGGCTGAGAATCAGGGTCAATCGCCTGTATATGCCAAATTTGGTACCGTTCCTGGACGAAACTGTTCACACGTGTGAGTTCAGCATTATAAAATCTGTTTCAGTCAATATATTCTGTTTGTCTGCTAGGGCTGTTCGGTGGTTGGCAACCTATTCACATAGATGTTTGTTTCCATTTTGCTGTGCTTGTAAGGCAAAAAGCAGAAAGTTCTCACAAAAAGAGAACCATTTATCATGGAAAGATTTCCTAATTGCATATCTTTAAATAAACTGTGATGTGAAAGATAGCTTGACTGAAATTGTATATTCCTATTTGACTATTTGATAAACATATTATTATCTTTCCGCCATTTTACCCACAGCTATCATGACAAACATCAGGCAGCACATTATCCATTATATGTTTGTGAGCAGCAAGATCAAGGCAGGGAGTCCAGCTGCTGGACTGTACCACGATCCAGAACGGGAGGGGCTCTACAGGACTACACCAACTGGACGGACCCAGAACTAACAAACCCTACTTCTCACTTCCCTTTTATTCTGGACAGTCAAGCTCAACAGCCCCAGGACTATGGAGAATACCCACCTCAAGAAAACAGAGGAAGAGAGTGGCTGGCAGGAGGAGCTCACCGAGCAGCGAGGGAAAGTGAGAGAGGAATGCTGAGGGAGGGATGGCAGAGGAGGTGGGAGCCCTGCAGTCCTGTCCGCTACAGAAGGGAAGTTTCCAAGAGGAGTCTGAGCGACAGCAGCTATCGGGAGTTAGAGGCATGGGCAGCTCGCTATAGCCATTCACTTCCAAGGAGGAGGCGTATGGAGGTGGAGTTGAGGGGGGCTCCCCCGGGGCTGCCGGAGAGCAACAGGACTCTGGAGAGGGACAGCAGGAGCGCAACAGATCCTCGAGTGGCAGCACTGCATCAAACCAGATTATCTGCAAACAGAGAATTAGGACAGTGGGATAGAGGGGGCCGACAGCAAACTATGACTCATTATCCGCCACAACCACCTGTCCCTGATACAAGCTACATGTCAGACACCAAGGAAAAGACATGCTACCAAAGGAGGATGTTTAGCCAACCCCCTGGCTATATCGCACCTCCTCCTTATAATAGCCCACACAAAAGTTCACCTGTAATGCAGCACTGTTACAGATACACCACCAGTTGGGAGCAGGAAGGTAAGAGACAAACATACTGTCCACAGCCCACACTCAGAAATCAGGATGTCTCTGTAGATTTGCAGGATGAGAGGGGAAGAGAGAAGGAGGATTTTATAAAAGAGGAGTGGAGGCAAAGCACCTTCTCAGAGTTTGAAGGACACAAGCATCAAAGACCAGCAACAGATGCTTTATGGACAAACAGTCCTATCCATACACAGAACATGCAGATGCAACCTGACTATCTATCATCCACGCAACAGCCAACAACAATACAAGGAGATCAGAATACAAAAATAAATGAGGACATATCCTCAAAGGTCATTGAAGGAAGGAAATTCAAATCTAATAAAAAGACGAGCGGGAAGACTATATTTTGCCTGGTGTCTCGAATAAGTGGCTCGACAGAAACCTCATCTTTGCCACTTTACACCCCACAAACAAATATTCAAAGCATAGAATTAGGAGAGGTTTCTAGCGGCCTGAGGGACTGTAATGACATTAACCAAATACACAAGCTTGCAGATGAAGTGGACTTCAGAGCGCAAACACTCACAGAGAAGTCAAGTTCCCCTGTCCAGCCCTCTAGTCCCAGAAATCTCAAAGCCAAAGAGAACGGGACACCGACAGATGATACAGATCCTGCATTCAGGAGACAAGTTGCTCAGCCAGTGCCTCCTGTAACAGCCAAATACCCCTTGTGGAGGCAGCCTAGTTTCACAGGCAGGGTTGAAATGGAGAGTTCCTCCCCTGGCTGTTTGAAAGCGAACAGTGAGGGGGGCGAATCAGGGGGTCTGCCCAACAGAGAGAATAGTCCGAAAATTGGCGGTCATCCCATTGACATCGAAGTTAGGAGATTAGAGATCAAGAACGACACAGAATCTGAGGACAGCAGCGGTCTTCTGGTTATTGACACAACCTGCGTCGTAGTCAGAATGGAGCTGATTCCATCGCCTAAGAAAGAGCATGTTCACTACTTGTGCTCCTCACCGTACACTGAACACAGTCCTCTTGATAATCAATTGACCCCTCCTTCTGAATCTATCCAATCAAATGACCAAATCAATCAGGATGTGACAACTGACCAAAACACAGAAACCCAGATAAACCCCTTGCCGATGAATGAAAGGCCTGACACTGAATTGGAATCAGATCTCATGGAGGCAGAGGCAGAAGAACTTCTACAGACTAACGAAGAAAGTCCAATCTCTGTCCCCTGCTTGCCCTCACTTTCAGTTTCTGAAAGGGAGACCATGGAGGAGCGGGCTGAAAGAATCCTAGGGATCCCTCTGCTTGAGTCTGTCGCTGAGCAACAAACTGAAGATGTATCCTTATCAGACTCATGTGTTGAGGACCAGGATGAGGAGGCTGAATCACCGCAGCTGAAAGATAATGAGATCAGTGATGCCATTGAGCACCTCTCAGAAGACATGACAGGGGAGCCAGTGCCACAACAACAAGGAGAATTTGGCCAAGCTGAGGTTGCTGCTTGTTTGAAAGAGAGTGATGACACTCAAGATCAGTTAGAAAATGAAGGTAGTGAGGATTTTGCAGGTCTTCAGGAACAGACAGCTAATATATCCGAAGGGAATGCTATTGACTGCCAACCTGAAACAGACGCCAAATCTTTACAGGAAATTGAAATGACTCAAGAGCCTCTGTTAGAATCCAATAATGAAGAAGTCAGAATTGAACAGGAAGAAAACAATCAACCTGATGATAAAGATGCCGACCCTCAAGATCCCTCTCAGTGTCTCAGCCCACCCGCAGACCTTTCTCATTTTTCTCTGCACTCACCTTCAGACTCCCTAGATTACGCAGGACCTACCTCTGCTCTTGATGTCATGCTCTCACCCTCCCATCTTACATCTCTGTCGCATGTTCCTGAGTCAAACACAGAAGAAGGTCCTGAACCTGAGTTGGACTCGCTCCCTTCATTAGCTTACCTAGTTCCTCATCTTGAAACCCCTCTCATCTCAGAAACTTCACCCTTTCCTCATCTGGAATCTCACACACCACCCCTGCAACAGCCATCTCTCCTTCCCCCTGAATCAGCTGCACTCTTATCCCGTAGCTCTTCTCCGCCTCAGGACCGTTCCCCAAGTCCCCAGTGTCTCGATTTACCAGGTCAAACTGAAGATGAAATGTCTACTGTTGATACTTGTGTGAAGGACCAGGATGAGGAGGCTGAAACACCACGGCTGACAGACAATGAGATCAGTGATCCCATTGAGCCCTTCTCCAAAGATGTGACAGAGGAGCTAGTGACAGAGAAACATTCAGAGTTTGGCCAAGCAGAGGATGCTGCTTGTGTAAAAGAGAGTAATGACACTCAAGAGCAATTACTAAAAGAAACCAGCGAGGATCTTACAGACATTTTGGAAGAGACCTCTAATATATCCAAAGAAAATGCTACTGACTGCCAAACTCAAATAGATGTTTTGCAGGATACTGAACCACCCGGTGACATTTCTAATTCCTCTCTGCACCCAACCTCAGACTCACCAGACAGTGAAGTGTCTCCCTCTGCTGTTGATGTCATGCTCTCACCCTCACATCTTACATCTCTGTCACATGTTCCTGAGTCAAACACAGAAGAAGGTCCTCAACCTGAGTTGGATTCACTCCCTTCATCAGCAAACCTAGCTCCTCATCCTGAAACCCCTCTCTCTGCCATCTCAGAAACTTCAGCCTTTCCTCATCTGGAATCTCACACACCACCCCTACAATTGCCATCTCCCCTTCCCCCTGAATCAGCTGCACTCTCATCCCGTAGCTCTTCTCTGCACCAAGACCGCTCCCCAAGTCCCCAGTGTCTCGATTTACCAAGTCAAACTGAAGATGAAATGTCCAATGTTGAACCATGTGTTGAGGACCAGAATGGGGAAACTGAAACATCACAGCTGACAGACAATGAGATCAGTGATACCATTGAGCAGCTCTCCAAAGACATGACAAAGGAGCCGGTGCCACAGCAACAAGGAGAATTTGTCCAAGCTGAGGATGCTGTTTGTGTAAAAGAGAGTAATGACACTCAAGAGCAATTACCAAAAGAAGCCAATGACGAACTTACGGGCCTTTGGGAACAAGCATCGAACATAGCCAAAGATCATTCTACTGACTGTCAATTTCAAATAGAGGCCAGCATTTTGCAGGATAATGAATCACCCACTGACATTTCAAATTCTGCTCCACACCCACCCTCAGACACACCACATTGTGAAATGTCTCCCTTTGCTTTGGATGTCATGCTGTCACCCTCCCAGCTTCCTTCTCTGCCACATGAATCAAACGAGTCGAACACAGAGCCAGTTCCTCATCCGAACACAGAGCCTGTTCCTCATCCGGAGATGCCTTCACTCTGTCCTTCAGCTGACACTGCTCTTCATCCTGAAACCCTTCTCTCTGGCATCACAGAAACCTCCCCCGCTCCTCATCCGGACTCTCACAAACCATCCCTTCAATTCCCGCCTCCCCCTCCCTCTGAATCAGCCCCGCTCTCGCCCTCCAGCTCTACTCCTCCTCAAGAAGGAAGTGGAAGTGTTTCCCCTGGTTTCCCCCTATCGGCTAATCACACAGAAGAGTCCCAATATCCTAAGTCCCTGTGGGATGCGGTAAATCGCATTAGGAAACATACAGCACCTGACTCAGAGAATGAAGAGGAGGAAGTGAGCGAGTTGTGGGATCCAGAGAGTGTAGGAGAGGACTCCGTTTCGCTGAATGTGGTGGTGGATTTGAAATCAGAGGATGTAATGTTTCATTGTAGTGAGGGACTTCAAGAGGCAACCGTGTCTTCCCCAACTGACAGCAGCAGTAAAACTGGAGAAAAGCTCATCTTGGATGAACCAGGGCAACTAGAGGTTCCAAAGGAAAAAAGTGCTGAGGACATAGAGATGGGACAAACACAGCAGGATAAATGTCAAGAAGAGCTATGCGGACGTCTTGAAGAAGACACACTGTCCTGCAGCAGCACAAACAGCCACGGCTCTGGGGACACCATTATTGTCGCAGCTGAAGGCGGGGTTGAGGAAACGACAGCTGATGCTGCGACAGAAAGCAAGACAGAGACAGAGAATGAGAAAGAAAACAAGACAGCTTGTGATGGGGAACTTCACGTGGCTGAAGAAGAGAGATTGAGTTGCTGTGAGAAAGTAAAGGATGACACTGTAGTTGAAGAAGAAGGAGGAGAGGATGAGAGAGACACGAATGAGTCTTGTCAGAGTGAGGTGTGCCTGGTTGAGGAAGAGAATATTATAAGACAGAAACCAAGGAAACAGAAATCTCTGAGGAGTTGAAAACCTAATTCATTGCCCAAATCACTTCTGCTGGTCCAATATTTGTCCATCATACTGATTTGGCCAAAGGTGACAATAACGAAACATGTAATAACAATGTACTATCTAAACTTGTAATTTAACTCATAGTGAATGAAGGGATTTCATTCTCTCAATCATTTTTTGGAATACTGCCATTGTAACAGAGTCTAATGCCGTTTTCACTTTCTGTTTATTCTTAGAGCTGGATTTACTGTTTTTATAGACATGTAGGACTGTGAATTGTGCATCATCTAAAATATCCAAATCAAGTCAAAGCTATTTTACAAGACTACTATTTGTAAAGCAGGTCTAGTCATACATTTTAATCTCTCTTAATCTGCTATTACAGAGTATAGTTTTTCAAATATTACTCAGTTGTGACATTACATGGAACAGATGTAATAAAAGATGTGTTTAGTTGGTGTGATTTAATGATGTGGTGATTTTTCTGGCAAAATCAAGCCATTCTTCTGTACCATAAGTATCTTAAATAAAAATAATATGGTGGATAACAAAATATTGTTGTACAGCTCTTACTATATCCTAAAACATGGATTCAAGGCCCAAAGTAAAATATTTAACTCCCAAATGTATCAATTTCCCATTGATAATCATATAAGCAATATTGAGACAAATTACAGCCAACTTTTTAATATGATCTCTTTTGTTAACTGTCCATTATTCTAAAAATGAATCTTATCAAATGAGTGGAGAAGGCTATAGGGAGTTGGGGGTTGATGGTCTTTCTCCTCAGAAAATCAGACATCAAAGTGCCTAATCTCTCCATCCATGATGATTATCAGTTAGCTGAATCACAAAAAGTAACTATTTCCCTAATATTTAATTTGTTAAGTGATTCAAAAACATCTATAGCCACATTGGCACTGGATTTATAACTGCAAGCAGAGATTTCCAATATTAAAGTTGTTGGATTTTTTCATATGGAAGAGTCCGCTATTACAATGCTGCTTACTTGACATCATCTTTTTTTTTCTTCCTCATCTTCTCTTCCAAATACTTTGCCAGGATTAAAAAGTCAATCAAAATGGGACACTTTAATAGCAACATCAGGATATGAAAAATCTTGCAAAACCCCACCAATTCATTACCTTCACCTATTAAATATTTAGGTGGAGCCTTAACTGGTTGTACATACAGTATAGGGATCCATCATAACTGTCTTTTTTTTTTTTTTATTTAAAAAAAAAGTGCAAGAATTAAAACACACAATGCCGCTCTGTGTGAGTGAGTGATATTCATTTAGAAAGTACAAATATATTTCTACTGATGTAAGACAAAACAGATGCAGAAACCTTACAAAATTTATTTTAAAAATGAAAGTTTCAGGAGGATATTCACGAGACAATATGTCAATCTTTTTCACACATTGTAAAACAAATGATTGCAAAATGACTCTTGACCTTTCCACATCAACAGTACAGCATGAGGATTTTCCAACGGTGTAGGCCTACAATCCCACAGTACTTTCATCTGGATTCTCATAACAGAGATAATGTTCAGATGGTGGACTACAACACACTCTAGTGGGGCTGCATGATACTTCAACCTCACCAAAGTATCAAGACACCAAACCTTTACCATACCTTTGATACTCAAGAATGTGGAATATTGTCCTAAGTATCAAAATGCATGATCCTTGTGGGACTGCAGCTTGTGCTGATAGCATTTAATGAAAATAAGATGCAAACTTAATGTCCAGGGCAAAGTAGCAAGAGAGTGGATTTGCCAGTTTGAGCTACTAGCCTGCTTCTGTAGCTGGGACTATTTAATATTAATAAACAAAACTGTTCTGTACTTTGTGGCATGGTATCATGATACTTTGTTTCACTTGAGCCCATTTATAAGTCAGTTTTTTGTGTCAGGCTTCATTTACTTTGAAATCCCTGTTGATTGCATCACAGTTTATGTATCAGTGTCACAATGATATATAAATTAAACAGACAAAATGAAAGTTTCTTGGGAGTGTTTCAAATTCAATTTGGAGGCACTGGAAGCCACAAAGTTCATTTCAAATGAAGGTTTCTCACAAGGCAGTGGATGGCATTAAATGACATTTTGTGCACAGTTTAACATTACTTAGTGTTTCAGTTTTAACCAACTTCTTCTTCTTCTGACTTCTAACACATGTGGAAGCAATATTGTGCTTAAGTTTTACTCCACTACAGATAACAATGAATATGCAATTACAAGTTTGTCTGGTGAAAAATGTTGACCATGTGATCAGTTCATAAAAATTGAGATATTTCCAAATTCAAACCAGTCAACCAATCAGAGCAAGCGACACTGTTGGACCGTTTTGCTTAACCCCACGTAGTTAAAGGAAAATTCAGTCTAAAACAAGCTGTACCTATGATCTTGGGAAGTTCAGTCTAGAGTTACAAACTTGAATTGGTCCATCCCAATGCTAGAAAAACAAAACGACGACGATGTCATCAAGAGCAATACTGAGGCTCCTCCATTGACGGTGAATGGGAATGCGCCTCTGAAAAAAAAGAGTGGCATTACCTAAGGTGCCATTTGCTCTGGGATAAAGGCACGTTTTGTGTCAACCTAGTGTCGAGTTCACCTAGTGTCGAGTTCACCTAGTGTCGAGTTCACCTAGTGTCGAGTTCACCTAGTGTCGAGTTCACCTAGTGACGAGTTCACCGTCAAGGAAGCAAGCTCCTCATGACATCATACAATACAGCCCCAGTTCTTTAGTTTCTACTTTTTGGAGGGAGTTCTTCATATTCACAAATACTGATTGTCTCACATTGTAAAAATATGTAAATTCTGTTTTATGACATTTTTTTGCTTTGATGATTCTAAAGTGGAATAGTCAGTTCTTGTAGTAATAGTTGTTGTAATAGTTTTAGCTAAGTAGGATTTTAAATTGTCGACTTTCCTTTTACCAAAAGGAAAACTGCACCCTAAAATAGAATTTGCATTGGTTATTGCTGTGATCTTGGACCGTTCAATAAATAATGGTGAACATTAAAAACTCTCTACTAAAGCTAGAACCACAAATCTAATTTGACATCAAGTGACACAACACACAGTGTCTATTGATAATATCACAGATTAGCATCTATTAGCACCATCTTTTCTAGTTTTGGGAGAGACTTTTTCACATGCATGAATCTGAGCTTAATTCTTCATGACCACAGGAATAACATGAATTTAATTTTCAGGTGGATTTTCACTTTCTTACTTGAGACTCTTGGGTTTTGTAACATAAATACCTTCATACACCACTGCCATGGCGTAAAACTGTGATAAGTGACAACTCAATACTACAATACCCAGCAGCCCCATTTCAGCTGGGGGGAGACGGCAGCCAGACAGGCAGGAAGACATCAAAGTTCGTCATGTGGCATTTTCAGAGCGTGGTCACAGAGGTCTGCAGAACATACATGACATGAAAACAGTGAATTACAACTCGGTTACTGCAACAGATCCAGATTCTAGATCCATTGCACGGTGTATAACTTGACATTTTAAACAACAAGCTTCAGTCATACGGTTCACGACAAAGGGCTGCTGTGTACGTACCTGTCCTCTTACTGCAAAGTTTGTCTTTGACATTATCTGTCTCATGGGAGAAGAATTCAATGATTTCATCTTCATTCTGCTCCGCAATGGTCTCACACTAAAGTGTAGAGAGGGGGGGGGGGTTAGTACCCAAATGCACATACACATGTGTGTGCATGCATTGTGAAAAATGGTTGCTTGTGACAGTAATAAAGACGGGTTTGTCCATCCTGTTTCCTGTTTAAATGCCATAGTTCAAACAGTTTGACTATCAGTCTTCTAAACACTATACATTTCCGGGAGCAGTGTGGGGATGTTTTGGTCAGGGAGTGGTGTGTGTGTGTGTGTGTGTATGATAATGCACAGCAGCATTTAGCAGTGAATGCAGTAATGTCAGTTGGGTCAATAAACTAGTCAGTTGTATATACACACACACACAGACACACACACAGACACACTAATGAGCTTCCTTTTCTAGGAAGACATTCTGAAAATTGTAAGCATGAATTGAACATCACTCACAGCATATTTCAAACTGGATGTAACTCGAGAGTCCAGCTTGGCCTCTGTGAGGTCCATGGCTTCACCGCCCCGGGACGTGACCCTCACATAGGACTTCCTGTGTGTGGAAGGGTCCGCACGCTCCCCGTAGTCCTGCATCCGCTCACACACACTCTCCATCAGCTCCAGCAGGTTGCCCTCCGAGCGGGCCAGAGGAACCTGGTGGGGGAAATGGCAGAAGAGAAGCAGGGTTGAGGAGAATGTGTTACAAGGTTTTCCCTTCATATGAACGTCTGGGCAAACCACTAAGAGGTTTCTTTTGATTAAATGAAAATCTGAAATATCCTAACCACATTAATGTCAAGCTAGATAAACTGTATATCTTTTATTTCCATAAAAGATACTTAATTGATCTCCATGGGTAGCGTCCCATTATTATTAGTCTGGGGCAGTGTCTTTCCTTTGCTTGGGACTCTGAATGGGTTACAACAGCTTAATTTGTGTTCATTTGTGTTCCCTTTAGTTGTTGTGATTTCACACTGAGTTTTTAGCATCCCATCCCCATATGAAACCCACCCCACTGGTAAAATTATAATGGTAAAAGCCAAACCCCGCTTTAAAGTACATTTGCAGGACTTTGGACTTCTTCAGGCCAAGAGAATGATAGCTCTTTTTTGGAAAAAGGTGGATGTGCCTTCTGTACACATATTGGTAAAAGAGATGACATCTTGTCTTGCATTAGAGAGACTGACAGATATAGCTGGAGGTATTGTATTTGAATTTCGTGAAGGTGAGAATAGTCAACTTGAAAGTCTTTTATATTGCTGGATGATTTTACTTTAACTTTTGTATATTTATTTACTCTTATTTATCCATTTATTTTGTATGTTTATTTTTTTTACCTGCTAAATAAGTAAGATGTGAGAACTATAGCTCTGTTTTATATATATTTTCCATATGTAATGATATATGTGAAAATTCAATAAAAAACATTGTTTACTTTTTTTTTTTTTTTTTTGGCAGAACTACAGAACAAGCCAACATGACTTCATCTAAACAAAGCAGGCTGCAGTGTGAGTGTGGTGCAGGTCTGTTACTACGTGGCTCTGCTGCAGCCTCACCTCTCTGATGGACTGGCTGCCGTCAGGGTTGATCCTGAAGGATCCGGTCTGGATCATTTTCTTCGGATCTATCTGGGAGATCGCCCACTCCATTTCATCTACTAGCGCCCTGCATGCTGCGGAGAGCCGAGGGAGAGACACATACGGGCTGAAAAGCTGAACGGATCGCCGTGTGTGTGGTGCAGAGAGAGGCAGAGATCAAGACTTTACCTCCGCATTTTATATCCTGTCCCTGCCTGGCCGCTCGCGCCGGGCTCGCGAGGAGACAAAGAGCCACACATGCTGTCAGCAGGACAGCGGCTTTCCTCATCTTGCGTCTAAATTGAAAGATTTCAGGTAAGGACGCATCACACAAGGAACAGTAACAACATTCAAGTGAGTATGACCCACTTATTGCCGGTTCCCTTAGAGGAAAGCTTGCTACAATAATCCGTGTCCGTCTGAAGCCACAGATCTGAAACCTGCAGCGTGTCTGCGCCCGGCAGCCACAGAACAACATTCAACTAGTAAAACTTTTCATTCAACTTACGGGTTTCTGGCAGTTTTTTTGTGTGGAAACAACCCCTACGAGAAAGCCTTTACACGCTGTTCCATCGCATTCGGTAAAATGTGGTGACGTAGGCAACGGAGACGCTGGACAGAATGAGTCGGGACCGAGACAGCTCGCGCCCCCCGGCGGCCAGGCAGGTCACCTGCAGCTGAGGGGTCAAACTACTAGCCTCTTCCTACTACTACTACTACTACTACTACTACTACTACTACTACTAATAATAATAATAATCTTTATTTGTATAGATTTAAAAAAAAAAAAGATTTAACAAATAAAAGCAAACAGCATACACATAAAATAGAAAAAAACAACAAGTGAAAACAAGAAGGCATCCCAAGATAAAAAGATAGAAAATGTTACAAAATGTAATTAAATAGTAAATAGGGTTAAAAGCAAGTCAATAAAATATATAATCTATTAAAAAAAAAATAATACAACTAGTGTTCTTATATCTGAGTAAATTTTAAATATGAATTCTTACTTTTACTTGAGCACATCGTTTTTCCACCTGCTGGGGAGGAGATGGGTTTGTATCCTACCTGGACATTTTTTTGCTCAGTCCCGCCTCGGTGTGTGTCTCTGAGAAGCATTCAGCTTGATTCATTTGGAACAGTAAATGAACCAGGATTTGTTTATCAACCCTAATGTGCCCCAAAAGTTAGGTAAAGTTGGGTAATCAGGTTGGACCCTTCAGTGCTTTGGTTACAGCTGGAGTGCTGTTAGAATCCAGATTTGCTTTTCTGTTGTAAAATGGGTAGATTGCTGTCATATATAGATTCTGTTAAATCCTTTGACTGTATGAGGCTCTGTGGATATATAGGCTACTTATATCTATACTGTAAAAACAATATCTGGTTTAACTTTTTTTATCTGAAATTTGATAATGCTTTGAAAACATAAACCCAGGGAAGAGTTTCTAGATTCCCACCCCTTGTAACACTGATTTCCTAATTTTCTTCTTCACTTCACCACAAGACTAGACTAGACTTGTTATACTTGATATACAGAACTTCTTGCTCTTTTCTTCTCTGTCTTGTAAATTTGCTCCATGCACTCCAAATGTCATCTTAATTTCACTTGTTTTATGACTAACATAAATTGTTATAAAGAACAATAATGAAACAAGAAAGAATTTTTTTGAGACAAAATTATTTTAAAAACGTAATTTCACTTATTTTTATTCAACAATAAAAACAATATCCAAACATTAAACAGAAAGGACCGACAAAAAGAACAGATCTGATGACAGAGAAAAGCAGAAAATCTCCCTTCTATACAGTCTCCCAATGGGGTTCAATCTCATCAAATCAGATATAACACATATGATTTAATTTTACAACACAATACAAAACAACTTTGTCTGGCCATGGCCAGAAAATAGTCTTTGATAGTTCCACCTTTCAGCTGCTCTCAGAGTCTGTTCCCCATTTCAGACACTTTATAATGTTTCTCTCTCAATAAATGTCTTAAAACAAGATTCAATTCCATTAAAAAAAAAAAAAAAAGAGTACAATTTCTTGAAACAAGCGTTATTATGATGCTACAATGAAGGCTTAAGTTGGAATGCATTATAGCCTGATGTGGTCATCAATACTTATATTGGTATAACTGAGGTGATTCCCACGTTCTCCATGGATTCTGCTGGAAGCCAATTTATATTTTTTGGCAGAGCATCCTGCCAGGTCACACAAAGATGCACGCCTGTCATATGTTCTTCAACCAAAATTATCCATCAGTACAGTTAAGTGCATAAGCTTGATGAGTCAAGATAAAATAATTTGCTGAGCATCAATTTTCTGCAATGATCCCAAAAGTTATGTGAAAAAGTTTCACCATGCAGCTTAAAATGTCAACTTTTCCACTTTCACCTTGGCCTGTTTATTTTGCCAATACAATGCTGTTCATTTTGTACGTAAATAGTGAAAATTATGTAACATTTTTTGCAGTGAGGGGTGTGAAAGTAAAATAAATGATGGTCTTATGTACAAATATTTGGATTTTATTTGGTATGGCTTGTCATTTCACTTAACAAATTAATAACATTAAAACTGGAATTGGTAACGGGTTAATAGTTACTTGCTTTTCCCCAGTGGAATGAAAAATACGTGCACATATACATTTCCCAAGGTAACTATAGATCTTGTGAGCGATGATGGAAAATGCAGAACATATCGGTTAAATAAGAATATTTTATCTTCCTGAGGGAATTCCTTCCAAATGAAGATTCTGAACGAGCTGTTAACATGAACAGTGAATGAAGAGATCTGATCAGGTATGGGTTTATCTGATCAGGTATGGGTTTATCTGATCAGGTATGAGTTTATCTGATCAGGTATGGGTTTATCTGATCAGGTATGGGTTTATCTGATCAGGTATGAGTTTATCTGATCAGGTATGGGTTTATCTGATCAGGTATGGGTTTATCTGATCAGGTATGAGTTTATCTGATCAGGTATGGGTTTATCTGATCAGGTATGGGTTTATCTGATCAGGTATGGGTTTATCTGATCAGGTATGGGATAACTGATCATGTATGGGTTTACACACACCAAGGCATGTAATCTGAATAAATGTTGAGAAGAATGTTATTGACTTTCCCAGAAACGTGTTGACGTCACTCTATGTGGACGAACATACACAGAAGCTGTTTATGCTGTCCTACTGAACGGAGCATCAAAGCTGTATAAAACTGCCTCATGTGGTTAACATGAGGCAGTTTTATTCTAATTGGGATATTAATCCAATTATTAATGGAACATTAGGGTACTGACTCAAGTTTCATTATCCTGCGAGAATTAACCATATATTTATTTACCTTGCATTGAAGTGTGCATTGAGCCATGCACACTTCACACTTACTTCATTATCTGTGTATCCTGTTCATGGTTTTACTAACTTCCCATAGGAATCCCCTCCTGTAAGGACTGTGATGTGAGGATGGAGTGCAGCTGATGAGTCTGGAAGACCGTCATGTTAATCTGTTTTGTGACTTTCAGAAGTCAGGCAGACCTTCTACCTTTGGATGTGGTATGTCATCCTGATCTCCATTTCCAGTTTCTGCAGTTTCACAAATGATCTCATCATGATTCTAATTAGATTGTTTTACTGAATGTACTACACTAGTGTACTTGAGTTTTTCCACCAACAACCATTTGAGTCTCTTGTATTAGTTTGTGTCCCTATTTGGCAAGGGTGTCCTATAGATCCTAGAAATGAGGCACATTGGTGAGCATAGGAGGCAATGTGGTTGTCTGTACAGTAATTAGACTACATGTTCAATGTGGTTCAGTATTTGGCCAGGACAATAAAGATTGGTTCATTTTACAGGCTTAGCAGAGTGTACCCATTACACAACTCATTAGCCAATCATAAGTGCACAAAAGGATATGTATGTTGCAAAGTATTATAGTAACTTCACAATTGGGGGCAGTTGTCATAATTATTAGCACTCTGTGTTGCAAAGCTAATAAATGTCTTCCACAATTTGTTGCAGAGTACATTTCACTCTCAGTACCCTGACGTTTCAAACGTTAACTATGTAGTAAGAAAACAGCCAAACTTTCCAAACTCCCCCGGCACTCCTGGTAAATGAACACCAGGGTGTCGACCCTGGAATATCATCTGCAGGACATCACATGGGCACCTTCCCCTGCCGTTACCCATGATACAATACTTTACAAAACAATACTTCAATATTTATCATGTTACCTAAGTTGTTTACATCACAATGTCAATGGCCAACTTTGGCTAAACTCCACAGTCAATACAATGACATAAATCCTATATCTTCCCATAGCAGAGTGCACTGCGGCACACACACTTGTGTGTACATTTGGCTTCATCCAAAAGAAGGCAATCTGCTGAGCAGAATCCCTAAAAATCTGAAACTAAACTGATATTAAAATGTATGCTTTAAAAACTTTGTAGAATAAGCTTCAACTAAAACTAAATAGAAACTAAAAATAACTAGCATTAATGAAAAATATAAACATAAATTAGTAAATGCCATCTTAAAAAGAACTGAACTACGCTTACCTGAGATGGAAATTCAATTTCAAAAATAAACTACAGAGTATTAGAAAAAATCAAACTATAATAACCTTGCCAGCGGCATTGTCTGAGAACTAACCAATCAGATGTCTGTGGCCAGTCCCCAGAAGCTGACGAGCACTGGGCTAATGACACTCACACTGCTGTGTTCAGCATTGTCCACTCACATTGTCCACTACTGAAAATACATGAATTTATCCAATGGGAAATACATATGTTGAAAAATGCAGCTTAATATATTAATTTACAATTCTCTTTCATGTATATGACCAGTCTTCAAAAGACTTTTAAATACAAAGAGTGCACAGGCCTTTTTTACAAGTACGCAAAATTCCTATATTCTAAAATATTGCATAACTGTACACAAAGACAAAGATGACACAATTTCTCTGGAAATGACACATAACTGTCTCAAAGTATAAAACACAGGAAAAGTGTGACTTATCACATATAAATACCTTGTAGATTTAACAATAATATATAATATATATTATATGCAATATATTATATATGATCATATTATATGAATTTAATTTAAATCTAGATGTTCTAAATCACTTTATATTCTATTTTAATATAAAACATTACAATGAAGGACCTCTGACTATCTTAATATTAAAATTGCAGCTGGAAACTACTTGGTCCCCACCGAAGGCATTTAAATTGTAAAGGTCATGCTGTACCTTTTGGTTTTTGACTTCTCTTTAATGTGGATGATGCACCCATCATAGCAGCTGCACGGCCTTTTTTCTGCTTTTGGTACATGATGGTTCTGACCCTGTGGGGATCCACTGAGGCAGACAATAGAAACTGTACCATCTCAAAATGGAAAATATGACTACTGACTTTTTGTCATGCCAGGTGAGCCAAAAAAATGTTAACGTTTAAAAAAAAAGAAAAGAAAAAGAAACTCAATAGAGGGCTCTCCACTGGTGGCCATGTTGGAGGTCCAGAGCTCTGGGGCAACAGTAGCTGAGAACAACTAACTGTGTCTGAACTTAGGACTCGGCTGTCTCAACAGTATGGAATAGACAGTTGATTTCTGTGCCGTTTTTGACCGGGAACTGATTATTTAATCACTGATACAACCATATCTGGTAGACTATCGCTGTCTTGTTATTAACGTCATTGAAGCCACGTGGCTACTAGCTAGTAGTGGCTAGTAGTTCCATTGTAACATAATCATTAGTTGCTTTGCTAAAATAGCTTTCTGGATATTTAGCTAGCAAAATCCAACAAAGCCCAAAACCAACTGTTTATTTAAGCTAACTGAGCTGACTCTTCTCAAGCTACAGCCCAGAGTGCTTTGGAGAAGAAGCCATAGGTTAAACAAAAGCTGTGTTACAGTAACCTAAATTTGGAAACAACTGTGATACTGTATGGATTCATTTTCATATATCTCCTTTTTCGTAGCCACATTATTTAGCCATTATTTGCACAAAGATAATTCTCCAATAGACGTCCAACATGGCACCAGCTGTGGTTGTTAGGAGATTTGAGATGCAAAGCCTCTATTTTTGCTTTAAATGGGATTAGACATCTGTGTGTACTATATATTGTAAGGGCACTTTAAAAGGCATGAGGCACTGAAAGGCACAAGAGGAACACGTACTGGCCCAGCTTCAGTGGTTCCGCCCTTGAATGAGGTCATCTCCGAGTGGTCTTCCAGGCACCTGTGCCACAGCTCATCATCCACCCGCAGCCTGTCTTCCTATCTCTCAACCAAAGAGTTAGTGTCCATGTCATTCAACAGGAAAATGTCAGTGTGTCCTGACAGTCCCAGCCGAACCTGAAAGAAAGAGGGAGAGAGGAGATGGAGTTTCTATCAGTTATGAGCATATGGGCATACAGCTGGGAAACTCACCACATAAATCAACTTAGCATCATCTTATTGAAGGTAACTTGAATTATAGAAGCAAAACAGTTTTCATTTGATTTTGCCATGATTGGGATTGGTCGCTATCGACCAAGTTCTCATAGTTTAAACTTAATAACTGTAATTTCTTACTATCCACGAAGAAAAATAATTATGAATACAACTCTAGTTACATGCCCTCTTACAGCTCCACCACCCCTGGCTTGTGCACAGACTCCCATGCATGCCATCAGCCTTTTTTTTTTGTTTGTTTTTAGAGTGTTAGTCGAATATAATCTAACTGCTCTCAGAGCAGTAGGATGAAAAATTGTCAGATGTCTTGTTGTCAACCTCAACATCCAGCGTTACTTCGGCTGGCACCAGAGAAATCTTGTGGCAAAAGATAACCAACTAAAACTTGAGTCAGTTCTTCGACATCTCTGTGGAGAAGTCCTGCAGTCCGGACACTTGATAAACCAGATGTTGTTGTTGATCTTGATAAGCATCCCAGCACTGTATGAGGGGTTTTGATACATAGGTACCAAAACCGTAGGGAGTAGATCTATGAACTCATGGCTGATGTAGCGCTGTATTCACATAATGGCATACTGGAGCTCTGACTGACACAAGCTGAGGAACAGACAGCTACCGCTATCTCCGGCCCCGGGGATCTGCAGTCACCACCAGCTGTCTGGCTTTTTCACAGATTACCGTTTGCTTGCAGTCGTTTTGAGATCCTAGTGTAAAGATCACACTGGCCACATGCTTCATATACAGTATGCAAAAACAAAGACAACAGAGACCCTGATAACAGACATAAGCAGAGGTGTACCTCCTCGGAAATTATATGTCCCCTTTGACATACCATTGCTTTTCTTTACAAAACTCACAAATCAGGTATTTCTAGTATGACATCTTTAACTTAATTGTTTTTCCGTCAAACTGGATGAGATTTAATGAATCTACTAAAACTATTACAAAAAAGTAAAATGTAAGATTTTTTTAAACTGTTGCAAACTGTGCATAATTCTGTTAAAATATTGTAATTTAGACCCAAAATCCATAGTCCATCTTTGTTTGAATTAAGCCAAATATTCAACACATGTTCCATGTTAACACCTGAGGGTGCCATTATTGGCAGTTAAACCTTCACAACTTAAAGTTCTACAAAACTGACACTGCTTATAGTGTTCTCTTAAAGAAATACACAGAGTTTTGGGGAGATTGGCCCGTTGGTCAATTTACCTGTTAAGAGAGAACACAGACTTCAAAATCACCCGTATGTTCCCAGTAGTTCGTTCACTTCGGTGCTCCACACTTTAGCTCACATTATGTTGAGTGATCATGTGGTTCAGTCTGGGTCACATTCCAGGGCAGCTTTTTTTTTTTTTTTTAAATCCCAGTCTGCCCCTGGGCCAAACTCCCCAAAACTCAGTGTATTCCTTTAACTCATAAATACTCGCTAGTAAGAATCTGCGAGTAAGGAACCAACTTCAGCTGCATCCCTCACAACTGGAATAAACAGTGACAGTTCATAGAGGATCGTCCAGTCAGCGCTGTGCATTCGCACCGTAAACTAACGACCATGTTGGTCGCTAGCTTAGCTAGCTACGAGCATTGAGCTAATGCCATTATCAAATTTATTAACTTATGGCCTGTGAAAATATATCAGGGTCTGTGTCACTGCAGCTCGTCATCGTAGATTTTATATTATACTATATATAGTTTTTGTTTTGTTTTTTCCCCAAGGAAAGGAAAGCTAGACTGCAGATACCCCGGGTGTCTGGTGTCGGTGGTTTACTGTTGCTTAACTCATATGGAGGTATGCATGCTGAAAAAGTTAAATATTTTGCTGAAATGAAATAATGATTAAGCTAAGAGGAAAACATCACAATCACTGATGTATTTTAATCAATGGTGAATTGGATCTAATTAATTCTCAATTTTGATTTGATTATTCATGAACAGCAGGGCATGGAGTGTGCTCACCTTGGGTGAAAGTGTCTCTTTCCAAACAGAACTTTCCTCATTTACATACAGCATCATGAAATATTTTGCCTTTTGACCCTTTAGTCTAGGGAAGAGGCATGCATGCAGATAATGTGTGGGAAGATGTTTGATATCCAACACAACTTCTCCATTAACTCTTAACGGGTTCAATTTAACAATTCAGTATTTTATTTACTGGACATCATTTTCAAGAAACTGCCATCTTGCTATATAACCATACAAATAGGCATAATCAATTTAAGTATTTTAGTACCGTTATGCTGATAAGGAAACCTCCTGGAAAAGATAATAGTCTTTTCTCAGATTTTGAATAATTCTTTGTTTTGATTTACAAATAGGCGGTCAAATTGACTATTCAGGGTAAATGTAAAGTATTTATAAACAAATATGCAACTATAACCCATGGAAAAAGAAAGAAACAAACAAAAGGAATAAGTCCTCCTTTAGACATCAAAACACAAGACGCCAACAAATGTCCATATATCCACGATTTGCCATTTATTTTTACATGGTGTGCTTCATTCAATGGCTTCATTCAGTGGACAAACACTTATTCATTCAGTTGCAAAGAGCAGAAACTTGTGATATTTAACTTGTATCTACAGAATACTACATTGAGTAACAGTAGTAACAGTGGGCAAATGTCAGTATCCATTTGTTTGCCAGAGAGGTATTCATATGACAACAGATAGATCAACTCTCACAACAGTCTGAAAAACGTCAAGGTACATTTCCATTTCCGCTTACCTCTGTGAAAAGTCAATGAAAACTTTAAGAACTCTGAGAACTTTGAAATTAACCTGGACATGCAATAGCTGCATATTCTGACCAAAGATTTTCAGCTATATCTGGTCCACTGCATTAAAAATTAGCAATGAACCCGTCATATTTTTGTATGTGTAATACAACAATAATACCTGAGCGAATGTCCTTTACTGTGATTACTGGTGCAACATGACAGTGATGCGATACAAGAGAAATCGCTAATTCACTAAATTAAAAGAACCAAACCAAAATAAAAAATAACTTGGGGTGAAATGCTACAAGAGAAATTGCTGGTTGACACAGAATCAATAAAGCTCAGCTAGCTGGGCTTTATGGGAACTGAAGGCATGGAACGAATCTTTCAAGTTTGTTGAAATCAACTATTTTGACTCATTTGCCTCATCAATGCCCGTCAGATATTCCTGTGCGCTGAGCAATAAACTGGCTTTTCTACTTAAGTGAGAAAACAAAATATTTCAGTGCAATGTATACTGCCTAATTTTAGAGTTACAGAGCTGGTTTCATATCATCGCTGTCTGGTGAAAACCTTGCAACTCCAATTTTGGTGACATGGTTTCATGTTTTAACTTCAGTTGAATGATCACATGTTCCTCTATGGGCTGATTTCTACCACCCTTGGGTGTATGAAACCTTTTCAAACCCAATTGGATAACCTCAAAAATGCAAGGTGGTCAACCTAAAATCAAGGCTTGTTTCCTTAGTTCCTAAAAAGTTGACATTTTGGAGAAAGGAGGTTTTCACCTGGCAACAGCGACATGTAAATTTGTTAAAAAAAACTCCTGTTGATGCAGTCTGGTGAATCTAGTCGCTCAGAATTCAACAGATCGTTTGGCTTTACTGTGCTAAATAACCACCACAAACCTACAGACAGACTACTTTTCTAATTCTGACATCTTGTAACAAAGCTGTCAACAGGACCGAAGAGCTAGAAATATGTATTGCTTCTCATGGCAGATCTGCAGTAGAAATTCAGAAAATCAGCCACGTTACTTAATAATTAGCCCTCTGCTACTGCTGCCAATTGTCAACTTTCTGACTTTTCTTTTCAAGTTTGGTAAATTTATCCTGTGTCTAGTCGTGCTATGTTTTATAAGATATAAGATACTGGGAAGGCAGAACGGGTCATGACTTTAGTTACAGCTGTAGGCTACACACTGAGAGGGA
Organism: Centroberyx gerrardi; assembly: GCF_048128805.1. Classification (NCBI taxonomy): domain Eukaryota; kingdom Metazoa; phylum Chordata; class Actinopteri; order Beryciformes; family Berycidae; genus Centroberyx; species Centroberyx gerrardi. The sequence continues at coordinate 22,395,687 of NC_136001.1, read as the reverse complement.
GAGACTGGGCACTTGGTGGTTCACAGCTTACATTAAAAAATAATTATGATTACAGTTTTATTCCTACATTAATTGCGAATTTTCCCCCTCTTTGCAATGGTTTATTTCTCTCAAGGTACCTATTGTTTAAGAAATAAAAAGAAAGAAAAAAGATTAACTCAATCCAATAATCTTACCGGCAAATAGATCTGTAGTCCAGTGGACAATTGTTTAACACCTACAAATAGTAAAGGCTAATAGTAGCTTATATATTGGTAGAAACAGAAATGCACCAAAAAGTAAAATAACCATGTTGAAAAGGGAGAAAATATGTTTATGAAGGCAAAGAGGACAAGTCTTTCATTCCCATGCCTGCCCCATTACAAGAGTACCAACAAAGATTCCAGTCAACTTTCACCACTGGCTGAGACACAATTATCAAGAGAATTGGGAATTTGTATCCTTTAAACTTTTGAGTTTCTGCTATAGAAATTAAGCTATGTATGTCATCAATTACTGTAAAATAATTATAACCACAGCCACTGACAACAATACTCACCTAATGTTTGGGTTAATATACAGAATGCTGGACATATTTCTACTTTGATTTAGGTGCAGCACACCAGTATTAGAATAAAACTGTTCTTGGACAGACAAGGTTACTGTAAGTTGCCTCTACATTTGTATTTATCAACAAGTTGAGCTAGGTGAGACTGTTTGAAGCACATGTGTGGCTGGTATTGATTCTCAGTCATGGCACTTTTTGGACCCTACTTCACCTGGAATACTCTGCTTTCTCCCTGCCTATCCTGACCAGTTCTCCTTTGACACAGTTTTTCCATAACAATTACAACAAACACTTTATAAAAGCCACATTATTCATGTATACTTTAACCAAACAAAAGCTGTTCTTTTGCTTCTTTCTGCAAAGCAATATAAATAAATTAATTGTATTTTCTTCTGTTAGACATAATAAACATGTGTATTGTAATATACAATATTATTACAGTACAAAATATTATCTCCTGTTTTTACAACAGACAAACGATGCTGAATGAAAATCTGTGAAGGATGCTTTTTCCAGTCAAGAAAATGAGAACATAAAATAATGTTTTATCACAGCTTAGTTTTAGACATCCAACAATTATTTTCACCCAAACTCTGACATCGTCAGTCAAGTGGGAATGGGATGATTACCTGACACTAAAACATTTTAAATCAGTGTGTGGGTCATCACTTTGCCTCTAAAAATCTCTCACTCTCAGACCTCGGTTGTACTGATAAGAACAACATCATGTCCACTTTGAAACTATGTAGTAGACAAATGGTTCTCTGCTCATTTGATACATGAAGTGACAAAATCAGTGTGCGCATGATACATCTCACATTATGAAACTTGCCTCTTTACCTTCTTTGACATGTTATGACTTTTTTAACAGTTTACAACCACAAAATCACATTAAGTCTGGTCACCAATGGCTTTTCACACAATTAGGGCTGGATATCATTTGGAGATTTTCTGGTACACATACTGGCACGCTGATATCAAGCAATTTGTTTTTCAATAGTTTGTGTGAATCAAATAGGTTTTTCATAATGCCACTATTTGTTCCTGCAAATGAATACATGGATATATAAAAACTTTCCCTTGGATAATATTTAGTATATAGCCTCTTAGTAATATTAATTCTGCACTGAGATGGGAGAGTGTGTAGACATAAGTGGAAGTCATCACAGCAATACATTATCAAGGTAAAGGGGCTCACACAGGGCAGAGTGGATGATGCAACTAATATTAGTACCAACGCCTAGGGGAACATGGGCTTGAATTAGAATAGAATAGAACAACATATTATCACAGTAACTAGACAGTTAGGTTAGCTCTTACTTAGCGAAGACAGTGCTAAAAAGAAGTGTGGAGAGAAGACTGGCTTCACATGACTAAGAGCTGATGTTGGTTTGGTCTTTGTGAACAACATAAGCACTTAGTTTAAGGCAAACTAATAGCAGCATAAACTGAATAGCACATCAGCTGAATTAATGGCAGTATTGCCAGGAATACTGATAATGGCCTGCTGAATGTCTATTCACCAGGATGGAAATACAAGGCTGACCTGCCATGTTGGAAGAATCTGGAAAAACGTTATTTCAAAATACTTAATTCACTAAGTTCTATTGCGATTTCCAAAATATATATACCATTCACATCATAATACTATAAAAATGATAAGAGACTAACTATTTTTTAAATTCCATATCATTTAGTTTGTTCAGCTTGTTAAAATGTTCAAAATGTTAACATAAATGAGAGCGCTCCAGGGTGGAGGTCGCGGACAGCGCAGGTCTGCAGCTAAATCTTTTGGAATTTGTTACCAATTAAGTTACAAACAACCATCAGGCGACATCTGCTACGCACCTCACTTTGTTAATCACACGCAAAGCTGAATACAATTACTGACAGCAATTGGCTGTGAGAAGTGCAACAATGATTGATTTCTCAAATAATGTATACATTTCCCTAAAATTTGGATCAAGCGTCAAATGTTGGCACCCAATGTCTAACCATTTTTCGGTGCTCGGTAATATTGCTCTGGTCGGATAACCAAAAAGCACCAAATTTTGATACCCAGCCCTACACCCGATTAACATGTAAAATTCTATAGAAAATATGCTTTGTAAATCCTATTATCTTGAAAAAAAGCCTGGCTCTGAACAAGGTGCAACGTCTCCAAGAGGAAGGAGGAATGCTGGTGGTTACTGTCCTGTTCAGCTCTACGAGTCGTACTCAGACTGCTCCTCTATGAACACAGCAGGTCTATTGCTTACCCTGCCACCAAAGTCCAGACAGGAAACCCCCAAGGCAATCAAACACTGCCATGCCTACAGACAACGACAAAGGAGCAGGACGTCAAGACACAAAATGTTAAAATGTCACAGTTAAAATATGTCAACCAATCAATCAATACAGGCTGTTCATTCAAAATATTGCACCACACAAATATATGTCGGCTATTTCAACCAGCCAGGCATCAATCACATAGATGCAGTTCTAAAGTATTTTGCCTAGTTGTTCTGAATGCATAGTTAAAATGTCATGTTTTGTTTCTCTAAAACACCAAAATATAGTTCATTTTCAAATTAAAGCTTATTCAAAATATGAAATCATAGAATCATATACATTTTTAAATGCTTTTAACAAACTATTTTACAAATTAATTAAAGGAACTTCAGCAATTTTGTACAATAAATAAAATACGCTTTCATATCCACAAATCATTTTGTCAATTATTTTGAGTACACTGATTGGTTTGAAAGACTAAAAGTCAGATGATCAGTATTCTACAATGCATCAGTTTTAACCTTAGAGTGTACACATGCATACATTCCATTAAAAAAAGTTAATTTATCAATGTTATTTTTCCATTTTTTTTCCAAATAAAGTATGTACTACAATTGAAAAAGCATCAGGTGGTAATATTTCAAGACTTCATCATTTAGAAAAGCAGGGTCGGTCAATAAGTTTAACAAATTTACATAAAGAATTTACAGATTATTTATCGGCACAAAAGAAAATACTTCAACACAGAATCAACAGAGAAAATGGATGGAGAATAGCACATAATGCTGAAACACGCTCACTCACCAGGTAGCCGACAAAGCACAGGTAGGCTACCGAGAAGAGGGCAGCCAGAACGTAGAGCAGCACGCTGTTCAGGGCCGTCACATAAACCACCACGAAGTACATGTTGATCGCACAAACCACCAGGATGACGATGCCTCCAGAGATCTTCCACACCCTGAAGACCACAGGAAGACAGTTGGTTAAGATGTTGATATTCTACATCACAGGCCACTGAAATATACGTTTTCCCCCGCAAATATTCCACATTTTTGCTATTTCTTGCAGATTTATCACAGAAATCACTAAAATATCAGTCACTATAATTTTAAAATTGTTTCTGTAATAGTCTAATCAAACCATTTAATGAGCAAATTCATAATTTGTGAAACTCAATTTTGGCCCATCTCCCCACTTTAAAACACAAAAACAACCACAAATTGCCTTGTAATTTTTCTAGAAAACTGCAGCACAATCAAGTACAGTATATTTGGCACCAAATATCACAGAAAAACTGCAATAGTCCTAATAAAAAAAACTTATCTGGAACCGAGTGTATGGTAACCTTGAGGCAACTTGCATGCTGGGAAGTCAATGAATAACTAGCAGGCACTCAGAAGCACAAACCTTCAGCAACAAACATTCTCCAGCTTGCTGTTACACCCAAAGGGATCATCATGCCTATCACTTAAAATTGGAAAAAAAAAGATCTTGATCCTGCAAACATACCCTGAGGATTTGGAATCAAGTCTCTATTTTTGTTATAGTTCATAGTTATGGCTAAAAAACAATTGTCTAATGGCGGAAATTCCAGATCTGGATCATAAAAATTTAATCAATTGTCCCTTGGCCCAAGGCCTATCTGTCCAGCAAATTTCATGGAAATCCATTAAGAAGTTTTGAGATGTCCTGCTGACAGACAGACAGACAAACAAACAGGGGCAAAACAACATCCTTGGTGGAGTAATTATGTTCTCATGTGTGATAAAGGAACCAATGACTTTCAATTAGTAGAACACAACAAACAAACGTGCATTCCAGAGGAAGGATAAACCAAATAACTACAAATGAAACTGTTTCAGTCTACTTGAGTGAACTTTTAAAGATATATATTTTTCACTTACAATCCATTTGCAAAGTCATTCATTATGGACGTCAGACTGGTGAAGGTCAGAATCGGGATCAAAGCAAATGGTAGCTGTTGGATGACGAGAGAAATCAGAATGAATAGAGTTTACAGCATCATGTGCTGCACCTCTGAAAAATATCCTGCACTAATTAAAGTGAATCAGGTGAGTGGGTTAATGCAAGAATAAGACATGCTTAACACAAAAGTTTAAATTTTCCAATTCCAAATTGGAAAAAGGTGAAAATAAAATAAAACACTACTAGTCCTGATACAACTAAACAATAATGCATTTCCTTTATATTACAAATTGGCCAACAAGAATGAACATAAAACAACATAATAGACAACAGCATATAGCAGAATAAAAATAATAAGAATAAAACTTAACATATCAAGGAAGAGTAGAACTGAATATGTATGTTCATTGACAAAGTAGGGCAGGATTACAGATGCTAATTAACTTTGAAAAGGTGAATTTTGAGGGCTTTTTTGTGAAGGAGGGGAGTTAAGAGGTTCAATGCTAGGTAAAAAAGTATCTGACCTGCATGCTCTGTAGCACGTTGAGGAAGTCGTTCATCCCCGTCAGATGCTGAACATCCTGAAAGATGGCTACCAGCAGCGTAGGTGTGATGGCGATGGAGCGGGTCAGCAGCACCCGCGCAAAACGGGACCAACGCAGGTTCAGGAAACCCTTAAAAAAGGAACGTTCAAGTGAAACAAACATGAAAGCAAAAACATATATATTTTCCTTTTTCAGCTACATGCATCTGGTGCACACATGCTAGAAATAAAGAGAGCAGTAAGACAAATAGAACCGATATGCATTCTTACCTCCATGACAAACTGTCCAGAGTAAGTGCCCGTCATAGTGGAGCTCTGTCCTGCTGCCAGGATCCCTATGGCCCAGATATAGAGGGCTGCAGGGCCAAAGAAACAGCCCAGGACCACCCCCTGAACACACAAACACATCGACACACAATGGGTCAGACACACAGATCGACAGATAGATACTTTATCTGTCCATCTATCTATCTACCTATCTATTGAGAGAGGCAGAGAGAGAGAGATTTAGAGAGAGATTTTGGTCACACTTGATTTGGATAGCCCAATGTTGATACTCAACTTCATATCAAGTGACTATAATGTGTCACTAAAAAGTCTAATGAATTTATGTGAAAATGCGGCCAATGTAGCCACCTTGGGCTGATAAATGAGACTGCCCCGCCAAAAAATATTTTTTCCTGGCTGAAACATAAGAGTTCAGAAGAGCTATAACAATATAGAACAATCTTCGAGATGATGGCCTTTTCTAAAAGGAGATACATTTTTTCTCATATATTTAAATGCTCAGAAATCTTACAATATGCATCTTTAACCTCTTCCTTTTTAACAATTCAACTGAGGATTTATTGATGTAGTAATGACTAGACTCACCCCTTTGTAGATGTCGACCTCCAGCGTGTCGTTGTTGAGGGGGAACAGCTCTGTGTGAGCGCTGCCGCTTGCGTTGCACACGGCATTCTGCAACCAAGGCATAAACATCACATGATAAAGGATTGGATTCTCTGAACAATGTGGGTTAACAGTACTAATCAGAAAAAACATACTCCACAATATTTAAATATGGACAATACAGGCTTCAGCAGAACAATGGATTCATAGTACTATATACCCACCACTTGAAAGTTCTTTTTATCGTAGAAGGCCTCAGCAAACACTGCTACAACAAAGACATTGATGAGGAAGGAGATGAAGAGAGCGATAGTCGACTCAATGAAGTAGTACTTGTTGGCTTCCTTTACCTCCTTCTTATCGCTACGGTCAATTTGCCGCGACTGGAACATAGGGGGATAAACAGATCAATACTAAATTGCCGTACTTAAATGAGTGTAAAAGAAACACTGCATTTGTCAGAAGAATTTCAATGTCAGCAGTGCAGTAGATTAATTGGCACAACATTCAGGTCTCCTCCAAAAACAATGTTATACCCAGACTAGCTAGCAACTGTACAAATAAAAACAAAACCAAAAAAAAACACCCTTAATTAATCCGCACCATTCATGTTTTCATGATTGCTGTAGGTAAAAAGGGAAATCCATAATAGTCCAGGCAACTCTGTTTAATTCCAAGTTGTTGATTTCTTTAGGCTTTACTCCAAGTCTTGCTTAACTGCAGGTAACAACTGACAAGTATGAGTTTCTAACCTTGACAAGGGCCGAGTGCAGGTAGATGTTGTGCGGCATGATGACAGCTCCCACAATTCCCACTGCCTGCTCCAGCTGCATAGAACCACAGCCTTCACAGTACGGTACAAACATCCCCTTCAGCAGATCCCCTTGGTTCGGACTTACCAGCACGTACTACAGAGACACAACACAGAATCAGACACATCAGAGAGGCAACGACAAACACCCAAAGAAATGTAGCCAACTGATGGAAGGGACCCTTACCTCATAACCAAAACTAATAGCCATTATGGTGATGAGAAAGCCAAAGAAGGCCTCAAGTTTCCTTAGGCCTGCAAAGAGATGCATACTGTAATAAACACCGGGAAACACGCATTTTTAAGCATTAACCTACTGAAGCCAGTGGTGAAATATAGGAAGATCACATACCATACTTGTCTAGAAAGAGGAACACAAATGTGTCAACGATGGTGATGAGAACGCCTGCCCACAGTGGAATCCTGGAGACGAAGCAGAAACATTTTACTTTTTGACAAGAAATCCAGATTTTTTTCTATGTGGAAATGTAATGTAAATCTGCAAATAATGTTTGTCCACTTGGACAAGCAGTAAAGACATCATACCTGCCCACAGAGAGAAGGTTGAAAGCTATTGCACAGCCTATGACCTCCTGCATGTCTGAGCCAATAATTGCCAGTTCCACCATAAGCCAAAGGATAATCCGTGGCACCTGGAAAAGAAAGCAATTAAAGAAAAAATCCCATGAAATAGAAATCATAGTTCATGACATAAGGTCAAAAAAAGGAATGTGGGCAGGTGTGTAGATCAGTTAGAGTTTCAACCTCTCTTTAGAAACAGGATTTTTGTTGAAATCATAATAACCAGTGCTTTAAAGGGGATGATACAGCCTCAAATAAAGAAAGTTAAGGTACCAGGGTTTTCAACAGTGACTGTGTGTGTGAAGGAAAGAGCAAGTCAAAATAAAAAACACTATGAGTGTAATGAGAGTGGGTGATGCTCACGGTGGGATACTGGCGGTTGCAGACTTCAGCCAGGTGCATCCCAGTGACAACTCCCAGACGTGCAGCTAGTCTTTGCAAGAGAAGCCCAATGATGGTGGCGGCGAGGAGCACCCACAGGAGCTGGGAGACAGTCAAAATCAGCACAGTTCAGTACTTTTTCATATATTGGTTATATTTACATGGTCCGACCAGGTAAAATAACAGTTACCTGTGTTCATTTTGGTTTTATAATTATTTTGGACAGTGTGATGCACTAAGCTGGTATTCAAATGTGTCAAATGTGAACTGCAATAACCATAATTCATTGACATAGTAGATGTATTGGTCAAGGAGTAAAACATAGACAGTATTTGGTGCTCCAAGTCCCACTCAGTGCCCTCACAGACTGAGCAGAGAGGCAAAGTTTGCCATGTTAAGCAACCAGATAACCAAAATATGACCTTAAGTAAAGGCAAATTTTGCCTTCAATATAAATGTGTAAATTTTGGCACTTTTTATTTAAAACTAAAAATGATGTATTTGGGTGTAGAGAACAAAAAATAATTACATAAAAATACTCATTATACTCATTATTACTAATCATGACCCCAAATATGGAGTCTAGCCTAAATCTAGCCAATAGATACTGAAGGAGAATATACTGTATTATGGTTCATGGTATTTCCTGGATCCCCAGCCCAGACCCCACAAAGTAACCTACCAACCTGTGGGACGCATAGCAGTTAGTAATGGGGTAATATTTGTCACAATGTAAGATAACAGGCATAGTCATATTTGCTCTGTTGTCTAGATTAACGTGTTTTCACTAATCACCTTGAAGCCTGCTTTAGCTCCAGACTGCAGGTCCGACTCAATGTTCCCTGGGTCCAGGTAGGCGATGCTCATTAAAAAGCCTGGACCAGTGAAAGCCCAGAGTTTACGGAAACTGAATATCTGAAAGAAAGGATAGCAGAATTGAATGTTTCTTTATTATTTATGTTGTAATTCTGCACGATATGAAATTGCTTATTGGATGCAATTAAAACAGTTGTTGCTTCCTAAAATCCAACATATTGAAAATCTAAATTCTGAATTAATGTCCAACAAGGACAAAGAATTTCAATTCCACTGAACATGAAAAGGAGAATGAAATACTAAGCAAGTTTTGATGTTCATAAAGAGATTATAGGATTTCGGGATAATACTGGTTAGGAGTTTAAAACTGGTTTTGACATTAAAATCAAAGGCCGTTTGGGACCGCCCTCCCGTCCAACAGTAATGTCAACGGCTCTGTGAAGTCACAAGCTTTATCAAGTCAGTCAGTACTAAATCCAGTGAGATTACATATGACGACTAGACCACATCGTTTACATATCATGGAACAATTAAGATTCACTGTAGTCGTCATCAGTACCTGGGTGACATCCTCGGGAATAGGCACCTTCTCCTCAAAGTATGTGGAGAAGGGCTCCTCCTGGGCCACGGGCGAGGCAGGAGGAGAGATGGAGCTGTACTGGGTCGTCTGGATGACCCCATTCTCCTGAGGGGAGTCCTCTACGACAGCAAAGGAGAGAGAACAGAAAGGAACGGACACTGGTTAATAACGAGAAGAGAAATACTAAAACATAAAAAAGGAGAAGAAGCTATATAGTGGTCCAACCATAATTCGTTTTGCCATCAGTTGTAGAGATAGATATCATCATCTACCCAAGACAGTTTCCTACTTGATGTTCATTGCATTCAGGCCACACACATATAGCCTAAGCCATGTTCGAACTGCACCAGAGTGAAACACATTTAATTCTATTATTTTTTGCTTTGGGAAGCGTAGGCTAATAAATAATTTTACTGCAATGTGATCTGGCTAAACTGCATTTATCAGACAGTTTACAAAAAAAAGCTTGATTATCTACTGAGAGAGACCAGTGAGTTTTAGGTCTGAGCAGAGACACAGCAGATCTGTACAGAACATCAACAACTCTGCCATTCTATAGTGGACTAACCTTTATCAGAAATCGCCTACATTCTTTAAAAGCTTTACAAAGCCAAAAACATTGGTTTAGTCATTGTAAAGCAACACTTTCAAGGGCAAGCAATTTGTTCCATAAAGTATACTGACCAAAAGCAAGCACTGTGAAAACTTCCAGTGTTGCCACAGCCAAAAGCAATCTGAAACTGGATTTCGAAACTTCTTTATCAGGAATTTAGTTTAAGACTTGCTTACTTACTTAGATGCAACAAAGTTATAATGTGGGCCGCATTTAGTACAGATCCAAATATAAGGCAGAGTTATAAATGTTGAACCCAGTGACTCCACTATCACATGAGAACAAGATGAAACATAAAGGAACAGTGTTTGGGCAAGGATCAGCCCAAAGCCCTGTCAATATAAAAACTCACAAGAACGGTATGAGGAACCTCAGATTTAAATTCCATAGCCTGGCTGCATCTACTGTCTAACATTTCTGACAAAAAGCTTCAAATAAATTCATTCATGTCAATCGCATATCTTGCTTAACTACTTGTTCAAAGTATACCTGTAAATGACATTTACTACTCACTGAGTTTGGAGTGTTCACTCTTTTCTCCCTTCATCTCCAACGTTATTTTACAAGACAGACTCACTGCTGTTCCCAAAGTCCACTGACCGCTAACAATGACTGAGTTTGTAATCTCTTTTTTTTTTTTTTTTTTTTGGTCAATGGATGTCACAATGACTTCCTGACGTCATATTTCTAAAAATCAATCAGGAAGAGAGAACTGAGGAAAAACGGAAAACTCCAGTGTTGTTGCATCTCTTCACCCCTCCCACACACACCAAGCTATCCTGTTCTTTACCCCACAACCCCAAACCCAAATATACAGAGTGAGCTTGCCCTGTACACATGAAGAAATCCCAAAGAATCACAAAAGTAGTAATAAAGTTCACAAAAGCAGCAGTGATGTTTAAGGGAAAACTTTCTGTGATATTTTACACTTCAACTTCAATTTCAATGTAACAAACCTCCAGTAATTGCTGCCCTGGAGATTCCTGTCACCACCAGCACTCAGGCTCTCAGTATCAGTGATTGCAAACAGGCAAAATTATTTCTTTAAATATGATCCAGGGCACAGAATGAAAAAAATATATACTTGAATCTAGGGTGGGCGATATGGCCTGAGATTCATATCACTATATACTGTCACATTTACTTCGATAACGATAACTGAAGCGATCATTTGTTTATTTTTCTAACCCCGGTGCAGAAATACTACATTCACCATTAGCGTCACAAAAATATGCTTTTATTCTGGTCATATTCTGTCCTTTCCTAGCTGGCTTGATACAGCCCATTCTACACTAGTAGTACTTTGAAGTACTGTTCCAGTAGTAGTACTTTGAAGTACTACTAGAACGAGTACTTTGAAGCGCGACTCTCAGTTTAACTGAAGCAACACAAATGAAACCATTTATGAAAAGTTGGCTACTTGACAAATGTATTTACCGAACATACCGACATGTAGAAAATTTGGTCGGTGAGAGAGTGCCAGTGTCGGTTTTGGTACATTTTCGGTATATCGCCCAGTCCTACTTGGATCTCCCTTTTCTTGTTTGTAAAAAAAAAAAAATAAGTATGATTTTTATTAGGATTTCAAAATTAAAGTTATGTGCACGCTCAAGTGAAAATGTAGCACAGTAAAAAATAATTTTAAGCACCTCTGTCAACATGCACACTGACACAGAACTTCTATTCCTTCCTTACCCAAGTTCCCAGAGTGTTTAACGCTGGAAGACATGGGAGTGTCTGTGATGGTCATGTTTCTGTTATCATAAGCCGTTACCTTCAAGGAGGTCTCCCTCTTGCTCAGCCTTCATCAGGGTCGGCTGAGGGATCCCTGGAAACTTGAGGGATGAATATCAGCCTCCCTGCAATAAGACAACAACAGTTACATAACTTGAATGAAACAGAATGACAAGATTGTTCAGGTTAAAGGTTTTATTCCCATCTCCTACTAAAACAGTATTCAATACACCAAGTATCTTCTGGGTCTCTAGCACAAGTATTTAGTCTAATTACAAACAGGCTAGCTTTGTGTTCTCTTTAGACTGCTTACTAAACTACCTTCAGGCTTATCACAAGACAATATATGACTATGCCTGCTAAAAATGTTGCTGCCCTCTCCCCCTCTAATGTATAAAAAAAACATTGAGAATTGCAAGTCATAATAACATGACTAAGCAACAGCAAAAGCATGTGAAGCGGTCATGACTTCTTAGTCCACACAAATTAGAAACCATGAGTTGACGATTTCAGTTCCACAATAATCAATCAACCCTTCCCTTTCCACTCACTCTCGATGTCAGCTTGAAAAAAAAACAAAAAACGCACACACTTTTTATACACAACTTAGTCCAGCTCAACAACTGTATTTTCTAAAGCCAAGAGTACTGGGAGGGGAGGGTCTCTGACAGCATGTGACTATGAAATCACATGAGTCAAAAGACAGTTGAGCAGCAGACAGAACAGCATGGGAACAGGTTGGCCTTCCAGCACTCATGTTTTCCAATGATCTGCTACTTCCTCTGCTAATTATACATATATGCATTGCATAATTAGCAGTATCAGCGGGTAACAAGTTACTTGGCAATACACAATACAATAGTAGCACTTTTCTCAATAATAGTAGTTTAACAAAATTATAATTTGAGTAATAATATTAGTTACCAGTCAATCTGTAAGTTGTTGCTTCTATTATCAATACTCAAGAATGTCAGAATTTGAATGATCGAAAAACTAATTTGCTCTCCTGCACCACCCTCTGAAGTTTTTTTTGGCATTATTGATTAGCCTATTATTCTTTCAACAAGACATGAGCTCTACTGTTTTGGCAAATGGTTGGACTTCTGTATGCCGAGTGTAAGACGCTGTTGAATACTTAATCCTGGCATTGTTTTAGCTGATTTTAAATTGCAAGCATTTTTGAAAGGAGAAACAATGTGCATGCTCTATTAGATGATTTTATTGCCTAGATGTTGAAGGAAAAGTGTTGATCTGACCTTGCCTACTACTCATCTGTACCGTTTTGTTGATTTAGGTCAGGTGCCCCCACATCTTTGAGGTTCTGCATCTGCACCTACTACAATTGCCTCCAAACCACCATCACTCTTCTCATCCTTCCCTCCTAAACCCCCCACCTCCACTCTCACACACCACCTTGAACTGATAGACCGACTGAACGCTGCTATTCGTACATGGACACTGAAATAGCTTATTCACGCCATTATAACATAGTTGGTTGGTAGGGTTCAACATTAAGATTTTTTTGCACTTCAGGCCAGTAGGTCAGAGGTCTAATTGCTTTACTTCCTAGTATATTTTCACTGGCCAGACAGGCAAAAATTAAAATAACCACTTTCATAAACTTAAGTGATTAATAGAAAATGTAAAAGATAACTAAAACAGTAACTGCCTTGCAAATAAATTTGATATACAACTTTTAAAACACTGTAATATTCCAAAGAATAGGCTAAATTGACTCTTGTTGCACTTACAGCATTGTTTTCATAGATGTGCTCTATAACTAACTGACTGAAAAAACAGAGGAGAAAATTCATTAGGATGGCAAGTCTCTCCATTCCTCCGTCTTGCCAACACATTATTAGGACCTGATGAAGGGTTGTCAGCTCGACTTTGCCAACATGGCAACAGGCTAGGTGCTGCCAGCTCTTGTCATGGGCATTGAAGTGTGTGTGTGTGTGTGTGCGTGGTAACTGTGGGTGATTTTAAAAATGAGTCAACTTGATCGTTACTTGAAAATGATGAATCAGTCCTGTACTGTTTGTCTGCATTTTTCAACAGAAAGAGACTTGACAAATGAAACAGCAATTTATTTTGTAATTCAAAAGCAGCTGCCACCAGGTCCACTCCACAGAACTTGTTGCCAGCTCCCTCACCAACTCTGGGCTGGCGTCCAATCTAACTGTTTGTGTAAAGCACAACTGAAACGAGAGTGGGTCAGTGGCAAAGATAACAGGCTTCAGAGTGACGGGAAAAACTCATCATCTGACATTTGACGCACCTTATGAAATCAGTCCATACAGCTGAATACGCTGAATGGGGTAGTGCTCATATATAGGCTACATACGATCCTGATTATGAACTTTTCACACTTTCCGGCCGGACCGAAACGTAAGTGAATAAATGTATTTAGTGTTGTATTGCGCAAGGTTTTGATGTGAGTTTTTTCCATTACTCCAAGTTCCCTTTTTTACTCTACACTCCAAGACCTTGCAATGAGAAAACCACATAAGACTGATGAGTGAAAATTGAATCACTACAAGAGATTAACTACAAATCAAACACACATTAATTCAACGAAGACGCAGAAAAAATCCTCTTCCCTACCTCCGACTTCAAGAACATGAATCCTTTCTCTTCTAATCATATAGTAATTCAACTGCAGAAGCTTAGTGAGAAAGAGACACGTCTTTTCCTACACAGCATAACCCTAAGTGAATACTGGTGCAACAAACGCATAGCCAGGGGACTATGAATACAAAAGAGCCCACCAGTGGGAAAAAGGGCAAGACTTTTGTTCAGAGGTGGGGTGAGATCCTCAACAAGAGCTCTTGAATTAATGTTGTTGTTCAGAGATCATGCCTAACGAAACCAGAGACACAACATTCTCAAGTTGGTCCTCTTTTGCCATTTATCAACCTAGCTATACTTTGCACATCTGTGAATGTACTGCACCACTTTTTTTGCACTACCAATGCCTCAAGACATTCTCAAGTTAGTCCTATTCTGTTCAAATTACTCATGATTGTGACCGTGTGGTACACTGGTCTGCACCTCTGGACATTCACTATCCTCCTTACTAGTGTTGTCAACTTTGCCAACGCAGCTATCTGGTACAACTCTTTGGCTTTAATCTGTGATACAGTACATCTTATCTCCACTATATGAAGTACTGTTAAGCTTTGTACTGTGCCTTGTGTGTCAATCCTGTATTGTGTAACTGACTTGTAATGTGTCAGCATCAATCAACCAAGTCAAATTCCATAGGCACCCACCCACTGTACTTGGTAAATAAAATCAATTCTGATTCTAACAAACTTTGTTATCTACTAGTGAAATATCTGGCAAAATGGAATGTACATATTAAATACACATTTGTTCAATAACAGTATCAGTACACCATGTAACACTAATCCCTTCATATATAAAACATCAATTTATGTCTTCAACTACATGATTCATTTTTAATTTACCAAATGTTGCTTAGAATTAGCCGAGCTTGTAGATCTAAGTTAAAACAAAAGTGGTTAAGAAACCACACAACATCCCAGGCTAACTTCCCCCAAAACCATGGCCTGACAGGATGGCAAGGAGGTATAATCTGCACAGAACAGCTTATACAATCACTCTAAATCTGTCAACTCCCAAACTGACAAATGATCTTGAATGTCACACCCATCTATGTGGTATTTAGGCTCAATGGCCTATAACCCTTGTGCACAAAAAAAAGAGTCTCAATGTGGAACTGCCAATGTAAACAGCAACTCACAGTTTAAGAGTTTGAATCTTATATGACAAACCTGAATTTGCCTAAATGTGCCTAAATTAATAATGTACCGTATGTATGTATAATGTAAAGTATTAGTTGATGGTTTTACAGGCAAGGACATCAATCAACACATCCAACAAAATCAGCATAACAAAACATTATTTCTATCTTCAAATGAAGATCCATCATTAGGAGAAACAAAATCATCAAAGACATTACAGACCCACTCAACGACCAATACATGCTCCTACAGTGGACGTTCAGAGCCCAGGAAGATTAAAGAAGGATTGTCACTGACTGCGCCCACCCTGGCAACCATCTGTTCAAAAACTTTGTCTGGGAGACAGTACTGGTACCTAACCCACCAGCTTCATCCTAAGAGCTAAACCCTATGTAACCATCACTCCCAACTGTATTTACACACTGCCATGAACTTGGTTGCTGGGTTGCCCAGCTCTGATTTTGTAAGTGGGCTGGAAGAACCAACCACAAATAAACAGAATAAATTCTTGAACACTAAAGTAAAATATGAACCTATTTGCATACAGTTATGTACAAGCAAAACACATTTGTTGTAGCACTGACTAAATTTCTTGAGATGTATCATCTCGTTTTCATGGGGGTTTCGAGAGGTCAACACGAGCAAGGCACTTCGTAGATGCATTTGCTCTCCAGTGTCTCCGTGCATTGTTTTTCCTGTTTATTTCAGTAATCTCGCATTTTATATTGTCCCCCCCCCCCTTATTTGAAGGTCCTCTTCTACTCTAAAACATGTATTTGCCTTGTAAAATTGTGAAACTGGCTGATCGACTTTCATGAACCAGTGTAGCCAGTGTGTGTCAGTGAGTCAAATTAGTTGCCAAAGAACGAAAGGTCAACACTGAATGAATGTTAAAAACTAAATTTCAAACTAAAACTACAAACCCGTTGCAACTAAACTAGAAAAGAACGTTTGACCTCCTGTCCAGATAACTTAGCTGTACTTGGTGATGTGGCTACAGCTGCTGTGAGCTAACGTTGCAGTTAGTTTGATGAAGAAAAGCTTGCTTGCTAACCCTGCAGATGGCTGGACCAGAGTAGTTGTGACCAAACTAGCCATCACATTTCTCATGATAACTCAACAAACCGAAATACGAGACCTTAGTTCGCTAAACCAGCGTTAGCGACGTATTGCTTATAATAACGGATCAGGCTAACGAGTTTCCAAGATTAGTTCGCTGTCTGGTTTGCTAACGTTAACCTTATTAAAGTATGAAAAGGTCGTCTTACCTGGGTATACTTTAGGTGAGTGCAAAAATAACAGATTGATTATGGCTAGCTAGATCCACCTGAAACCACGTAGGTTAATTAGGAGCTATAGCTAGCTGATCTAACAAGCTATCTTTACTGGAAAAGTGACTCTCCATGTCACCTGTAAGTTGGAGGCGCATGCGCTGCAGCTTTAACCGTTCTCATTGGTCAACTCATGAGAGCCCGTGCAAATCTCACAGCACATGTGACTAGTAGATACCATGCGAACAATATAAAAAATATTGTTTTGAGTTATAATCACACGACCATGAAGCTCAAACAAATGAACATTACCTCACTGGGCAGCCAAACGTAAAAAAGGTCTCGGCGCAATCAGCAGAGAAATTAATGGGGGGGCTAAACGAAAGGTATGCCTCACACCTCGCGTGACGGTTCTGTGACTTTTCTCGCGATATCTGACAACCGTGGTTTACAGGCATCTAGCTAAATACAGCTAAGCTATATTACTTACTCGTAGAGAATGTCATGTAGTTAACGTTACACTCAGTCAATCCCAATGAAGGAGCTTCCAGGTTGATTGGGAAATGGGATTACGAAATATCATTGACCAGGTAATGTGGATAGAACAGTTCATAGTAAACACACAGCTTTTGCTGGTTTACCGTTATGTTGGCTAGATAGCTAGCCGCAACATACAACGCACTGCACTCTTTAACAGTTTTTAGCGCACAAGAAACAGCCACCTCCGCATTAATGTTTGTCTAGTAATGGTTAGCGAAATGTCGAGCAAACTTTGGCAGATAGTTACGTGCTCAGATTCAATTATCTCCATGAGTTGGTCTTACTTCTGACAAGTTAACGCCAGATAGCCACTCTGGCTAGTAAATGTCAGGTCCTTTTTCAGCGTTCACCTCATAAGGAAGCCACGGTTTCTGGCAACACTGCCTGCATAGTTGCATGCTTTAATCACCTAGGGATACATTGTTGCAGGAAACGACGGAACAAAATGTTGTACATTAGTTTTGACCTAGCCTGGACGGCCTTATGTTGCTGTGATTCATTTGCATTTAGCTAACAGACACAAAAAACTTGCACCAAAACTTTGAGTAAATCCTGGCAAATACCGTCCGTCTCCGGCAGGAAGCGGCTGGTCGAAGACGGGTTCTGATGCTCTGTCTTCATCTTTGAGCTGATACAGATTCAAGTGAAAATGACAGTCAAAGTTTCAGTTTTGTGCTTGAAACCACTTTGAACGTTTAAGAATCCACTATTTGCCCCACTACGCAAGCGCCGTTTTACGCGTGCATGTGGTGCACAGACCAAATTTCGAAGTTGTATGAAACAACATTGTGGTTTTGTACAGAAGGTTTTGCATGTTCAGACCGCATAACGTGTTTATCTGCAGAAATACACTAATGGCAGACAAAGTTGATTCACATGTTCACTGCTACCTGTCAAAGAGTATTTTTGTGGAAGACTGAAATAACAAGCAGAACAGTTATAAAAGCTGACGTTGTATTGAACCAAGTTCTGCTTTGTGGATCATATTTATGCCATATTTACCAGTGAATCCTAATTCACAAAAAGTTTTGCTGGGAGTGTTGTTCAGCTTATAGCCTACAATTAACCAAGCTTTTTTTCCTCTTTTAAAGATGCCATGAAGTTAAAAAAGATTCTTTGAGTTCTAAGTGATGTTCTTAACCACAAGGCCATCCAAGGAGATGACCAGCCAAAAAAGTCACCAAAATTATACCTTTGAGAACATTGTGCTCAATTCAGCTTCAAGTTATTTTTTCATTATTCCTGTAAATGCTCAGTGAAGGGAACATTACTCACCCTTCACTCAGGCATTTTCATTGGCATCTCCTAACAAGCTGATGATGCTACTCTGCGGCCTTGTTTCCAAGGTAACATGTATGCAAGTTTATTTTAGTTTGTCTTTGTGACAGATTAGCATGCAAGAAGAATCCCAGTAAGTTACCGCAAGTATGCTGATGGAATATGTTCAGCTGAAATCGTATTTGATCACCACCTCTTTGTTTTTTGTTGCCTGCTCCTAAAATAGAGTCACTTGAGAGCATTCGGTTCGTATTCACCAATGTACTTCACCCTCAGACCATTGAACTCGCAGAACTCCTGTATGCATTTCCTTTTTATCAGAGGAAAACATCATGAACTGACTCAGATTAGCATTTTTTGACATTTAATTATTCATATTGTTCTGTATCTGTTTTCAGTCGCCATTGGTCCAGGCTATATTCAGCCGAAATGCTGAGGAAGTGACATTTCTGTTGTGCCATAAGGAAGATGTCAACTCACTGGTAATATTTCCACATAAACTCTGCAATCACGTTTTCTCACGAGATGTTATATCAATTTGTATGAATTTTTGTATAAGTGTCAATTAAATTTAAAGTAGGCCCGCCAATGAAAATGACATAGTGTACATCATGTATTGAGATATTTGTACTGAGCTTGCACAAATAGTTCACTTTACCACCTCTGTATCTGTGCTGTAGGCCTTCTCCTGTCAGCCTGATGAAACCAATAGCTTTTCTCTCACTGTAAATTGAAACTTATACATGTTTCGGTTTCTGTTTTTGTTCTCCTGTAGTTTGCATCACTGAACATAGTCTTATTTGGACACTTATTTAATGCGTAACATCATTTAGACATTTTCTTATACAAAAAAAAAGAATACAAAAAATAACGGGCAGCAAGGTGGTTCAGTGGTTAGTACTGTTGCCTCACAGCGAGAAGGTCGTGGGTTCGAATCTCTACCCCGGTCCTTTCTGTGTGGAGTTTGCATGTTCTCCCCATGTTTGCGTGGGTTTCCTCCGGGTGCTCCGGTTTCCTCCCACAGTCCAAAGACATGCTGTGTTTGTGTAGTATCGTATATAATGTATATAATCTAGTAAAATGATGTGTAGTATGTATATGAAGTATGTAACCTATATGATGTGTGTAGATGTATATATGATGTAGTATGTATATGACATATACTGTATATTATGATGCTATGTAAAGCCCTTTGAGACATGCTTGTGATAAGGGGCTATACAAATAAACTAGACTAGACTAAAATTAATTGCTTTTAGCGCATGTAGAGCAAGAGCTGAATTAAAGTAAAGGCTCAGTTGAGATTGCACATTTATTCTAGTGCACATTATGCACAAAACAAGTCATTGCTAACAGGGCCTTTGGAGTCAGAATTGTACTCTACGAATAGATATCTGTTAATTATCTGTGTGGCTTCCAGCAGATATGTTCCACCTTGTTTCTTATAGCCATGATAGACGCCACAGCAGGGTTTCCAACACGCTTTCCATGAGTGAATGAAGATGAAGGCCATTTACCTTGTTCAGTGGTTGATTGTAATATTGATTGTAGTGTTGATCCAGGCAGGTTGGCGGTAGCGGTATGAAGGTGTTGTTTCAAAGGAATGATAATTTAAACTAATAAAAATAAGACCATAATACTATAACAAAAAGCGGTTGAAAAACTTTGTGCTGACGTCTTCCTAACAAAACTGAAAGCTGGCTACCTGTGACGCCATATGAATTACCAACAGGTCCCTACAAGTTTGACAGGTAAAGCCTTTTCAAAATAAAAGCGGTTAGGGCTTAACATTATCCATTACATAAAATTTAATTAATCCATTTTCTACCCATCTATAAATTATCTAAATTAACTAAGACATAAACCAAACCACAGGCAAAACTAAACTTGCCAATATTATCAAAATGGCTCCTACAGTCTGTTAAATACCATTATTCACATTCATACCTACACATTCCTTAGTTTGCATCACTGCTTTGGCCACTAAAAACAGCTCAATTAAAACATACATCCATTCACATTCTATCAAGTTTCAAGTGTTTGGTCATTTTGGTGAACATAAGGTTTTGGGCCTGAAAACAACAAGACAATCAGAACGGTTACAGCTCTAGCCTGTTGTGAAATTAATTAGGAGACTCAGAACCAGGACTAGATTTGATCTGGCTCCTTACTGAATGATGTCATCTATTTCCTCAGGACCAAGAACAAAGTACCCCCCTGCATGCTGCTGCGTATTTGGGTGATGTCCACATTATGGACCTCCTTATCACTTCAGGTATCAAAACTATTTATCTTATTATTAAATACTTCCTAGTGATTAAGAAGCCTATCATCAACTGAATAGTATTGTAAATTATTTGAAAATAAGCCTTTTCAGTAATGAGTGCAATGAGTCAGTCAGTTACAATAGAACTACTAAGAGCACTCGAACCAAAACAATAAAGGCTAACTTTACTTTTTGCGCTCTATTACAGGTGCAAGTGTCAACGCTAAGGACCAAGGTTGGCTGACTCCCTTGCATCGAGCAGCTGCCTCACGAAATGAAGTATGTTCCTGTTTCAAAACATAGCTGAGAGAATAAAAATGAGTCATTCCTATGGTCTTGATCACCAGATCTTAATGTTTGATAGTAAATGCTTGGTTGTAATATTCTTCAAATTTAAATATGTTATATCTGAATGTTTCTGTCAGAAGGCTGTGGGGCTGCTCCTGAAGCAGGGAGCAGAGGTCAACACACGGGACAAATTCTGGCATACACCATTACACATGGCAGCTGCAAACTGGGCTACGTGCTGCGCAGAGGCTCTGATATCACATCTGTGCAGCCTGGACACTGCTGATAGGTCAGGAAGGACGGCGCTACATCATGCAGCACACAGCGGCCATAGAGAGGTCAGTTGTAAAGTTGGTAGAATTACCCACAGTCTGACTTCCTGCTCTGTTAACATTTATGTACGGTATGTGTGACTGACAGTTATAATTTGTCCAAATACATAACAAGGCTTGAAGTTTGATTTGGTTGAGGAAAGTAAATGACTAATGGTGGCCAGTCAGGTATTTTTAGTCTAAATGTTTTTACTGATAGTTTCACCAGGGTTATTCAAAAGTAATTTGTCTCATAATGGGTTTTATTTTGCCCATACCCTGGGTGTAAATAATTCTCTATGTAAATTTACATTTGTAATAGTTTTTCAGCTGAATTTCTATAAAGTTTGCTGTGTTGGCAAAACGTAAACACAACCCAGGTGGGATAAAATTCCAAGATATGTTCGCTGAACAATTGTAATCACAGTGGACATGTTAAGGTAAAAGTTACCTTCACCAGATGCACCCTCGGTAGAGTAATACTGTTTAAAAAGGACTTTACATTTACATTCGGTCCATGGGAGCCTCTTTTGCCGAATTGTCTATGTTTATCTAACTTTAATGCCAGGTAAAAGTAAGGAGGGTCACCCAAAAGACCAATGTTCCATTTTTATGCAATGTTTTACTTGTTTTTTTATTTGTTTCTCCAGATGGTGAACTTGCTCTTGAACAAAGGGGCCAATGTGAGTGCCAGTGATGAGCAGGATAGACAGCCAATCCACTGGGCTGCATACCTCGGTAGGTGGTGCCGCTCTCCTAAAGAAATGTATGGTCACTTTTTTTTGCCAAATAAAGACTTCATCCATCTTCCATTAATGTAAGGGAAAACAGATGATTGATCCGATTTAGATTTCTCTAAAGATTTAGATTTCTCTAAATTTCTCTAAATCAGTTAAGGCGGAATGTATTTTTTAATTATGAAACATTTTAAACCAAAAGTAAAATTGCAGTAGTGTACCAAAAAAATCCTGCATTAGATTAATAATAATAATGCATTTTATTTGTACTGCACTTTTCATTCATAGTGAATCTCAAAGTGCTACAGAGTTAAAAACATTAAAAAAAACGAAGAAAAAAGAGATCGCTAACAAAAGTTAACACGAAAAAGCCTTCCTGAATAAAAAGGTTTTTAGGCCTGTCTTAAAAGAGTCCAGGGTCTGCGCTGCCCTTAGATGGTTAGGAAGGCTGTTCCACAAGCGCGGTGCAGCCGAGCAGAAGGCCCGATCCCCCATGGAGCGGAGCTTGGTACTGGGGCCCCGGAGGAGCAAGCTGTTGGTAGATCTGAGAGTGCGGATGGAGATTACACATTCCAAACAGACAACATATCATTGACTCAAAAGCGTTTGGCCCGTTTGTAATCAATATTGTATTAATCAAGTAGCATATTCCTGAACCGATTGCTCATCATTTTGTTGATTTGGCATAATTGTGTGTGTATATAGTGTATGTGTGTGTATATATATATATATATATATATATGTATGTATGTGTGTGTGTGTGTGTGTAAAATACTTTAATTGTGTATATGCATGTGTGTCTGACTGCCACATGTGTGAGTAACTAAGTTTATCCAGAGGACATGTCACTATAAATAGAAGGCAGAAAACTAAGATGGCTCTGCAACCTATGCCCCCTTTGTGGTGAAGACAGATCACATCACGACTGGGAGCTGAGTCACGCTGAGTCAAGCAGCCAGAGAGAGACAGAGTGAGACAGGATGCTAAGCAATCTGCCTTCAAAATAAAAGCATACAATTTGTTATGTTTGAAAAGTAAAAGGAAGAGGGAGGAATTTAGTTCATGATTTGAGATCATGGCTTAGTGGTAAACAAGGCCGTCCCCCAAAGAACTAATTAAAATTATACATGCATATTGCTGGTTGTAGCTGTGGCAGTTTAGATTTTTGTTATTGAAGACAATATTACAAGCAACTGCCCTCAAAGCTAGTTTACAATTCCTCTGTCTGATTGGATGGCTGTGAAATCATTGCATGATAGACCATTTGATTGGTTGAGTTGTGAATGTGACTGTCTGGAAATCTGATCCATGCATACAATTCATTTTAAAAACAATAAAGGATGCATACAAAAATTACATCTCTCTTTACATGCAGTACTATCTAACTAGCTATGCTTCAGTTTGCAAGCAGGCTAGCAGGAGAAAGGGGGATCTTGGGTGTGCTAATGCATGGCAGATGCTTGTAGTAAATGTGAGGCTCTTCTTTCAGGACATGTGGAGGTTGTGAAGCTGCTGGTGTCTCACAGTGCTGATGCGATGTGCAAGGACAAACGAGGGTACACTCCGCTCCACGCTGCAGCTGCCAGTGGACAGTTAGACGTGGTCAAATATCTGTTGAGACTGGGGGTGGAGGTAAAGTGGCTTGGTCACATCGCTATTTGAAAATGGAAATCGTTTTTCATTTTGAGACATTTCTACAAAAGCCAAATGTTTTTCCATGTATTGACATCCTGTAAAGGACAATTATATTTTTAACTCATTTTCTATATTGCCCCTCTATTACATCAGATCCTGTCTATTGGTTAATTATCCAGCCTTTTCTGAATGCGTAGCTAGCTTCAATTCAACAATTTCACCATTTTGAGAGTAATGTCAGATGTGTAGTTTAGCTTCAGTACTGTACTGTACAGTACAGTATTTTCAGTTTTTTCAAGTTAGTTTTTTTATGATTATTGCAACCAAATGTGCTTGATCTTTGTACAGCATTTTTGAATACAAGTAGGAATTAAAGGCCAAAGTGAAGATATTGCTGAACATTGGGAGCCAGTATCTTCTAAGTGATGGTGATGTGCTTGTTGACAGGTGCTCTAGTTGGATACTGTGGCAAAATTGAGCCAAAGGGTGTTAAATTCCTTAAAATGATCAAAAAATCAAAAAATGTTTGACACTGTTCACACAAATCATCTCATTACAGTTTTCATGGACAAACAGATGGCTCCACAATTACACTCTCAACAGACAACAATTTGTAGTTGCAAGTGGTTGAACATGATGGGCCGTTAATTACGTGGTGTCCTGCAGGGCTCCATTCTTGGGCCCATGTTGTTCCTGGTCTGCATCCGTGACCTTGCTGCTGCATCCTCATCAGCGCTTACTGTGCTTTTTGCTGATGATACCAGTTCATCTTGTTGCATAATAAATCTTTACATTCACAGATGAAGCTAATACTGTTGTAGAAAAACTCTCCAAATGATTTCAGCTAAGCAAACTATTCCTCACTATAAAACAATATGAACTAAAAAACAAAACAGAGAGCTTGTCTCTCCCTAAGAATGAATTAAAGTAATCAGATTTTCTCAACCAGATTCCTTGGAGTCATTGGTTAAACTTTGAGATGGAAAAAGACATATTGTCTGTTTTTTTTTGTTGTTTTTAAAAAAAAAGACATCTCTTGGTATCATCAGCAAAGTCAAAATGTCCTTTAACACTATATTCTAGTATAATTTAACCATGCTTCACATACTGCAGTATTGCTTGGGCAGCCATAGAAGGCTATCACCCTATAAAACGACCAGACATACTTATTTTTGTACTTGCCTCCTCTGTCTCTCAGATTGATGAAGCCAACGCCTTTGGGAACACAGCGCTCCACATGGCCTGCCATGCGGGGCAGGAGGCTGTGGCCAGTGAGCTGGTGAACAACGGTGCCAACATCAACCAGCCCAACCACCACGGCTACACACCGCTGCATCTGGCTGCCGTCTCCTCCAGTGGGGCGCTCTGTCTTGAGCTGCTCATCAACAATGGTGCTGATGTCAACATGCAGGTGAACAACGTTTTTAAGAAGTGTATTTGAAAAAATAAATGATTCAAAATTGGTATTTACAGATTCTAGTCATTGGTCAGAGGATTAAAAGTACAATCTGCAGGTACATTTTCTGATGTTTTGTGCTTTTGTCTTTTTAATAACAAAATGTGTTGTTTGCATTTCCTGTGTTTAACAGAGTAAAGAAGGGAAGAGCCCTCTGCATATGGCCGCTATTCATGGGCGCTTCACACGCTCCCAGATCCTTATCCAAAATGGTAACGTAAATGGGGGCGCTGCAAAGCACTTGACAAAATATTTACAGTATCCAAGACATCACATTGTAATGCATGAATGATTGTGAAAAGATTAAATTGTGTCTCAAGTTTGATACCTGACTCACCTAACCATGCAGAAGAGCATGTGAAATATCCCACTCCAAAACACTGAGCACTTCCTCTTTCCTTGTCCCTCTTTGTCCAGGTGGGGAGATTGACTGTGTCGATGTGTATGGTAATACTCCTCTTCATGTTGCTGCTAGGTATGGTCACGAGCTGCTGATCAGCACCCTGATGACAAATGGTGCTGACGCAGCCAAGTAAGTCTCTCTCTCTCTCTCTGTCTCTCTCTTTCTGTCCCTGCCCCCCCCTATCCATAGTAGAACAAAACACAAATGGCCGGTTGTGAAAATGTATTATTGCCAAGTACTCCATACTGCCTCAGAGTCATTTTAAGCCAAGCGTAGCCATGACAAAATTCTCATACAGACATTGAAAAGCAAAATGCATTTCAGTGGCCACCTGAAAATAACGTATTAGCAGTGTGCTGATGTTAATAGTGTGTAGTCTTCAAAAGTCATCGGACATTGAGAATTTTTGTCTACAGCACATAGTCACATCTTTATTCAAATTCTTGTTGCACCATGAAAAGAGACCATGTATAAAACGTCTTCATTTGATCATTTGATATGCCAGAAAATAGCCTCAAAAATAAGTTGACAGTGTGCAATTGAAGGCCATTGACGTTTTGTTATTTCACATTTTAAGTGGAAAAAAAAAAAAAAAAAGAGTATGGCAGCCAAAACATCAACCTGTCAAATGACTTGTCAATGTGTAACCCTCCAATCTAAAATAATACACTGTATAGTAGGAACAGTAAGGCAGATTTCTTTGCATTAAACAACCTATTTCAGACTTCTGAATGGCTTCCATCCTGTTAGTACTGAGATAATTGTTTCCTGACTTAACACATACTGTATTATCTGTCTTCTAATCTTTCAAGGCAAGGGATTCATGGGATGCTTCCAATACATTTGGCTGTGCTCTACGGGTTTCCAGGCTGTTGTCGCAAGTTACTGTCTTCAGGTGTGTATCTATATATATATATGTATCTATATGTTGGATGTATATTTGATGTCTCTAGTTGTGTTCCTTGGTAAAATCTGATTTTCTAAGGCGTTCAGAAAGCATTATCCTCCTCTGGGATATCCCTCTTTACATTTTAATTACTGATGCAACTCAAAATGTGTCCACAGGTTATCTTTACTAAGTGTTTTTGCTGTGTGTCTGTCCTTCAGGTCAATTGTACAACATTGTGCCGTCTCTGACCAGTGGCCACATGCCGCCAGTTGGGTTTGATATAAACACCCCAGACAACCTGGGGAGGACCTGCCTGCATGCTGCTGCCTCTGGAGGGTGAATGAATACACACACACACACACACACACTCACTCACTCACTCACTCACTCACTCACTCACTCACTCACTCACTCACTCACTCACTCACTCACTCACTCACTCACTCACTCACTCACTCACTCACTCACTCACTCACTCACTCACTCAGGGTTTGTATGTCTGTTGCATGCCACCATTAGGCTTTATGGCTTTTTAATTCCAAACAAACTGTGAAAACATTAAGCATTTCACACTAAACACCTGTGTTGGCCAGGGAACTTTACTTCGGCCTCCTGGCAAGTAATTTAGTGGAAGATTTTCACCAGGAGAGAGGACAGATCTAATATCTGCACCTTACAAATGCTAAGATGCATTCTCTTTTTCAGTTTCCTCAGGCAAGTGCTCTGTTTCAGGCTCCCAGTTTTAGGTTTTGTTTTTATTTATTTTTTTGTGTGTAAATGGAACGACAATATTTTCAATATATGAAGTTGCAAAACATTTGCGAAAATCAAGTTTCAGATTTGAGTTGAGTTTTGCAATGTTTTTTTACACAAATGTTGATCACAAGTACAACAACGTGTCTTAAAACATTTGTGGACAAATAATGATGACTATGTGCTCCCCAGCCAAATGTCCAGTACAACAGTGGAATTGATGGTGAAGAGAATTATATCTAAGAGTGCAGTAAAGTCTGTTCTACTTCTATTAACAACTAATTTTTGACCTTCATGATTTCTGTTTTGCCTGTTTGTGCAAAGTAGTGGTATCAGCGAGAGAAACACCACTGTCTCAAAGTGGAGCTATTAATTTTTTCATAATCTATGGCTGTTGTTTGCCTGGTCAAGAGGTGTGCAGCAGAAAAAAACAACCCAACAAAAGCCTAAAACAGATCTTTAATTTTCAAGTAAAATTAGTAAAGATGACCTTAATTTGTCAAGCACGGTTGTAATTGATAGACACTCAATTGAGAGAGTTCTTAAATAAACTAACTTTATGTTTTTTCCTTGTGGCAGAAATGTTGACTGTCTCAACTTGCTGTTAAATTGTGGTGCTGACTCCAGTATAAAGGATAATTTGGGAAGGTAAGTAGTCCTACTTAAAAAAAAAAACCTATACAAGTAGATTATCATCAGCACTGATTAAGCATTGATTAAAACATTTATCACTTAATGGACATTAAGCTGCTTGATATCCCGACTGTCCCCTGTTCTCCCTCCCAGAGCTCCTTTGCACTACGCTGCAGCCAATGGGAACAGCCACTGCACAATCGCCATGGTGAGAGCCAGTGCTGAGGTCAATGAGCTCGATCTGACGGGCTGCAGCCCCCTGCACTACGCTGCTGCTTCACACACCTTCCGCGGGTGAGAGATGGTGCACACACATTTTACTCACTTTAAAAGTTAACAAGGAAAGCGTCCCTTGGTTTGAGAGAAGCTGCTGAACTTGATGCCTGACTTGATGTTCAGCAGCTCATCATGAACCTGATCGACATGCAGGTTTAAAAACATCCTTCTTTCTTCCCACAGAGGGGACAGACATGACTCTGACACTGACCACAGTGCGGAAAGGGAAAAGGAGGCCTTTTTGTAAGTCACAGATCACTCAGATCATAGACCATAGAGCGTCTTGGAACTTTACACATGAGGCATGCTGTTCTGTGCAGGTTGGGAACTGTAGAAAAAATCTTGGTAAAATATTGTCCTTCCAGGGGAATTTTATAGTCATCATATAAAAACAAATCCATGCTTCAGATCCAGTTAAAGTACCGTAGTCAGAAACTTAAGAACTAGGGTCCTCAATAGCCTTGTCGCCAAGCATCTCAACTTCCACTTTAATCTAGATCACTATGCAAATCACTATGCAAACTCTCAGTGCACTAACTAACTACTGGGTATCCCAGTTCAGCATGAAATATAAATTGAAATATGTATTGCACTAATGTAACAGGCATAACCTTTCCATTTTGCAATATATTTAAAGGACAGTTTATGAGAAGCTGAAGCAGAGACGAGGGGAAAAAGTCAAGGGCAGATTTCTGCAGCTTTTTCCATCTCTGCTACTAAAAAAGTAATGGGGAGTGAATGTTTTCAAGCCACTTTATGTAATTTATTTCTTTGATTATTTGATCTTGCGGGAAGATATACAGTAGAGATGCTGGACAGGATTACATGGGCTTCTGGTTCCTCTTGTCAATACTTAATAGGTCCTCTCTGTCTGTGTGTAGATGTTTAGAGTACCTGCTGGACAACGGGGCGAACCCAACTCTGAAGAACAGCAAGGGTTACAGTGCCGTCCACTATGCAGCCGCTCATGGGAACAAGCAGCACCTGGAACTAGTGAGTGGCACCTCTGATTTCGAGAGATTGATTCTGCTAAGTGCCTTGTTTGTTTGTTTTTCCAGTGTTAATTGATTGCATGCTAAACCTAATTCATCTTTTCTGTTTTTTTCAACTTGCAGCTCTTGGAGATATCTTTTAACTGTCTGGGAGAAGTTGAAAGTAATGTTCCAGTCAGTCCTCTGCACTTAGCTGTGAGTGCACCTCCATATTCTCCCTAATTCAAACACCCCAAATCACCCTCTTATTCGCTCGATGACAGAGATAAACACACGTTAAGACCACTTTATTTACATGTCTTTTCATCTTCTTTTGATATGTGTTCTACCTCTACTTTTCAGGCGTATAATGGACACTGCGAGGCGCTGCGTTTGCTGTCTGAGACGTTAGTGAGTCTGGATGTGCGTGACATCGAGGGCCGCACTGCGCTCCACCTGGCTGTCCAGAGAGGCTTTGCCCGGTGTGTGGAGGTGCTGCTGAAACACCAAGCCTCCTGCACACTCAAGGAGCACAAACACAAGTGGACTCCTCTCCACGCTGCAGGTGTGTGTGTGTGTGTGTGTGTGTGTGGGTGTTGGATCCTGGAAAGTGTTGGGGGGCGTGTAGGACAGGAGGAGGGCTTATGACAATCTTTTCATTTACATTTTAGCTGATGTACACTGCAGGTTGGGTTTCAATGACACATGGCTGTTGATAGACACATTGGTTCTTGCAATGATCAAAACTGAGACCTTATGGTGAAGACATTTTGATTAAAAACAAATTATGCCATAACTTCCTTTTTCCATGTTAAAAATGTTTCTGTTGCTGTTATTTTTGTTAATATGGATATTTTTTTACCTTTTCACATCCAGCTGCCGAGGGCCAAATGGACTGTCTGCTCATACTGGTCAACAAGGAGGAAACTGCAGACATTATCGACAGTATAGATGAACAGGGACAGTGAGTCACTTAAACTCTTATGCTCTCATTTGTTGCTATTTGCAATAAGCCCCCCCAGACCAATTAGGTAAACACGCGCCATTTTCAGCAATTAGTAATCTATATGCAAACCAATGTTCTGATTTGTGCTTTTTGGTTTTAAATCGAGGAAAACAGACCGAGCTGTGTCAAATTTCATAGTTCAAGTTTGAGAGAAACTGTGTACCTTCACACCCTCTCAAGTGCATAATAACTGATTATAAATACTTATTATAGTTAATAATTAGCTAATAATCGGACAGTAACACAGTAGGAAATAAAGTGGCTGGATCGGAGACAAAGGAATAGTGCATTGTTTGTATTGATATTCTTTATTCTAGCTGTTAAAACCAATTAGCTCTACTTGCTCCAATGTACAGGCAGCCTCCCACCAGTGTGTGATGTCAGGAAGCAACAACTTAATCCTTCAGAGGCATTTGTTGGCCGTTTTAATTTACTGCCAGCTATTTGATTGTTTGATATTTTTTAATTAACAGATTTTTCTCAAAAATCTACCAAGTGATGTCAAAGCTGCCAGATCAGTCTGCCCACCCAAGGCTATTTTTACCACTCCAATATGATCTAATATAGCTGGACATCAGCTGGACAGTAGCCTATGCTGGCAACACTGATTATGCGGGACAACAAAGCATTGTTATTTTTGTATGCAGGACGGCTCTTATGTTGGCAGCTCTGGGCAGTCACACAGATTGTGTCCACATCCTGCTGGAGAAAGGAGCTGAGGCTGATGCTGCAGACAAGAAGGGCCGCACTGCCTTACACAGAGCTGTGAGTGTGTTTGTGTGCATGCATGTCCCATCACTTTTAATTGGACTTCGTAATTCTGTAAAGAGGGAATATGTCCCTTTTATAGTGTCTTGGACGTTCCAAATAATTTTCCCACTCGCACCACACCCCCTGTCCTCCCGCTGCAGGCCGTGATGGGTAGTGAGGACTGTGTGTGTGCCCTGTTGGAGCATGGGGCCTCTGCTCTGTGCAGGGATTCTCAGGGAAGGACCCCGCTGCACCTCGCAGCGTCCTGCGGCCACACAGAGCTCCTCCGCAGTTTGGTAAAGGCTGCTATGCAAGCTGACTCCCTGGACTCCATGCTGGACTACAGAGGCTACACGCCCACTCACTGGGCTGCCTACCATGGTGAGACATTTATGGCAAGCATACAATGTACTGAGAAAGTGCTTTCAACAAAATGGGTGTGTAAATCACAGACTAGCAAGAGGAACTGAAAGGCAGCACAAGCTGGCAGGAAGAAATGAAGTGAAATTGATAACTTGTATGGTGAGAGTTGAGGTGGATTGTAGGCTGTACTAAATAAATGAGTCTTGGCTCTGTACTCAAGAACCAAGACACTAACATTTCCATTCCACTGCGTTATTTCAGCCATAGGAGTGTTGCTCTCTGTTGTTGGTTGTCTTATCAAATTGCTGGCATGGTTATACAATTTCTCATTTGGTTATGGCAGGGATATTGCCATAACCTGCTTTGTTGGTTGGTTGTGTGTATTAATCATTTGTCAATTTGTTGCCTGTGTCTTGTAGGGCATGACGGCTGTTTACGCATTTTACTTGAAAACAAACTATTCAGTATCCAGGAAGGAAATCCCTTCACTCCATTGCACTGTGCTCTGTGAGTACCATGATCAAATTGCTAATCACTTGTCTATAATATGAGTTTATATAAGGTTATTTTTCAGAATTTATTAACTTTCTCTTATTCTCGTGTGCAGAATTAATGGCCATGATGGTGCTGCTGAACTTCTGGTAAAGACTGCTGGCACCCAAATGGTTAATATTAAAGATGCCAAAGAAAGGTGAGTCTCTCATAGCATTGGAAGTAGATGTTGGGAATGTAAAATTATTTGGCATTTCAATTCAGCCAGTCTGCCAACAGTGATGATGCGCTGGTAATCAAATCACAAGTATTCACGACTAATGTGACACTTTGTCTGTTGAACTAAGGGTGTTTGATCTAGGAAATCCAACAAAATAGCACTTTTTATTCAAAAGATAGTTTAGAAAATGGCAAAATAGATACAGTACATACACAGACATGGTCATTAGAATCATATTTCTTTCCAACTTCAAATTCATTGATAACTGCAATCTACAATTTCTTTTAACTTGTGATATGTTGTTGTCTTTAGCAGTACAAGAAACTTCACTAAAGTTATAAGAATGCTTATTGTTGCAAAAAGACCAAGTGCAGGTGTTAGGGACAATTTTGATATGATATTAAAATAAATAACTACCATTTTGCATCATCTTTCCAAAAAGATCCAAATTTCAGTGTATTTTAATGTTCAGAGATGGCTAATCTGTCTGCTTGTGTTTGGTGGCTGTCCTGTGCCTGTAGGACCCCGCTGCATGCGGCTGCTTATTCTGAAAACGTTGCTGGGCTCCAGCTGGTCCTGGCCCAGGGGGCAGAGGTCAATGCTGTGGACCACTCTGGACGCTCCGCTCTTATGGTTGCCGCTGACTGTGGACAGACCATGGCTGTTGGTATGTGATTGAAATACTGTGGGTCTAGTATAGGACTAGTCCATTGCTCCTATCTGCACCTCAGAAGAGGATGGATTTCAGTTCAGGTAGAGGAGAAAGAAATCTGATATATCTTCAAGAGATACTCAGCATCCCTCCCACATCCATCAACTTTCTCTATTTGTAACTGATCACGCTTCTGTCATGTTTAAAAAACAAAATTTTCTACTTTTTTCCCTTAAAATTATTTATTACCCAGCACTTCTCAATCATACATGGTGATTCAAGGGACAAAGGAATAATTGTTACATCTATTACGTGGGTGCTGAGTTGTTTCTACTGCTGTCCTCATTGTGAGTCGCTCCAGATAAGACTAAGAGCATCAGCTGAATGTCTAAAATATAAAAGCACCCTGTCATTGTCAGAAATGTCTTATTCTCTCCATTCCAGAGCTCCTACTGCACCAGGCTAAGCCAGACCTGACCCTGCTGGATGTCAACGATAACACCGCCCTTCACTTAGCCTGCAGCAAGGTCACATACACACACTCACACACACAATGCCACAGACTTGCATCCATTCCCTAAACCCTCACCTTCACCATAACTACTCAGTACCAGGCTCTCACCCAAAAGTGAACATTTTAAAGACGTTTTGAACTTAAAACTATACCTGTTTTCTCTCTCTCTCTCTCTGTCTCTCCCACACATTCACACACATGTACACCAGACCACTTACAGTTTGTCGGATCAGTGTGTCGTATGTGTCATATGTGTCGTAACTGATAATGTAATAACTTGTGAAAATGTAATAAAATATCCCTCTAAATCGGACTATGGGGTTTAGGTATTAATATCTGTGACACTTTATAATTATTGTTGTGTCTGACCTGTATGGGTTTTTTTTTTTTTTTGTAGTTTTTTATACACAACTGCACTTTTTACGCAAGACAAAGGCATACAAAAATTTCTGGAAACTGACAATAAAGTAATCTAATCAAAAATATGTTAATGCTAATAATTGATGATGCAATAATAATGTTGCCTAACAATGTAATAACTCATAAGGGTAAGAAGAATGTAGTAACCCGAGTTACATTCATTATTATTCATTATTATGGCATCATCAGGTAAACATATTTTACACCCTTGATAAAGTAATAGTTGCGGGTTAATGTAATAATGTGTTATAACAATATCCAGAAATGTATTACATAACCAGATTTTATAAAATTTTTGACTCATTTATAGTGCCATTTTATTACATTTTGACAAGGTATTACATTATTCGGCAGTTGGTACATTATGAGCTGCTGCAATGTGTTTTACTCTGCAGGGTCATGAGATGTGCGCCCTGTTGATCCTCGGTGAGATCAGCGACACTTCCCTCATAAATGCAACAAACGGCGCACTCCAAATGTGAGTTCGCATTTTAAAGTTGCCTGGAAGCACTGGCCACTAAACTCGCTTTCTATTCATGAGAAATACCACTGCAATTCACTATTCAGATATGTATTCATGAGCCATACAGCTGCTTTTGCTCAAACTATCACATATTGCAGAGAGGTAGTTTGGAATTTAAGAACAAGAGAAACTACCAGTTTGGATTCTGAAATGAATCATTCAAGGTGTTTGTTGCATCCTCAAACAGTTAATGTCCCAAGTGGAACCCATTCATTGTTCTGATCTGCGACCAGGCTGGGTGTGTGTCCATAGACAAAGAATGCAGCTAATGCTAACTGGTTGAAGTCTCTTTACTTTTAAGACTCTTTGCCTATAACCATAAACAAGAGAGAAGAGTTTGTCTCATCTCCTAACCTCCCTACCTTTTGAAATTTCCATGGAAATTTAACAAGGAAAAGATAGAAAAGGTGACTGTGAGAGCATCCAAGGGGAGTTTGTGGGAACATACGCAACATGCACATTCTGGTTCACTTTTTGTTCTACAATAAAAATACAATTAATTTGGATGTAAATGTTCAAACAAACATTCTACAACCTCAAAGAAGGTCTGTCATTCAATGTCACTGGAGTTATAGGCTGTACATCCCAAGATACCACAGAGTTTTTGGCCATTTTTCTGTTATTGCTGCTTCATTGTATGGTACTCAGGGGAGCGTGACAGGAATTATAGGGAGGAAAGGAGGGATATGGCATGTGACAAAGGTGGTGAACTTGACTCATGATGATGTCAGTATGTTTTGCACCTTATCTGCTGATCCAACAGGGCGCCCTGACATCAAAGTTTCTTTATTTGGTTTCTAGCTTAGGAAGAGAGTTACCCATGTTCACAGCATTGACTCGACTAGCATCAGCCACAGGAATGACGCATGTGAATTCTTACATTTGGTGGCATTCCCCTTAAACTCTTCTCTCTCTGATCAAACTTGTTTCTCTCTCCCTGTACTCCTCGTCCTCATGCAGGCCGCTTCATATTGCAGCGAGGAATGGCCTGGCGACTGTAGTGCAGGTGTTACTCAGCAGAGGAGCAGCAGTGATGGCTGTAGATGAGGAGGGTAAGCAGTTCTGTTAAATACGTAAACAAGTCTTATTTCTGTGCGAGGGTTTAAAGGTAGCTCATGTGTCTGCCAAACATAAATCACTGACGGCAACAACAACATATGAAATGACTGGATAAGGATTCATCTGCCTGTTTGCTGTCTTCCTCTGCAGGCCACACACCGGCGTTGGCCTGCGCCCCAAACAAGAATGTGGCAGACTGTCTGGCCCTCATCCTCTCTACCATGAAGCCTTTCCCTCCCAAAGAGGCCAGCGCTGTCACAGCCTCCCACTTCAACCCCATCCTGAAACACTGTGGCATTGCTGTCACCTGTGGGTCCATGGCCAATGGCAAGCTATGTCACGCTTATGTTAAGGATCGCCAAAGCACAATCAGTCTGCAGGGGTGTCTGACTGAGTGAAACCCATCCCAGTGTCCCGTGTTCTGTTCCCTTTCGTTTCAACTGGTTGGAGTCCAGCTGGGAAGTTTGTGTGTGTGTGTGTGTGTGTGTGTGTGTGAATGTGTATGTGCACGCGCACCTGTGCGTGCATGTGTGTGTGTGCAAGTGCATTTCTGCATATTGCTACTTTATCTCGATAATGTTCAAAAAATCTTAACTGGTGCTGTAAAACTTTATGCAACTAATAAGACTCTATTTTATCCTATTTTCTAATCCTGGCCAGGGTGCAGTAGAGACGGTGAAACTGAAATAATCAAATTCTTCTAATATCATCATGACCTTGATAAGTTACATGTCAGTGTTGTTGAAATAACAGATTTATAAGCATGTGTATAGTTATATAGGTATAGTTTATTGAGACTAGTATAAGCTTAGTATAATTCTTGAAATAAAGTTAACTTTTTACTTGTACAAAGAAATTTACCTTGCAAATCCCAAATTACTGAGAATTGACCTCAGGTGATACTAAACATGGCTTCAATGTGTACTGTAGGTGCGATATAAAGCACATCTTGAGCTGTAAAATATAACAAGTAAAATATAACTGAAGTAGTCAAGTGAGGAAGAGAGGAAAATGGGCAAATGAAAGGAGAACTCTGCAGAAATATATATAATGACATGTTGATAGGAGCACAACTGACCATCAGAGAACAGAAGTATGTATCTTTTACGCTCAGACCGTTTGTTTGTGGTCTTTTTCAGGTGCCTTGTGTCCTTGGTAAATGTGACATTTGACCTTTTGTTGTCACTATAATGTTATCAATACACCATAAGTTGAATTTTAGGAAACAGAAATTACTGTTTTTTTTTAGACTTGATTTTCTGCACGAGTTCTTTTATCTCCCGCTCGTGGAATATCCCCTGTAGCCACACTTCCACTGTCACTGAAGGGGAACGGCAAGTTGTACATTTGGGTGTTAGATATTTCAAGACACTAAACAAATCTCTGCCTACGGAATATTCCAAATACTTTGAGACTGAAAATTAAAGCGGCTCTTGTGGAACTGTTCCGTAGGCAAAGAGGGGAAATAAGAAAAATTGGCAGAGCTTACAGACGTCTTATGTGTTTTGTTTTTTACTTATTGTTTTTCACTTGTTAAATATGTTCGCACAATAGGCCCCTAAGATGAAAGAAACTACATTTAATAGAGCTGCTAAGATGTCACTGCCTTTGTCTTTAAATATATTATTCAGCTTTTTATTCTGCATTTAATGGTAACATTTTTATGTAATTCGATACACACAGCCTGTGATATTTTTCCCTTTTCCCTGCTGTTTTTCTGTTTTCCCTCTAGCAATAACAGCTTTAAAGAGTAATTTAAAATGGGTTTTAAATTATTTGCACTGCAACATCAAAGTTTACATTTGATAAAAAGTATCCCCCTTTGTCCACATTTTGTGGTACGAAAAATTCTAAATGCATTTATTAGATTTTTTGGTGTGTGTGTTTTAGGTCTATGCAAATATTCTATAAAATTAGAAAGGATATTTTACAAACTTAACTTTCACAGTAGAAATCAAGCTTGTGTGATTGTTCACTCCTTTGTTTCATCTGGACGAAATTGCCTTACTGACAAAAATCTGTGAAACATTTCACATCATGTGTTTCTCAGATTTAAACTTTAGGTTGTAGTGAAATGCTTTGAGCAATGTTTGTCTGTCAGAATTGTTCCAGTTGAGCTTTTCATGCGAACAAATCGGGTGTCTTCCATATATCTCAGTGAGATTTCAGGGTGTAGGGTGGACTGTTGAATACTCTAGCACAGTGTGGTTGACTTGTGGATGGCATTCAAGTCCACTTCCTGAGACGTGAACGAAACAAATAAATCATTACCGTCTGACAACTGATGTGAATTTTTCTTGTCCCTGTCCCAATGGATTTCCATGGTAAAATGTAACAAGAATATGTGCTTTAAAATACCAATATCAGTCAAAATGTCCACCATGTCTAATGTGGTGGTACATTGTTACAAAAATGTTTGACTTTTTGGTTGATTATGTACAGTATATTTAATAGTATTTCATGTATATCCAAAACAAAGGAGGTTAATGTTTGTAT
Organism: Centroberyx gerrardi; assembly: GCF_048128805.1. NCBI lineage: Eukaryota > Metazoa > Chordata > Actinopteri > Beryciformes > Berycidae > Centroberyx > Centroberyx gerrardi. The sequence goes on along the minus strand of NC_136001.1, from coordinate 22,358,022 downwards.
TAGTCTGATAATGATAATGTTTACATGTAATGCAATCACAAAACTTCACATGTAAACCTGTATATGTAGTTGTTTCAAGAAAGTGCGTACCATCACTATTTTATTAAAAAATGCACCGTACTTACTGAGAACCAATTAAAATGGCAGTCATGTTGTGCCGCTGGTTATAATAATCATGTTGGGATGGAGGGGGTGAAATTTCATTGTTTGCTCACTGATAAAAAGTAATCAGGAACAACTTTTTGGTAGTTTTTTTTTTATGCCTTAAGGGTTTCACCTCAATACACGAGTTGTGAATAAGATGTAGCAGGTTATATGTATATTACTGATAGATCAGGGATTTATCTGCAGACTGTAGTAGGGTCACATCCTCCAATCCATCCCCTGATGAATCATAATGCAGCTGGACAGAATGCATTATGGACTGAATGAGTTCAGAGAATTTAGAATGTCAGTGTCATAAAGGAGCGATTGACCTGAACACAAACACAGACTCACAGTTTCATCTCTGATCGGTGTTCACCTGCAAACTGAGACAGAAAACTCACGTTGCATTCATTTGGAGAAACATCAACAATATCTTTACAATACAATTTTAGAAAGGAAAACATGGAGAGTGATTTCCATCTTGGTAAGCCACATGTATTTATAATTTTATTATTTAACAGGAAAAGATTAGTAGAGGATTTTGCTGAAGAGGTAAACAAGAGACAGCTCAGGAGAGACTAATCGTTTGTGTTGAAGGATTTACATTTGTGTCCAGTTCTTCTTTAGTTTGATTTACATTGTAAATTTAATTAGATTTGTTGTTGAAACAAAATTATGATGAAAGGCATAAGATGAAGCATGTTGACCTTGAATGAAGCTATATCAGGTGGCCTTATTGTTATTTGATTATTAAGATGTTGCCATTGCACTTCTTTCAACATCCATGCAAATGGTCGTTCGACTCAACGCCCTTAATGACGATCACCATGAAATCATCAACTGCATGTTTACGAAAGTCCTGAATAAGGAGCAGTACCTTTATGCTGAAGCCTCTAGTTTCTCTGGAGTGCCTGCTGAGCTCGACTGTGACCTTTCACCTCAGTCTGCTGTTGGTCTCAGCTCCAAACCTGCTTGTGGATTTGAGAGCCTCAATATATGGGAACCAATAGTCAGCACAGCTTCATCAGCATACAAACTTCTCTTGGATATGGACAAAGGAGACCTTCCTCCCACAGAGAAAGAGTCTCCTCTCATGACCGAGGACACAGTGTTAGGTAATGCTGGAGCATCCATCCACCCAGCTCAGCATGTTGAGGCTCAATCCAACCTGCTCCACCTTGTTGAGGCTCCATCCCATGAGGCTCAAATGACTGATGACATCAAAATCATTGAGAGATTGAGGCTGCTTCAGTACTCCTCCTTTGGTTTTGACGATGACTGCCACCTGGAGGCAGTTGGAAAGAGATACCTCTATGCTCCCCCAGGTGACACATCTGGATTTGTGGCTGACTGCTGCTCACCCTGTGGATCCACTCTGGGCCGCCTGGATGAGTGGGAGCCACTGGTTAAATCCCACTTTGACTTGGAGAAGGAGGGATTTGGTGATGAGCTCCTCTACGCTTCATCACATCTCTCTAGATTTGTAGTTGACTGCTCCCCACAATGTGGGCCGACTCTGGACCATCTTGACAAATGGGAACCAGTAGTCAGCAGCACTGATTCTCACCTGATGCAATTCCTCTCTGTCCTCCTGGAGGAGGAGGAACTTGATCAAAAGCACATGAATGCTTTGTCAACGGTCAGTTCTACATTTATGGCTGCCTGCGCTGCACACCATGCTCCTACTCAAGATCATCTTGATGAATGGGAGCCAATCGTCAAAGCTGATTCTAAACTGATGCTGTTCCTCCAGGACTTGGAGGAGGAGGACGAACACTGTCCTTTTATCATCAAGAGGGAAATGGTCAACTCCTGTGCACAGATTGAGGCCGCTGCTGAAAGCTCTGTCCCCGTCCGGCATCAACCTGAATGTTATGAGGGAACAAAAGTCACTGTCCTCTCTGCTGGACCTGACAATAACTCCACCTCAGAGGAGGCTCTCCCTGTCCATGTTCCGTTCCCTTCCATCCTACACCAGGAGATCCAGGCTGCAGGAAACAAGACAACCAGCATCCTGCACCAGGAGGCTGAGGCTAAAACCAGCCTACCTCAGGAGGCTGAAGCTTCATGTTCATCCATTCTTCTCCGTGCTTGTGAGGCTGTTGTTCACATCAAGGCGTCTAGCAGTTTGTTCCATGAGACCAAGGACACAAATGAGCTGTCCTGTCTGACCCTGCAAAAGACCCTTCCGCCCGCCCAGCTGGTCGAACCTACAGAACCTCAGAGCTCCAGTGCCAAAGACAGCCTGTCGACAAAACCAAAGAAGAAGAAGTGTGGCTTCTTTTCTTGGCTATCCCGCATATTCCGGAGGAAGAACAAGAAATCTGCTGACAACATGGCTACAACAGCAGAGACACCGCTCCAACAGACCTGCCAAACAGAAGCAGATGAGCCAAAGTCCTGCTTGACTGCCCTCTCACCTGCAGTCCACTTCTGAACTCCTGTCATCTTCATATCCACTTTACAGAAATGAACAACTGAATCATATTATTCTAATACATTTGTTTGCACACTACTGTTACAGTGTCTGCACATTTCTTCAACACACACCCTTATTCATGCAGCTATGGGTAACCTGTAGCCTAAAGCAGTGGAAGTGTAATGAAATTAGTAAATTTATGTTGGTGGTGGTTATGTTGGCGTTAGTCAGAGATGTTTTCCTGGGCATCTCATTATGAACATCAAAGACTCAGTCATATTTATCTTAATTCATCATTGCACTCATAAATCATCAAAAATCAAAAATATTTAAATTCAGATTGCATGCTGTTGATGAAAGACTATGTTGTGTTGACCTGCAAATTGTTGCTAGGCATTTGCAATACAGTGAAGGTTTATGTGCAACAACATGTTTTTCTAATTAATGGGAACCAGGATGAAGAGGAACCGGTATGAAGAGCAAAAACAAATGGACACATTAAAATTATGGCTCATATTTAATGTCTTTTGTTAAGTAAAATCCATCAACTGATGTCCCTCTAGTGATTCAGTGGCATGGCACATCATCCTGAACAGTTAAGTTCACCTGTCAAACCACGGTCAGGCCACTTTTTTGAATCCACCCCAGCCTGGATAACTGCTGATCATCACACATGACTGCAAACAATTCAGAACAAAGCAATAAAAATGAACCACAGACTCCCATTCTCCACCAGAGCCACTACATCCCTAATATTACAGGAATTTAAACTGGGTTGGAGAACGTCCATTTATTCTTTGTGGTTGGTGAAACATGACATGAGTATTCTAACAAATAATTTTCCATTGCGGCTGAGGAGGCTGATAAGATGGTAGCTTGTGACACTGTGTCGGTATTTTCCAGGTTAGCGAATCATAGTGAGTGCAGTCGTCCATGGTGAGGTGAAGTGGCCGTTGGTGAGGAAGGAGGTGAAGAGGTTACAGAGGTGATGGAGGTTGGTCATAGGTGCTTGTTTGATCTTTGTTGTGTCAATGGTGTTTTCTCCAGGCTCTTTATGTTATTTCAGGTGAGTTTGGTGTCAGGAGGGAAGAGGTCACGAAGATACACTCACTGTAGGTGGTGAGTGTATCTTCCTCTTTTTCCAGGTCACCTGTTTGTTGAGAGGGATGCCATGGACCTTTGGGAGCAGGTTGGTATTGGAAGAGTTAATAGACTTTATTGTTTTGCTTCATGGTTTTCTATTTCCTTGTATTCTAGTACAATACCATTGTGGTTGGTGGGTTTGCAATTAATATATATGATATGATATGCCAATATATCAGAGTGCTGATATTATGGCCGGCCTGTTTGAAGTGGAGTACAATGGGGCTGTGTGGGTCTGTACAGGATCTGTGCTTGTTTTTTAAAATAGCTTTCCTTTTCTCCCAAACGCTGTTTAGGAGTCAGTAGGCTACAGTGGTGTCAATCAAACATCGATGTCACTGCAAATTGCAGTTCCTACTGGTAACCGATAGAGGTCGATAAAGATTATACTGTAGGCTCCAACAGGTGGCACAAAAAGTAACACATGATAAAACAAATGATGTAGAGCAGTGGTTGTCAACCTGGGGAGTGGGAATGTGAGGAGGAAAAAAAATCAAAAAGTATCAAACTAAAAAGTATATAAAACTATATTAATACTAAAGAGTATTTCAAATATACAAATGTTTATGGTTTAATAAATGGCATAATGAATATTTGCAGCTTCTACAGTAGCTTCACTCCAATAATTAGTCAGCTTATTAAATTCGCTTGACTGAGGAAGGCAGGTTGCAGGCATAACTCTGATTGGAAACAAATCAAACTACACCAAACATACAAACTACACTGTTGGTATTCCCTGTGGCAATAATTGATGCCCCTTTATTTAAAATGCTGGGTAAATATTTTCTCCAATTACTCTTCCATGTAACTTGACAATTAATAAATCATTTCAATTAACTGTGCAAAGGACTGTATATAACAAGTGCTGAGATGAACATCCATAACACTTCAATCATCTGCATTTATTTAAGCATCTGCATAGCAATAAACATAAGGGACATGCACATAATGCTAATAACACAACATAAGGTATTTCAAAGCACCCTTAAAGGCATTCTTACTTAATGCCCCTTTAAACAGATGCTCTGAAAAGCCATTTGAAAAACTTGAAGCTATGGCTTAAAGTGGAACGTTTTTTCTTCTCTGAGTGTGGGCACTTCCCCAGCCCTCGGCACAGTTCTGAACATCATTTATCCAAGGAGGTTTTATCACCAGCAGCCAGGGGTTTCACTTCCGCTCCTGTTCCGGGTTGCCGTCTGCCGTCTGCCGTCTGCTTGACTGCAGCTCGTGCTGCAGCTAAACGCCACCCAGTCAATCCGCAGCCGCTTTCTGTCCGCCAGTCACAAAAATGGCGAACGTGGTGCTGGAGTTCAAGGCTTCTGCCGGTGACTCGGAGCCACAGAATCGCCCTGTTTTGATACTCGGACAGCAGACCAACCTGCAGCAAGTCAACTGGAGCCAGATCAAGGGGAAGCTGCAACCAGGCGTTAGCAAAGAGGTATCGTTATGGATGATATGCATGATCTTGGGTGATAGCTAACGTTAGCGCTTGGCTAACCATAGCCTGCTGTTAGCTAGCGTAACGACAGTAAAGCCAAAACCTAACTCGAGCCGGGAGCACCAGCTAACTAATTAACATTATATAAGTAAGGCTGTTGGTAACATCATTATCAGTGGTGGAAGATGTAAATGACGAATGCTACAAGGTTACTTGGTTGACGTCAAGTAAAAGCATTAATACCCTGATAGATTACTGAAATGATAAAAAAAAAAAAATCATTCATTGAAATTCAAAATTAGTGTTGGTGTCGAAGTACTTGATTTTAGGGTAGTATGTAACGCTGCTTTGTCAAAAGTAACGTTCATGTCAAACAAAATGCTCTCATCTCAAGTTTACTTGGTAAGTTAAATAAAGGGGTTGGCTTTTTTTTTTTTTTTTTTTTTTTTTTTTTTAAATAACAGGCAAAATGTGTTTCTCCTAAGTAACATGTAATTTCAGGTATAAAATTAGTATATCTTAAAAGCCACATGTCCACAATGAAATGTCCTGCCGTATATTATCAAGTAGAAAACTCACTCAGTACCGCTCAATTTCAAGAAACTATAATTGTTTTGGTCTAGAAAAATCCACTATTTGTGAACAAAAACTACTCAAACAAACTAGATAACTAAGACTCCAGTCCATTTTGCCACTAGATGTTTTAAAATGTTTAGTTTTAAAACCCCTCCCTGCAAAGGTTAAAATAAAATCTGCTCCCCTACCCCATACACACTGAATAGGGAAAACCGTTTTATGGACACACAGGATGTCTGGGCTTTACTCTATAGTATTAATATCAGCTTTGAACCAAAAATATACCCCAACGCTGACACAATTCCTGTGTGCTCTCACTATCACCCAACCAACTTCAATTCTCCAGGGAGCAACTTGAGATGTTACATCTTAAAGACAACGGAGTTTAAAGTTTTAGTTCTCTATTTTCTGGCTTTGAGATAGTTGTTCACGTTCCCAGATATTAATTGGACTTCCCTAAAGCATGAGGGTAGTATGCATTCTTAAATCGTGTGGTATTCGGTTTGTGTTATTCACATACTAGTCCTGAGTAGCTCCAGCTCAGTGGGTGGAGCAGGGCCAGGTCCAGTGGTTCGATTCTCCATTGGATCAGCCACACAAGTAATATGCACTCATGATATTGTAAGGCAGCCAGTGTGTTGGAGTTCCTTGTGCAAAGTCCTGAGAGGTTGTTACGCAAGGGTGACAGCCAGTCTCTATAAAGGGAGACTTGATTCGGTGTTTTGTAAGGTCAAAACAGAGACTGGAGAGAGACTCGGAGTAGGCTGCAGCCTATATCTCCTTCCAAGGATTATGTTACTCTAGTCTACGCCCTCCAGTAGTGTGGTTTTCTGGGTGGTAACAGGACTTTGCCAGACTGAAGCTGTATATTCTGACACTGTAGAAACCAGCTGGGTAATTTGAAAAGCCACATGTTTTCAAACGCCCCTCTGTCACATTGCTCACCACACCCATGATGGCAAATTTTCATCTGGTTTCATCTGTCCAGACTATGGAAAAATTGTGTTAATTCTCTAGTTAATCATTGTTAACACACACACACACACACACACACACACACACACACTTTACCCGATGACGCCCCAAGTTCAAGTCTTAATTCTTTGGTTTCTGGCTTTCAGAGACTCTTCTCTGAGTGTGGGCTGGGAAGTGCCCACTTAGGATAGCATACAGCCTAATATTGAATGTTCATTCCTTGATTGTAGGCAATTTAAGCTTGGCTGATAAGGTGTGTACCTTTTTGTTTTATCTTGTTAATCAACTACAGCCTACTTGTCAAATTTAGGCTATTTCAAAGTATGAAATTGCACAATCGATCATACATTTACACTACTGAGTAATCCAGTCATAAAATGCCAATTTGTCACTGTTGACCATTATTCACAGAGCAATATCAAACATATTTTATATAAATGAGAGAATATCCTTTCTGTACAGCTCCCATGGACTTAATACCACCAATACCACCAATCATTTCTAATATGTATTAGCTGCATTGACAAAATGTTAAGGACAGTTCATGCATATCAAAGAGAGAGAGATTTTCTTTCATAAAACTGACTACAGGGTCACATGTGAAGGGCTTTATGGCCTTTTTCAGTAACTCAGTCAAGGTTTGAATTAGGTTATATCTGTATTCTGCTGGTTGTGCTTTAATCTACACAAATGCCAACCCTAAGTGCACATCTGGCTGGAGGCTGCTTCTCTCACTTACCAAATTATGTGAACATATGTATTCACTTCAAAAACGAAGCTAAAATGTTTGTCGTCTCTCGCCTTGTCTCAGGTGTGGCAGGCAGCTCTCAGCGCTCTGAACCCAAACCCCACGGACACCTGTCCTCTGTACCTGAACCATGCAGCAGTGGCGGCCCTCCCTTCACGGGTCAGCAGACACAACAGCCCCTCCTCTGCCCACTTTGTCTCCCGTCTGGTCCGCACCTGTCTGCCTGGAGGGACCAATCGCTGCATCTTGGTCAGTATCTTTACCAGAATTTCATATCTTCTCATCTTTTATGTGATAACTTGTTTTGATCCCTTTTCGCTCGCCTCCTCCAGGGAGGACAGAGAGCAGTGTTAGCTACAGAACAGAGCTGGTATTTCTGCAGGGATACCCTCCCTCAGTGACTTGCTCAAGGACACTTTCTTGCAGATATGGGGCTTAAATCTGGGTCATCCAGTTGAGGGACAGTTTCTCCAACCTCTAGGCTATTCAAAAGAAGAGGTTGACACGGGTGTTTCTTTCCTCTGCAGATGGTGTGTGAGCGTTCTGATGTGTTTGCGTCCTCCTGTGCCATCTCCCGGGCCTTCCCCATTTTCACCCGCCGCTCCGCGTCCTCACGCAGGACTGAGAAGAGGCAGGTCACTGTCGAGTTTGTGATCGTCGGCCAGGACAGCAGCCCTCTGGATCTCACAGAGCTCGAGGTACTGCTCACTAGTTACCACAGCTCTTCTGTTGGTCCACTCTCATCACCACCGGAGCAGCTGTTGCTGTGATTCAGATTGTAGTTAGTTTTACACACCTTCACAGAGCAAATGAGATATTACGCTTGCATTTCTCAGAAGTAGCATGTTTGTGATGCATCTAAAAGGCAGCCTGTTTTCACTGAAGGCTTTGGTTCTGTTCAGTGTCTTTCCAACGCAGCAGATGGAGTGAGGCTGGCAGCTCGCATCGTGGACACACCGTGCAACGAGATGAACACAGATCACTTCTTAGATGTAAGTCAAACTGATTCTTTTTTGGATAGTAGAAAATTACTAATACTTCCGAAAAGGTACCAAAAGTGGAGTCTTAACAATTTTAGTGTGCTTGGAATTTGATTTTCAAAGTACATTTATAGAACTTGGTCAAAGCCAGAGAATGACTATAAGTCTAAATGAGTAAAAGTGATTTTTCTTTTTTTGACATTACTAATGGAACCCTTCTAAACAAATATGATTTAAGAAAATATATATAATACCAGCAGGTGTTTTATGTGTTTACTGTGTACTTGTATTTCAGTTCAGTTTTGCAAGAGCCACAAACATGAGAAGTAATGTCAATGATATAAGCAGTAAAATCTGGCATGGATTTTTCCCCCCTCAATAGAATAACTGTCAACTGTAACATTGTCAAGTTTTTGTAAGTTAATGAGATGGTTGAATTTTCAACTTGAGCTTGATGTTATTCCCTACATTCCTATTCCCTGTGTCATATCTACATTAAAGTATCAGTAATATATGGATATAAAATTAGGAGATCCATTTTATATCCATTTTACATCAGCACTCTATTTCAAAAAAATTGAAATTGCTAATATTTGGTAGTGAACATGTTTGTTTTTACAATGTACCAAACCGTGTCCCCAAAACTGCAGTAAATACTGAACTGTGAGTTTTGTGAATCGTGTTTGATTTTAGTGGCTTTAAGGAGGCACTCTGGAGTGTGGATATTGTTCCAGGCATCATTATAATGCTAATTATTTTGCTGCAGCCCTCCTGTCACTGACATCCATCTCTGTTTACAGGAGATCAAGGCTGTGGGTACTGAACTAGGAATTACTCCAGTGATAATTCGTGGAGAGGAACTGAAACAAAAAGGATTTGGAGGTAATGTGTCAGCAGATGTCTGCAGGGTTTTTCCTGCATTGTAAAATCTAGGGCAGGCTGCCTAAATGTAATTTTGAGCCAAGGAAAATTGTCAAAATTGAATTAAAGTTGGCTTGGAAATTGCATTTAAAGAGTATCTATAGAGTATTTATAATTGCCTTAATCTAACAGATGACTCATCTGCAAATTATCTTTGTTGGTAGAATCGATGATGTATCTGTTCACTGTCTCTTTACCCTGTCAGGTATTTATGGGGTTGGCAAGGCAGCAGTGAATCCCCCTGCTCTAGCAGTCTTGAGTCATACACCAGATGGTGCTACCCAAACCATTGCATGGGTGGGCAAGGGCATCGTGTACGACACTGGAGGGCTCAGCATCAAGGGAAAGGTAGGAAGATGAGCCGTTACTGTACTTTTCCCTATTGGGGCGTGATAATCAACAACTGTTGAAAAGCGATTTATGAAACGGTCAATTGTACAATCTATGTCATGATTCCCAGAGAATGTCAATGTGGTAATCATCCACTTAAGATGTCTCTCACTCTGAGGGGCTTTTTGACGCCTTGCATTAGAAAATATTAAATCAATGGCTGATTCAGCAGCATTCTGTGGCATCTGTTTTTGATGACAGATTTGTGTGAGCTGGTTGTGATTGGTGTCTTAATTCAGAAATTAAGGGCAAATCAAGATGATTTAATGTAGACAGTAGAAATACAGTTCATCAAGTAATAAAGCTCCATACCTTCAGCTGCAGTTTCTCTTTATGGATCACATCTGTATAAATATCACACTGTACTCTCTGTATGGACTACTGGGTCGCTGCCCGGCTAAATGTATGATGGAGTTCTAGCACTGCAGTGACCATCAGAGGTCAAATTAAGTCGTCACATCATGCAAAGTATATTATATTTTTCTAGACCACAATGCCAGGGATGAAGAGAGACTGCGGTGGAGCTGCTGCCATTTTGGGAGCTTTCAAAGCCACTATTAAACAGGTGAGGCAACTTTTTGGATAGTTTAACCCACAGCAGGTGTACTGCTGTTAGTGGTGACAGCTATCATTTTAACATTAAGTTTTCCATCAAATACCTTGTGAGAAACTTGGTCTGCTCCTCTGTTTGCTTCAGGGCTTTAAGGACAATCTCCATGCAGTGTTCTGCCTTGCAGAGAATGCAGTTGGACCCACTGCCACACGACCTGATGATATCCACACTCTCTACTCTGGAAAGTGAGAAGCTTTTCACTAATAATGTGTAATTCCCTTCTTCCCACTTGATGATGAAAGGTTTCCTGATTTGACTGGAAGTGCTTTCTTGCTACAGTTACTTCCCACTCCCATCAGCTGGAGTTATTCTGCTCCTGTGTTGAGCCTAAACATGCAGCGCCACCTTCTCACACGCTGTTGTTTCTGCTTTGTTTTGTCTATGATAGATGTTATTACTGCATAAGCTGGCTTTATTGCACACATACCATTTTTGATAGAATTGGAATCCAAACCATTTTCCATAATGAACTCCACAGGGATGAACATGGGATGTGGTTTAGGACGGACTAGATTTGAATAGAACAACATGGTACAGCAATGTGTCTTTTTTTTTTTTTTTTTTTTTTTTTTATTCATGACAAACACTTTTTCATCTGTTTCATCCCCAAGGACAGTGGAGATCAACAACACTGATGCAGAGGGCAGGCTGGTGTTATCTGATGGAGTGGTGTATGCCAACAAAGACCTGTCAGCTGACATTATTCTAGATATGGCCACACTGACGGGGGCACAGGTGGGTGACAGCTCCTTGTGTGTGTTGTTGACCCGCTACATTAAGAGTGTATTCTTGGAGGTTTTCAACCTCCATCTTTATTTAACAGATATTAGACCTAAGCCTTGCTGCACATCTTGCTTATGTGCATGTTGACATACAGCTGGTGATGGGTGCACTGTCACAAAGTAGACCAACGTTGAAGAGCCAATTCTCATACTGTGCAAATCAGGATGGAGGGTGAAGCCAGGATGCAGGACAAACTAACAGACTGCAATTAAATTAAACGGCAAAATAAATCTAACAAGGGACATGCAAACAGCCAGTTACCTTGACATCAAACACTGTCAAATTCACAACATGTTTTACATTTAATCTTTGAATGCATAAGTTGAAACAAGAGTAGACTGCAATCTATTAGTGTGATAAATGTGGGTCAGCCCCACTATATATGCTTCCTTCTTCAACATCACCATTGCTCCTACATGTAGTATGCAGTATTCATTTCTGTAAAACCGTGGATTTGGCCCTAAGTGTTTGCTCTGAAGTCCTGCAGGACCTCTGTCCATTCAAGTGCAGCTTAACCAAATTCAGTGCCAGTATCTGGCTTACAGTTTAACAGCAGTTAAACTGTAAGTGACACAGGACTACACAGGACTATACCAATTCATTTAGTCAAGTTGTCAACTAATGTTACTTCCAGCCTGGATTAGACCACCAACTCTCTAGCACCATCTAGCTGCTGGTCAGCTTTCCAAAATACAATCATCATGTTCATCATGTAATGTTAGGATGGTTGTTGGTGCATAACTTCTCAGAAGAGATGCTTAGACACTACTGTACTTCACCCACAGTATTTAATATGTTGCCAATTAAAATAACATTTTAATTAAAAGCAGTATTTTTTACAATAGGTCATGAGGTATGCTATATTGGCAGCTCAGCTTTTTTTTTTTTTTTACCTGTTTTTGAGATATTTGAGTTTATCCAGTATTTTTCATGTGATAGTGATGGCAAAGGTTTAGACCGTGGTGTTTCAAAGTGTCTTCTCTTTTGTATAATCACATGAAAAACATACAACATTGTGAATTTGAGTAGATTCATTTGATTAGATAGATGGAAAATTTGTGTATTAAATCCATAAAGAGAAAAACGGATTGCACTAAAGATGACTGCAAAATTGGGCTGCAGCTTGAGTTACATTTATATTTGCCCAACAAAGAGACAATTTTTAGAATATTTCTCACTAACTGAAGCTTGTTTTCTGTAGGGGATCTCCACAGGGAAGTACCATGCGGCAGTGATGACTAATAGCGAGCAGTGGGAGGCTGCGTGTGTGCGTGCCGGCCGCAGCAGCGGAGACCTGGCTCACCCTCTGGTCTACTCCCCCGAGCTGCACTTCAGCGAGTTCACCTCTGCTGTGGCCGACATGAAGAACTCTGTGGCAGTAAGTGGCACGCTCAAAAAGTCGGACGCTATAAACAAAGCATGACAATTGGAATTTTGACTAATTTCAGACACGTGAAACTGCTTTGAAGAACTAGTCTAAAAATGGAATTGCAGTGAAATGGGCATAGCTGACACCTGGTTTTCAGACATCATTTTCGAACCCAGTTGTAGCTCCCTGCACCTGCTTCTCTGTCATCACATGCACATTGTATTTGGTTCAGTAAATTTAAAGTTTGATTACTGCATTTCATATGATTTTAGGTGTGAAATTGTTTTATGTATTCATTCATTTCTAAAAGTATTATTAATTTACACTCTAAACCATGGGACTTTGGCTGGTATTAGACAAAATTTTGGTTTTGTGACAACACTATAACTTGTGGCCAGACCCTCAGTATTCTGTTTGCCATATATTCCATGTTATTTCTTTTAAATAAAAAGCATCTCTCAATTTGTCAAACTTATATTTCATAAGGAATGTGTAGTTGGTGACTGCTGTTATTATTTGTTTTGGGATGTCGTCGAGGTTTGTCATGCTGGTCTTGTGTTTGACAGGACCGGGAGAATGCCCAGAGCTCGTGCGCAGGCCTCTTCATTGGCTCCCACTTGGGCTTCGACTGGCCCGGTGTCTGGGTCCACGTGGACATCGCTTCCCCTGTCCATTCTGTGAGTGCCTGGGTCTTTGATGTGCAGGTTCATGCTATCGGTTGGGTCCCTAGTTTTGTGCCGGTGACCTTTGGTTGGTGAAGTGGCAATTTTTTTTTCCCGCCCGCCGGAATTGATGGAATAGATTCTAAATCGATTCTGATTCCAAATGAAAATCAACACAAAAATTTACGTTTTACGCTGGTTGGCATTCAACAGTGAGCCTTGAATTTCTCCCTCCCCACTTGTTGTGAAATGGATCAGACCAAGGCAGTCAAACACAGATTAGTATAGATAGGCCTAAATCTGAATGAATTAATTACAAATTCATTTAAATGAATTTGTAATGAAATGATTCCAGAGTTTGGAGTCGACTCCAATTCTGTTTATTAGTAGAATCGATTCTCAGAATCGATGTGATGGAATCGAGAATCAACTCTTTTGGAGTCAACTCTCTATCCCTAACTAGAGGGGAGTGTCAACATAAATCAAGAGGGGTGCAGGGCAATTTTGGCATCAGAATTTATGCTTGCATAGACCACGTCTTTGTTCTGTGGTATTTTCATGGCTTTAGTTGAAAGATGCATGTGCAGGTAGACCTCTCTAAAATCATTTAAACCCCTTTTTATGCATGTTTACCCATTTCACTTTGATATAAAATCTTCAATCGGTGACTAACTGAATGCAAACTTTTTCAAGTTAGTTGTAATAGGTGCATAGGTTATTGTGTGAATCATTGTCTTCCAATATAAAACTGTCGTTGCGCATCATTACGTACAGAAAACATGGTGATACAGAATTCAGTATCTCCAGAAATGTGAACTCGACTTAAAAAGAGACATCAAGTGCCTCTGGTGAGGAAATTACCAAACCCTGTTGGTCACACCATAGTGTGAAAACGCCTTGAACTTGCTCTTGTGCCTTGGTTCAGGAAAATGAAGCATGAAGCATGAAAATGAATAATAACATTTACTGCATATTTTCACTCTTTCTGGTGTCACTGTATTGTCTCAAAGAGTATTCAGAGACTTCTTACTCCCCTTTTAAAAATGTGTAATATGATCACATTATTGATGAATATCTCTAACCACTGGGTTTCAGCCCAAACAAGACCTTAGGTTTCAGTCAAGTTAACTTGTAATGGAAAGTTGGTAATAACAGGTTAAGTTTAAGGTTGTGACACTTTGCATCGGCACCTGACCCTTTTTTCTTTGTTTGTTTTTCTGTTCAGGGGGAGCGTGCCACAGGATTTGGTGTTGCTTTGCTCATGGCTCTGTTCGGTCAGGCATCAGATGACGCCATGCTCAACCATGTGTCTCCTCTGGGTGTGGCGGGTGCCATCTCAGGAGACCAGATGGAGCGGGACTGCAAAAGGAGAAGACTGGTCTAGAACAAACAGTGTGGTCTAACGTCTCTACCGTAACTGCTCAGCTGCCACCAGACACCCTCACTCTTAATGCAAGTCCTCGTCCATTAGGGTGAAATAGAGTATGCAGAATTTTGTTTCAGTCCTGTTTGAAACCGTGTGTGTAATGAATTTTGACTTAACTGAATAAACCGGATAATCAAGCATTTAAAAAGTAATTGAAGCGGTAAATCAAATGTGTTACCATTGTGATGATGAAAAACCACAAGCCCCTACTGGTCCACATGACTTTGTACTTACTGCACTGATCACCTTGCATTTCCATTCTTCAGTTGCTCTTGATGATGTATTGATTATAAAATCTTAAAAGAGCAGGTGGCTTTTCTTAATTGGATTCATTCAGGTTTTGCTAATTGGCCAATCTTCCATTTACATTGAAATAATGATTGATAAGTGTTCATATTTTACAATTCATGCACTTGAAGACACGACGGTTAAAAGTTTCACCTCCTGAAATTAAACTTTTGTTTTCAAAAGTCCACTTCAATCACATCAACATGCACTGTTGTAAGTTGATACTTTATGCAATTCAAGGATGATGCTGTTCTGATAATTTTCTGTATGACGTCTCCCATGCAAACAGGCTTGGGGCGTCGGACAAACTCAGTCTTAGATGTGCAGACATAGTTTTTCCACTGATGCCATACTTGCCATCTCGGACCTTGTGGGAAATAATGGATCATTGAAGCTTGTGATTTTTAGTACCACTGTGCACTTTGTATTCATTGTCTGTGCAGTAGGACTGTGGAGTGAACATGATGCAGCTGTGATCTCTGAACCTAACTGGGGACCTACAACTGCTTAGAACGAGGCAGTGCTTACTGCCGTTTTAAACAGTTTCATAACAGTGTCTGATTCTTGACTAGCAATGTCTAATAATATGTTTTTGTCAGCACAAAGTACTCATAAGATACACTGACTGTAAGTTAGACAAAATCCTGTTGTTGTTCAGGCTGGGCACATAAAGTATTACAGAAACAGAATCCAGCTCAAATCTGAATTTTTTTCCACCTATGTGACAATCGATTTCCCCTTCAATAAAGGTAGTGCCATCTGACCTTGGTGTGCTTGTGAAGTAAAACACTCCAAAAGTCAAGATGTCCTTTTCTGTCAAAATGTTGGTTTTATGCCTCAATAATTCCCATTGCATTAGCACCATGAATGTTCTGTTACCTTTTTCAAGACACTCCAGCACTCAGGCTTTATTCTTTTCTCCACCTGTCAGTGATTAACCATTGTGAAATGTTCCTCCGTCATTGTTTTGTGCATGTAACTCAGTCCTGCTGAAGGCCTGAACCAGGCCAACAGAGGGACTCAAAAGGTGAAAAAATTGTTTTGACAAAACAGCCAGCTGACATCAAAGCCTTTTATATGAACAGCATCCTGTGAGCTCTAAACGCATCAGGATGATGCCATATTTGTTGATGTTTAAACTCTGACCTTTTTGGATTTCAAATAATACAGTGATTATGAGATCAAAGTCCAGGCCGGTGTAATATAGATGCCATGTCTGGGGTTTTGAGACGGTTAAAGATTTTATGCTGTCAGGGACCAAGAGCTGTATGGATCATCGTAAAAGAACGGGTTTTCACATTCAGCAGATTTCATAGTGATAAGGACACCAACACACTGACCCAACAGTTACGACTCAGTGGACTTGGCATGAAATCTGGGGTAAATAGTCATTCTCCGAGTGGCATTTTGGATGGATATAAAGAGAAAATAATCAATATGTAATCCCCAAAATAAACTAATATGTTTCTCAACATCTTCTATTAACAGAGTCACAAAATACAGAGCTTAATCCAAAGTTTATAGTTAAATTTCATTTATTGGAAAATGCATAACTATTGTCATTCTTTCACACATTTGTCACAAATTGTTTTTTGATTAAAATGTCAAGGTTTATGTCGAATGTATGAAGGCTTTAAAATTAAGTTGACAGTGCTCGATGAATGAATTCATGAAAATTTAGTTAAGGGCATATTGAAGTTGTAATGGAGTGCAGTGGTCGTCGGTGCCGGCCTCGGTCCCATCCCTGATGCTGCTCCCACCTGCCGTGTCTCTGACCCTGTGTGTTCTGTGTGCAGCTGTTTTCTCCCCTTCCTCTGTACGTGTGTGTGTGTGTGTGTGTGTGTGTGTGTGTGTGTGTGTGTGTGTGTGTGTCTGGGTGTGTGTGTGTACGCGGCTTCCTCTGTCTCCCCTCCTCTGACTCCAGTGCAGTGTTGTACCTGACAGTGACGGGTGCTGCCCTGGCTCTTCGTCATCAGTGCTGGCCTTCCTCTTCCCTGCCGCTGTTCCCACCTGGACGCTGAATTACGACTGCTGACCTCGTTTCACTGCATTTTTAGCGCTGGCCTCATCCCCCTCTCATCGCCGCATGCCGCTTCTCCTTCTTTTTGTCTCTCTCTCTGTTTTCTCCTGTCGTTATTGTTGCCCATGACTCTGTCAATGTTTTGCCCGGCACCTATTGCACGCTAAGCCGTCCCGGGTGGGGAGGGGGGATCCCTATTTGCCTCAGCCCGCCCAAGGTTTCTTCCAAGTTTTTCTACTAAGGTTTTTCTTGGGAGTTTTTCCTTGTGTGCATTCAGGGTGCCGGGTAGGTTAGGCTGTAGAATAGGTAGATTGTTTGTCTTGCTAAATCTGCTCCTGCCTACCTTGTGTTTTTCGCTATGCTTGTCCTACATAATTTTGTTCACCATTGATTGTGTTCAGTTAGATCTAGCTAGACACATTCTCTGTAAAGTCCTCTGAGACATGCTTGTGATAAGGGGCTATATAAATAAACTTGACTTGACATAAACTTGACTTTTGCATTGTAATTGCGCAAGAAATTTGAAAAACATTTTCAAACCAGCTTATTGTTGCCACTTATCTTAGTAACCGGAGTGTATAACAAAAAAACTTTCGTATGCAACTGCCAAGAAAAATGCAAAATATGTGGAAATGTGTTTGAAGTATCCCTTTAAGCCTAGGGTTGACAAAGAAAGAAAGAAAAAGTAAAACGGCTCAGGAAAACAAAGGGTCTGTGTAAACTAGGGCTGAAGGAAAGCCCCATTACTTCAACAGACCGCAGGCAGTGTGTGCTGTCTCTGCAGCAAACTTATCAGATTGCACAGACTTGTGTGTTTTTTTTAAGATAAGACTCGGTCCCTTGCAGCTTCCCTGTGAAGCACGTGGGTGTGTGTGTATGACATTTTGAATCTGTCGTCGTCATGTTCACGTGACAGCCTGGAGTCGGAACCGGTTTACAGGACAGGACGGGGTTTAGGATTTGCAGGCAGATCAATGTAGAAAAAGTCCCGTTGGCGTCGACACCAGCCGTGAATCACATCTCTCCCTCTCTCTCTCTCTGTCGGTAACGATATTTTGGAAACGCCACCTCGGGTTCACGATGGCGCGGACACTTCTCGTGTTTTTGTCCCTGTTGTCCGGTGTTTTAGCCGGAGTGTTTTTTAACGAGAAGCAGCCCTGCTACGTTCGCATGCCGAGGAAAAACGACTTCGGATTGAAGTAAGTTTTTTTGTGTGTCTTTTTTTAGTCAGCTTTCTTTGCTTTAATGCCAGCATGCCAGGAATAACGAAGTGAAGTTGTGTTGAAGTGGAAAAGGCGTCCACAGTGTTATCTAACTAGCTAACGGCTAAAGGCAATAACGTTAGCTGTTAGTTGACTGTTTTATCAGGCTGAGACTGCTTTAATGAGGCAGTATGCAACTGAATTTCTACATCCAGGTGTAATTTACATGCCTTATAATTGGAATAAAAAAAACTTCCAGCAGCAGTAGGGAGTTTTTGATTCATTTGCCCAGAAATTGGTTTTCTACTGCAGTCAAATAACCGAATTTGAACCCCAGCTCCTGGAATATGATTCTTTCGTTTATTTAAAACGATTTTAAGATTTATTCTCAAGGAGGTTTTGCAGTTATCGAAACTTCCTTGTCACCAGTTCTTATGAATCACGAGGCTGAGTGAATCACAGTTTGCGGAAGTAAACAACCGATTTCCCCATAGGCACCAGCAGTATGTGCAGTTTTACTGTGCGGTTCTACTGAACTGAAAGCTTGAGTCTGTATTTTAAAGAGACGCTTGAAAGGTAGAACTGAGAGAGAAGAGAAAATAGAATCTGAGAAATGTATAATCTCTTACAGCTTTCAGGTCCTACCATAACTGAAAACACAAGTCCTAATGTATACGAACAATACAAGTGTAAACAATCCATTCACACAATCAAGAAAGATGGCCTACATTTAAAAACCATATTTAGCTTTTGCACACTTCCCCTGTGTCAATGCTTGAAAGAGATGATGGAAGAGTTTTTCCAGGCTTTCACTCATACAGGTATCTGTCTCTTCACAGGACCGCACCTCGCCCTCACGAGTATTTGAACATTTCTGATCTGCCCAAGTCCTGGGACTGGAGGAACATCAATGGCACCAACTATGTTAGCACGACCCGCAACCAGCACATCCCTCAGTACTGTGGCTCCTGCTGGGCCCACGGCAGCACCAGCGCCATGGCAGGTACGACTCCTGTAGTTTTCCTGTCGGGGCATTTTAAGATCTAACAAATCATTCTTTGTTACTGTGAGTGTGTGTAGATCTGCAGGTCCTCACATGACTTTACAGCCACAATATATTTTAATAACGGCAAAGTAGTTTCACTTCCTCGTTAAGTGCATTTATTGCGCAAAAAGGACTTTGATGGACAGAAATTGCTGATTCCCGCAGTTCTTTTTTTTTTTTTTTCTCTCTCTGTTGTTTGTACCCAAGCGCTGTGCTTGCTCTCTTGCCAGATCGCATCAACATCAAGCGGAAAGGAGCGTGGCCATCTGCCTATCTCTCTGTCCAGAACGTGATTGACTGCGGTGATGCTGGTAGTTGCCATGGAGGCGACCACTCTGGGGTTTGGGAATATGCTAACACACATGGCATCCCAGATGAGACCTGCAATAACTATCAGGCTAAAGACCAACGTAAGCGTCCTTTTAGCACAAAAAATGAATAGTTATAATCACTTGCACAATAAAAGTCAGTACTGTGCATATTCTTTGTCCCTCTTGATAGAGTGCAAACCTTTCAACCAATGTGGGACCTGCACCACTTTCGGGAAGTGCAATATTGTGAAGAACTACACCTTGTGGAAAGTGGGGGATTACGGAGCCGTCAGCGGGAGAGAGAAGATGATGGCTGAACTCTACGCCGGAGGACCGATCAGGTACTTTAAAATGACATTAGGCAGTCTATCCCCTGCTGAGAGGGCGACAGTAGAGAAGACTCTGGTGGGATTCCAGTTTTTAGGCCAGCAGGGGCCCATGTGGGTCCAGAGACGGGGGTCTTAACCACTATCACTTAACCACTACCAAACACTACACCAGCTGATTTCAATCACTGGCACTTCTCTAATCAGAGATGGGGAACTAATGAGCGATGTTTGCTTCCTCTAGCTGTGGGATCATGGCCACAGATAAGCTTGATGCGTACACCGGAGGCCTTTACTCTGAGTATGTGGAGGAGCCTTACATCAACCACATCGTGTCGGTGGCAGGATGGGGAGTGGAAGACGGTGTAGAATACTGGATTGTGCGCAACTCCTGGGGAGAGCCATGGGTAAGTCCTCGTCAAATGGCGAGAGAAAATACTTAAAGTGGCGAGAGTGGGAAAGGTTGTCAGATTTGCTGACAAATAAAACCCCTGCCCTAGACGAGCTTTGTTCTAGAGATGGAGAAAAGGAAGTGGTTTGCAGTGCATTTCTCTTTCCAGTGCAACGCATAATACAAGTCATTTTCATTACATTGTTTGCAAAAATGACAAACTCAAACAAATATGTTGAAACCTATGCTTAGTTGTCACGCAGCCTGCTGTTCATCTGTTTATTGAGCTTTGCCAATTCATTTGTGAAAAGAAAAAATATCTGTTTTGGATTTTTTTTTTTTAATATTGAGCTGACCAGATTTTTACAAATCTTGAATCCACTGCATAAAAATCTTTAACAAGCAGTATGGAGAACTGTCTTTAAACCTGCAATAAGCGATTTCAGACCCTGTAACCAATCCTGAAACTACCGTGTGCTACGTGGAGATTTTCGTGAGACGTAATGATATAAACAAACAGCCACACGGGGACCAGCTTGTTTTCACCTCTTTCCTAAAGCTTGTTGTCAAACTCGGCCCGAGTAATGGCGAATCAATGAAGCGAGCGAGTAAACGTTTTCAACTAGTAAACTTGCTACCTGCCTCTTCACTTGTCATTGTGGGACATTTTACCTTCAGCGGGAGAACTATCTAGCAAAGTGAGACTGGTAACCGCCGATATTTGTCCGTAGGTACGTTTATTTTAGCCATTAGCCTTTATGCACGGTTTGTCCTTAAGGGCTTCCGTCGGCCAGTAGCTTTGCTGCGTGTTCACAAATGTGTTGCAGTTTCTGTCACCCTCTAGTGGTCAGGAAAAATTGCTTAGTGTATTAAGGGCATTTCTAACCCTGTTGAATGTGTAGATTAATGTTCTGCTCTCCTCAGGGTGAGAAAGGCTGGCTCAAGATCGTGACCAGTGCCTACAAGGGAGGAAGTGGAAGCAAATACAACTTGGCCCTGGAGGAGGACTGCATGTATGGAGACCCCGTTGTATCCAAGGCGTACCTCTAGAGGAGACAGGAGCCACAGTTTGCCTCCACCAGGACCCGAGGTTTTTACACTGTGCCATGACATGTCTTCCTCTCTCAGGCAGAGGGATACTTTTTAAAACGGGTGCCCTGTCCCACAATGTAAACCTTAAAAAAAGGGAATAAATACAAAGTTATTATTTTTTAGATCTTTGCCATTACTTTTAAACATGTAATCAGGGTTTCTCAAATTTCAACGCCAAGGATCTCCCACTGGATATTCATTAGGTTACAGACAAACTTATGTGAGGATGTTTTGGCTGTGGATTTGGTGCAATTCTTTTTCTCATTTAGCTCAGGTGGGTCTCTAGGCTGCAAGTCTTAAAACTCTAGATGTTATAACAGTGGGGAGTGAGGCAGTATGACTGTTTTCTATGCTATGGTAAAATTTAACGACTGCACACTGAATGGCCATAATAGATGCTTTTTTTTTTTAATACTATAGGGAATGGGGATCATTGTGTAAACCATGGTTTTCTTTAAAAACCTGTATGTACTCCCTAAATGGAAAGATGGGAGACATTCTTATCCACAGTATTCAGTTTACATGATCAAAAGCTGAGATGCACAGCTTTTCACAACGCCACACTTTTTTGAAAATTACTGACACTGTACTGACACTGTGCTCAGCCAAAGAACATGGTTCCTTTCTTCACTTGTCCGGCACTGCTCTGATACAAAATGTTTTCGACAGCATTGTGGTGTTAATGTATTGACAGTGATCTTGCGCTACACCTTGAAAACCGGGAAAAAACTGATAATCAACTTCAATTATTTTATCAGTAACAGTGTGCCTTCTATGCATGTGCAATCAAGGATAGGTTGATGTACTTCACTCTGTTTCCACACTATGAACAATCAACATATACATTTCACAATAAAGTTCAAATCAATCAGTGAGTATTGTTTTACTATTAAACGGTGCAAATGAACAGAACACAATGTCAGTGTCAACAAATGAGATTTCTTCAGATCAGATCTGCACTGACATTACAGTAATAGCCATCATTTCTTGTATTCCAGCATTTAACTGTTTGTGAACATACTAAAGCTGTGTGTGATGTCAAAGTCCAACTATACAATGCAGACAATTACTACATTATCAGGACCCATAGATAGTGTGTGAGCATTGGTATATGCTGATAAACCATCAGAGAAGCACAGCTTGTAGAACGCCAATGGATGAGCAAATTCCTGGGAAAGGTGAAATTACAGTGCTGATGCCTGTCTCTGCATCCTGTGGGGTAAAAGAGCTTTGTTGTCAGTAGGAACATAAACACATTGTAAATATATAATATGTATGGAAGAGAAGCTTGAATACAGCTCAGTGAGTTGGAACATATGCTGGGTTTAATCCCGAGCCCTGAATCCTAATGTGTGGTGATGTTTTCAGCAGCGTCAACTTGAGATGATGAATGGGGAAATATCAAAGCTCCTGCACCATCAGCACCTGTCATTATGAGTGAAGGTTTGATTCCTTATAGGGAACAGATGTTATTGCTAAAACTGATAGGAAGCCAGTCTGCAACTTAACGAGAGAGGTAAAGACATTGGTACGGCTTACAGGGAATACAAACTATACGCATCTCAAAAGTATTATTTACAGACATTTGCTGACCTAAACCCCCTCCCCTCAAGGCCTTCATCTATTTAGCCCATTAAGTTAGACTCTTATTTTATCTGAACATGTTTGGTAAGCTCAATATATTTATACTTGTGTACCATAAGTTGGAAGATTTAGAAATATAAACTTTGACATGGATTTGACATGGAATTCTGTGATCATATCTCTATAAATGGGGAGCCATAGCATTTATGTATAAGTAATTGGGAATGCTGATTGTAAATTAATTTAACATTTAATATCTTAAGAATGATTACATAAAAATCAAGAAATGCAAATCAGTATATATTCAGGTTTTTTTACTTTTTTATTTTAAAACAGCTGAAACCAACATATAAAATATAGAAAATCAAATATACACTTGAAACAAAAAACATGTAGCTGCATTTTAAGAGGCTTTACCTTCAACAAGTCTGTTTCATTACCATCCTATTAACATTTTACCAATTCAGTAAATCCGTCATTTGGGTTTGTGCAGCCTCACGAGGAACAAATTCCATTTCACTGTGTGAAGCGGGACAGTCTCTCTCCAAACTATTTGTTTCAACGTCCAGCAGCAGATTAAAGTACTGGCTCATGATGACATCCGGTCTTTTGATGCTCCCATATCCTCCGGGTACAATCTCAAATATCAAAATCTTCAGCGTCCTTTCCACATCAGTTGATCATGATGAAGTTAGATTTGCAATGAGCTGGAAAAAAAAGTGAAATAATTACCTACATATTGGTGCTTTAAGAGGAAGATGAGAGGATACTTAGGCCCCATTTCCACATTTCCACAGGTTTAGGCAACAAACCTAACACAGGTTATATATACAGTATATTCTTTTTAAACCCATGTTACTATATGAGAACCACTCCCTACTTAATCTTATATATTTACACAGCTCTAATATGACATGAACAATTAACTATCTTGATGTTGACTGACTGGCAAGATAAATCGAAACAAAAATCATTTGAATCATCTTCCCTCTATAAAAAGTACTTAGCTTGAATTTTAAAGACAGCGTTCAACATTCAGCAGTTGGGAAAAAAGAACTATGTACAAATGGTGTCTCAGTGTAAGTGGTTTGACTGTAATGTCTGAAATGTAAGAATGAAACTTACCTATGAACTCAGCAACAGGGTCATGTTCTCCTTCTGTGCGGATTGTGCCTGCGATGCTGTCGTTCTCCAGGATGGGCAGGAAGAGCTGAACGAAATCTGACGTGTAGGGAGGTGCGATCACATCCAGCACCTTCAACAGAAGCACGGGAGAGGGGAGGGGACAGACTCAAGTTGGTGAAAAAGGTTGTGAATTTGATAAATGACCACACTAAAAATGAGTCTGAATATTTAGGAGTTCAATTAGTTTGCTGAGGTTTATTCTAAATCTATGAAGGGAATATACTGAAAGAAATAGTTTTACATGCAAATATTCCAGAGAGATTTCATTTGAATGGATGAAGGATAGTCACTTCCTTGTCCAAATATCTTAACATTTGTGATTCAGGTCTGAGAATTTGTCTTTTTTTCCTTACTTTACTAAGTAACACGAGGGCATGAGCAGCTTTTACCTCCGTGACAAAGTATCGAATAAGGGAGATGTCCGTGTTGAGTTTCTCCAGACACTTGCGGATGTAGCCAACTACGGGCAGCACGTAGCCACGACTCAGCAGATGGACCATTCGGTCCAACAGGGTCTTCTTCAACTCCATCTGGAAGAAAGACACCGGCCATACTGTCAGCTGAGAAGTCCTCCAATTACAGCTTAAAGAGCAACTAAACCCCAAACCCGAGTCTGTGTCAGGCTTC
Organism: Centroberyx gerrardi; assembly: GCF_048128805.1. NCBI lineage: Eukaryota > Metazoa > Chordata > Actinopteri > Beryciformes > Berycidae > Centroberyx > Centroberyx gerrardi. Next base: position 22,333,361 of record NC_136001.1, on the reverse strand, counting down.
ACACAGATTTAGGTTTGGTGTTAAGTTACTCTGAAAGTGTTTTGAACTATCAATTTCCATCGAAAAATGAAACGGGAAGCATTATCTTAAAAAATGCATGCAAGCACACACACACACACACACACCTGCTCCATGACGTCTAGCTGGGAGTGCTCCGTCTCAAAAAGCTTGATAAGCAGCTGGAGAACCTGGGGATGTAGTAGCTGGTGACACGTGCATATCTAGGGAGAGGAAAGGGTAAAGTTCAAATTCAAATGTTTTCTTTCCACAGAATGAAAACCTATTACATGAATCCAGTAACAACAACTGACCTCATCCAGCAGCGCCAAATGGACTGGAGTGTGGTCTGTTTGGAGCTGAAAGTAGCGAGGCTCAGACACTGTCCAGTCCACCCACTTCAAAACGCCCATGGCAACTACCGGGAACCTGGACAGACACAAATACAAATGTGTATTCAGAGGGGTCGGTCAGCAGTGGGTAGCAGGCAGCCATATCCAGAGAGAGAAATGTCAATCCTACACACGCTGGAGTAAGATTTGACTGTAGCAGTGGTTCTCAAACTGTGGATGACAAGTACCCAGGATGATTATCCAGGGATACGAGTACACTGGTCCAGAAGTAGCTCTACTATTGAATAAAAGATAACTGGGGTGTGAAACATTTCAGGAGCCAACAAAGTCGCCTTCATATTCATTGGCAATTTATTCCTTATTAGATGTGGAAGTACCTTGAACAATCCAAGACCCCAATTTATTTACAGGTAATAGTTTTTGGGACACTCCAGTCAGGTTTGAGATTCTATTCATCTATTCAAGTCATCTTCAAGTGCTTCTTTTTTGCACCATATTATTAGCTTCATGTGCAATAGGCATTTTTTTCTGCCTCTCACCACCTCCAGCATAGCACTCCATAATAATTCAATTCAGGACTTCTTGGCAACTGGATACTAAGCCCCTTGTCAAATTTAACACCTCCTACCCCTCCCTACCCCTCCCTTCCTGCAGCAGGCTTTGCGGAAATGTGAACTTGTAAATCTGCTCACCGGATGCACTGGTACAGAGTGCTGAGTTCAGCCACCAGTTCTGTAGCACCTTTGTTCTCGTTGCAGCACAGGTTGTGCACAGTCTCTATGGCCTTGGAAGTCGACTTCAGCTCATCTTTATTTATGTTGACTCGCTTGTTCTGGGATTGAATGGGAGGAAAGGTGTAACATGTTAGAGACAGTGTTAAAGAAACCACTCTCAAAATCTATAAATGACTATACAATGAATGAATATAAATTATAGTTTAATCATTCTGTAATAAATAAATGTGACCCGAATTTGGAAAAGTAGTCAAACCATGTTCAAATTACATTGTGGAAAATTATTAAATGTCATAAATGAGTGTCATAAGCACAAAGCAACACGTGAACTGACAGTCAAGTGTGTGCGTGTTTCACTTGGTGGCCAGAGAACAGGAAACAGTTAAGATGGAACGAGGGGGCAAGAAGGAAACAAACAAGCATGCAAATTTATTAAGGAAATACCCAACTACAGCAAACTTAGTTCACTAGTGACTAAACTACACCTACTCCACCATACACACTCATTTTTTTAATTTAACCTTTATTTTAAGAGGCAGGTCACTTAAGAACAAATTCTTATTTACACAGACGGCCTGGCAAGAGGTTAGGCTCTTGGGGGGAAGGGGAGGGAATAAAATAACAAGACTAAGAGTCTAACAGCCCCATGACTTTGCATTTTGTGGAAGTGTCTCTGCCGGGAATCGAACTCCGGTCTCCCAATTGAGAGTCTGCAATCTAACTCCCTGCTGCACACTTTAACCCACGTGACCAAAAGTGGTGAACAGAGCGACTGACAATGCGATCCATAGAGCCCCTGCTGTCACGGGGCTAAAAACTCAGACATACAAACATTCAACATTAAAAGGGACATAACAGACAGACAACATTAAACAACAAACAATATTACCATTAACCACGGGCATTAAAACAAAAGGAGAGAGGGGAGCAAAAGTGAGAGGAAATAAAACAGAGGAAAAAAAATACAGGGCAGCAGGCAGAATGCAACACAGTATAAAAGTCATCCCCGCTCTCCATACCTTTTTCCACGTCTCAACCACACTGGCAGCATAGGCCAAGATGTGAATGTATTTGTGTTTATGGTCCTGGTTGATCTTTGAGCCAGGCTTAAACAGTGACTGCATGAACAGGTCCAAAAAGGCAGGCACTCGGATCTGAGGAGGAGAGAGAGTTTTAATAAATACAGAAACAAGCACCGATAAACATGTAGCGACTATAAATGGGGGTTCAAGGTGCTCTGTTCTCACCAACTCCACAGGAGGCGGGTCCATGCTGCTGAACATCTTGAACAGGACCGTGATGTCAGCAGGATTGAGAGCTCCTTTGGACAACATGGCACCCAGGGCTTGGCAGGCTCGGGGGTAGGCTGCTGCTGTACCCAACGCAAGCGTGATCTGGCTGGCATCATGACCTCTGTGACATCAAGCACACCGTCCAATTATTAACAACAGTGATATTCCTATCTTTACTCATACGCCTTTAACACACACAACCCGGGAAAATGATGGTATGCTGATCCAGATCCATCCCATGTAGGAGGCGATTCACAGTAAGCCTCATACAGGACCAGGAGCAGACCTGCAGTGCATGAACGAGTGCACTTCCTTAAATCGGCACTTCCCTGTGGGCCGTCACCTTATAATGTCATCAAAACCAGACATGTTTCCATTTCGTTTTCAGCATGGTGGATGACATGACGCACCACCCTTGTATAGTGTGTTTTATGTCACACTCACATGCCCGGAAAAAGGAGGAAAGGAGGTGTGGACATGTAACATGGCTTAAACACTGAGCTCTGTGTCAAACTGGTGGAATTGTGCTGAGAAAGAAAGAGAGGCGACTGTACCTCTGATGTGCCGACTTCTGCACCTCCTGGCCGATGCGACGCATGGCCGACCCGCCTTGTTCCTCCTGAGAGAGGATGGACATCATGGCCTGGGCGAAAAGGTAGGTGTGCTCCCCGTGACACACCATCTTCTGCAGGACACAGAGGGGAAGACTTCAGCAAACCCCATCACATGCAACAGGACACTACCTCATGCATGGACCATCTGTTATACATTGTAGTGCCATCATCTGTAACACTCTGCTCTCCATGTCCAGGTGGAACAGAATTTTCACCGCAATAAATTATCTTAGGAGTAAGTAATCAGTGACGACTGACAAAAGAAGTCATTTAGATCCCCGTTTTCCATTTAGCAGAAACAAAATGAAATGCAATCTGGGTTTGAAAAAGGAAATCAAATACTAAAAAAATTGGGAGCTAGTGCCATATAAAACATAAGATATTTGAAAAGTTTAAACCAGAATCATCAGAACTAATAGAAATGAATTCAACTGTAACTGTCTGTCTGAAAGCAACTTGAAAAGCAGTAAAATTAAAGAAGAAGAAAAAACAGCTGACATATTCTCTATAACCACATGCACACTTGCTGCAAAAATATTGTGGTGAAAAATAACTGGAACTGACTTAATCTTGAAAATCCCATAAAAATTCCAAATGTAGTAAAAGGGGTATTTTCTGATTGTCTTTGCATCCATTGCATATTTGCATTTCATTGGTGTGAAACAGCTTTCAGCTCTCCTCCCCTCTTTTGGATGTCTGAAATGTTTTTGCTTAGCTTTAGATAGAGCAGAACAAAATTCAACCCTTCTAAGTATATGACTCACAAAAAATAAATTTAAAAAAAAATAAAAAAAATAAAGTATCCTGTCTCAGTTCAGTTCCAATAGGATGAGAGATGCAATGTTGTATTAGTGGAGTTTGTTTGCCTAGATCAGTGGTTCTCAACGTGGGGTCCGGGGACCACCAGGGGTTCTTGAGAGGGTTGCAGGGGGTCCCCAGCAAATTGATGAATTGTTAAACTTCACCATTATTTCATTTACAAGAAGTTAACACAATTAGAGAATGTAGAAGAATAACTACTTTGATCATAGTTTCACTGTTATCTCTCTACCTACAATACAGATAGTCATGGGATTCTGGATAAAATCATATCTAACAATAAAAATATTCTCAGGTTTGAGTCCGAGAGACAAAATCTCATCAAATGGGGGTCCGTGGAATAAATTAGGGGTCCTTGATATGAAAAAGATTGAGAATCACTGGCCTAGATAATAAAATTAAAGTTCACCAATGAATTGCTTTAAGCTCCACAGCAAACAATAGAGGGGGAGAAAAAGATGATGCAAGAAACCAAGACTCTAAAACAGAAAAAATGAAAAATGAAACTTATTTCACAGGGCCCTAGTTAACAGAGCAGAGTAGCTAACTCACAGCAAATTCTGGCAGGTTCTTCTCTAGGTTTTCCTCTCCTCCGTCAAGCAGCGTGGCCAGAGACGTCCTCAGCACCCTGGAGAAAACCTCGAGCTGCTGGCAGGCTGTGGACACACTGGTGATCTCTCCCTGGTACCCTGCATCTGAAATCAGCTGCACACACACACACACACACACACACACACACAAAACATAGGTGACCATAATCAATACCTCTTCTGAAAGATTAGTTTTCATCTTTTCAGTCATGCGCCACAGCACAAACAGCTGCTCAGCCGCACAACTTGGGAAAAGAAAAACTGCTCTGACACAAATTTCCTAAGAATTTATTATAATGGTGCACTGAACAACTCTGCAGTTCAACAGCTGGAATAAACATGTTACAGTTACATCCAAATAATATAATGTTTTAGATATGCTGGACACATTTTCCCATTGACCTAAAATGTCTCCTACGTGTACTTAATAAATGAAGGTGATTCCATCTGAATGAAAACTGAATGCTCTCTTTAAAAAACATCTTAGTTAGAGTTAATCTATTTGGGTCATCATACCTTTACAGTGAAGTTGAGCATCAGGCAGTCAGGGTGAGCCTCGGCCAGCTTGTAGAAGAGATCTCTCCATGTAGTGTGGGCTATCATCTGCTCCAGCCAAGCTGGGGTCTAAACAAACCAGAGGAGACTGGATTGGTCTCATATCCACATAACTTGCCTCTTTTAAAGAAAATCAGTCAGAAAAAGTTGGTACAGAACAACAACTTCACTTATGTGTGAATTGTGGTACAAGGGAACAACCTTAACAGCCAACCTTTTAGTATGAGATGCTCATCGTCTGAGGTTACTTGTGATTGTTATTTGTAAGATTACCCCTCAGCGTTAGTTGTGAGATCTCACCTCTCCCTCAACAGTAAAGATGGAATCTGCTTTCTGAGGGTCAAAGTGCTTTATCAGAAGACTCTTGAGGTGATTTTCCACACGCTCTTGGACCTGAGCGGGCTCTACACCTACGATAAAAAGAAAGGAAATGCAAATGTCACTAACGAGGCACAAAATAAAGTGTGGAGTACCTTAAGTATTTGTGACAGTTATGACACCTCCAAACCCCAAAAAGGTACATAGAGTCTTGCAGTCTGGTGCCTACCCATCTGGATCAGCCACTCTGCCAGAAGGTTGACGGTCTGGGCCACAGCAGAGTAGTTTTCAGACAGGAGCTGGATAACATGTTCTGGAGAGCCACCTGCTTGGAAATACCTATGGGAAAAATATGACTTCTATCATCCACTTCTCAAACGGACCTTAATGATTCAAATGTCCTTTCTAAATGCACCCAGTATTCCTTGCTCTCCTGTCTTGCTCTCGATCAGAAATGCTGTGTGTGTGTTGCACAGTGGCATGTGTTGGGATGACTGAATGACATCAACTAGAGTCTTGACATGCTTTATGCACATGGTTCGTTCTTACAACAAGACGGTTCATACGTTTTGAGGGTGTTGAAGACTGCAGGCTCCATGATGTAATCCCTGCTGGAGAATTTCTGTAGACAATCTTCCTGGACTTTCCCATCATTTTCTCCTTCAACATAACCATCCTCCTGAAAAAAATTAAAGTTATATCTTACACGTTTATTTCTTTTGAGATGGTGAACATGCTTTCCAGGTTGGCTCTCCTGGTTTGAGAATAGGCAACATCAGTTCTCTCTCTTTTCTGACAGTAAAAGTATTGGAGTGGCATCTGCATAAAGACTGCAGACAGGGTTGACACCAGAAGGCACAAAGTGAGCAAATATTTGGTTTTCATGGGCAAGCACCACAGATGGCCATATTCATGAGGTCTAGTAGCCCACGGTATAAACTCTAATTTTCTGTTACACTTACTACTTTTAACAGTAGCCTGTTTTTTTTTATCATGTTGTGAGCCTACTAAAATATAAAGCAATCACACAAATGCAATAACAAAATACCACATAGGCCTACATTTCTGCAAATACAAAAACTTCAGCAAAAATTGTAGTTATAAAGATTGAGCCAAATAGACAGAAATGTGTGTAGTGTTTTGCAAAATGTGTGATTTGGATTGCAGTCTGAGTGAAAAAGCAGCAATTGGTTTGAGGATTCGAGCTGAGTGTCAGGTTTTGGACATTCTGTCTCAAGTTTCAGTGTTGGTGTGTAAACAACTAAGAAAAACTAAGATATATTATCTGCGATTTATTTTTCCTATTTAGGATTTCATGTTAAAGATTCTTGAAAGAATCTACACCGTGCAATGACTCCTAAAAGACCAAAGGCAAATCTTCCCTAAATGAATAAAGGTTTCCAAAAGGTTTGCAGCCCATAAGTTAAACATCGAGAGGCTCTTCATAACTTATTGACAGGTTCTCTTTACAGTCTTTTGTATTTAAACGCATCTCTGAGGATTCAAAATTTGTGACTATTCCTGGCTTGAAATTGTTCTGAGAAACTATGCCGGGCAAATCAGCGTGCGTAACGTTAAACAAATGTCTGTTCTCAAACTAGCTTCAGATCATCCGGCTCCTGCTGCAGAGCTTAAAGATTTGCATGAACGACAGTGCAATGTTATATTAAGCACAGAAAATGACAACGGTGAAGACATAAACCGAAACCAACCTAATTAAGACTAACGGTTGAGAGCGACCTGTACCTGTACGTCACTTGCCTGGTTAGCTAGCATCATATCCCACAGCTGTAGCCTGCTTGTGGCTTGCTAGCTTCGAGCTAAGCTGCAGTGTGTCCCATAACTAACAGACACAACATTTGAAGATGCAAGCAGGCTAAGCCAACTTGGTGCACATCCTGTTTCTTGATATTAACGCTGTGCTAGCTGAAAGTGAGTGTATGGTTGTTCCAGCAATTTGCATCTTGTTAGCTGCTGCTAACGTTACCCAGGTAAGTAACTATTTACTAACGTTACCCGCTTTGCAAGCAGCAACAAGTCGTGATCTTACCATATTACTCTCCGGTGTGTCCCAGTCTCCAGCAGTGCTGTAATATTCCTCGTCCATGATGACGGGAAAGTATTAGGCTAGCTACACTAACCTAGCTATATGTTGTAAATCCTGACGTCTCCT